>NC_056067.1:57150795-57456040 GCF_016772045.2 Ovis aries | reverse complement strand
ATCCACTGCATGAGATTGAACTTCACCTGAGACCAAGATTTCGATACTGTCCCTCAGGAAAGCACTCCTGTGTTCTCCTAGATTGGCACAGAGTGGTGTGTCCTATTGTCTCTTTTGAGTATGCTGTGGATCAGGTGGGTACATTCTGGCTCTTCAATACTCCAAACAGCGTGAGGTGTGTCCTGGGTGTTATTTCAGAGGGCAGCACTGCGTTGATTTGTAGCTACAGAGGAGCTGATACTTTTACTGAGCCGGGTGCACAGGGTCATGGAGCTGCTTGGGGATTCTTCAGGAAATTCAAATATGCAAGAGACGGCAGACTCTGGCGGAGCCACCGGCTCTCTTCCACCGATATCGTCTCAACTTCCAATGACTTGTGAGAAATTAACCCTGTGCGGAGAGATTCAAGTTGAAAAATAGACTCATCTCATCCACTAGTTCTGGAGAAGGAAATGGCAACCCACTCCAAATCCCACAGACATGGGATTGCAAAGAGTTGGACACAACTTAGCAGCTTCACCATCCACTAGCATCTTGTGAGTGCTAAGTTGCTTTGTCGTGTCCAGCTCTTTGCGACCCCATGGACTGTAGCCCACCAGTCTCCTCTGTCCATGGGATTTCCCAGGCAAGAATACTGGAGTGGGTTGCCATGCCCTCCTCCAGGGGATCTCCTCCATCTAGGGATCAAACCCATGTCTCCTGCATTGGCAGGCAGATTTTTTTTTACCACTAGAGCCACCTGGGAAACCCCTCTAGTACCCTACCTGTGCATTAAAGGATCAATCTCATCCTAGCAAGGGTTGGCTCTTGCCCAGCTTCTGCGAGGAAAGCGCTGAGCTCTGGTAATGTTCTGTCTGGTGATGACCAGTGTCTTGGTTTACATGGGGCCTGGGACCACACCAGACAGTTATGCTAACAGAATGATTTACAAGGGAGCCTTGGGCTATGCAGAATCAATTTGACCTCTGGCGGGGCTGGAGATGAAGCTCAGCCAAGGGGATGGTCAGCCACGTTTACGTGCTGAGCCCCAGTAAAAACCCTGGACACCAAGTTTCAGTGTTTCCCTGCTTGGAAATACCCTGCTTGTTGCCACACTTTGAACAACAAGGAGAAGACAACTGGAAGCTGGCTCCTGGTCTGTCCTACATCCTGCCCTGGATGTTCTGCCCTCTGCCAATTTTTACATTTTTTTAATTAGGTTTTTTTTTTTTTTTTTTTTGGCCTCTTAGCATGTGGGATCCTTGTTCCCTGACCAGGGATCGAACTCTAGCTCCCTGCAAAGGAAGCTCAGACTCTCAACCACTCTTAGCCAGGGAAGTCCCCACCTCTGCTGATTTTAACCTCTGTCCTTTTGCTATAATAAGCTGTAACCATGAATATAACAGTTATGCTGAATTCTGCAAGACCTTGTGAGTTATTGAGCCTGAGGGTGGTCTTGGGGATCCTGTACCATCCCAATCTAGTCTGCTGTGTTTAAAATTTCTCTTGTTTTTGGTAGCAACTGTATCTCGTATCCTTGGTCACATCGCATCATTTCTATATCTTGGTTTTTTGATTAGAAAAGAGAGTAAAATAATACCAAGTGCTGCAATGTTGTGAGAATTAAAGATATTAGCTACAGAGGCACGTGGCACTCCTCTGTAGCCATAATTGCAGGCTATAACATAGCCATTGACTCTCTGAACAATTATTTCTTCCCCTTTCTTCCCTGTTTCCTAGGTGACTGCTCTGTCATGTACAAAATGGATGGACTGGTAAATGCCACGGTTCTTGAGACCACTTCTAGGAATGACATCTAAAATGATGGTAGTGATGCCAACTTGTGTAAGTTTCTCTGTTTTGTTTGCTGCACTGTGTGGCTTGCAGGATCTTAGTTCCTGGACCAGGGAAGGAACCCATGACCCCTGCAGTGGGAGCCTGAAGTCCTAACCACACTGGACCGCCAGGCAAGTCCCTCTATGTGAGTTTTTATAGATTTCCAAATACCTACACAGGAATCAGTTTAAGCCATTCTAGATTCCCTGGTGGCTCAGATGGTAAAGCGTCTGCCTACAATGCAGGAGACCTGGGTTCAGTCCCTGGGTCAGGAAGATCTCCTGGAGAAGGAAATGGCAACCCACTCCAGTATTCATGCCTGGAAAAGCCCATGGATGGAGGAGCCTGGTAGGCTACAGTCAGTGGGGTCGCAGAGTTGGACGTGACTGAACAACTTCACTTATATTAGTTTTACTACTCCCCTAGACATGTGAGGAAACTGAGGCTCCAGGGAGAGTAAGGGCCCTGCCTGAGGTTATAGAATCGAAGCCTCAGGCCTGGACCCAGGCTTTCTACTTGCAAAGTCCAGTCTCCAGGTCGGGGGATCTTGACCCACTTGGCCGCCATGCTTTCCTCTTCGGTAAGATTAGACTTAATGACATCCACCAAACAGCTGATGATGTTGAGAGAACAGATGTGGATACATTTATCATTTGGGTTCTAGAGTTACTGGGGCACACCATTAAAATGGAAGTAGGCGGGACTTCCCTGGTGGTCCAGCAGTTAAGAGTCTGTGCAGGGGGTGCTGGTTCAGTCCCTGGTCAGGGAAATAAGATTCCACACGCTGCGTGGCCAAAAAAAAAAAAAAAAAAAAAAGGAACTGGAAGTCAGAAAACGTGGACGCTCCACTAGTTAAATTTCTAGTGACTTGGGGCCAGTTGCTTAGTCTCCCAAAGCCTGTTTCCTCATCTGTGAAATGGGGATTATAATTCCTGAGGGTAGAGAAAATGGAACACGTGGTGAGTCACAGTGGCCTCCCCAGCATATGCACATGGAAGATTCTGTTATGTACGATTTTTCATGCACTTAATTCTTTAGGTCCCCACCTCTTCACCTTACCCCAGTCCAGCCCAGCTTCCACCATCCCCCGCCCACACCCACCCCAGCCCTTCCTGGGCTTTCTCAAACACCCCCACCCTGCCTCTCATTCCACTTACCCAGCCATAACGGTGGTGGTACCATCAACACCAACAGGATGGCACAGACACGAGAGGTTCAGGACCTAACATGCTGCCAAATGTTGGCCTCAGACCCGCACCTCCCGGAGGGCAGGATCTGGAATGAATGAGGAGAGGGGCAGCAGTATAAATGCACTGTTTACTAGGGCCTCGTGAATCTGCAATCATCCTTGAGGTTTGTCCATTGTGTTAGGGGCCTCAGGGGACCGGAGGCTGGACAGCTTCAAGGACAGGGACAGGGACGGGTCCCCATGACTCTCTGTGGAGTCCCAAGACCACATCCACTTTCTTTTCTTTCCTCTAGTCTTGACTCCCAGCCCCTTAGCCCTTTAAAGGGTCTCACAGGCCAGGCTGAAGAGCTTGGGCTTTTCCCCAAGTCTATGGGGAAGTCATGAAAATCATGGAAAGGTTTTGAACCATGGAGTAGGGGGCAGGTATGGGAGTTATTACTATAAAGGTCTCTCTGGGGACTTCCCTGGTGGGGAATTCGCCTCATGGGTTCAGTTCCTAGTCTGGGAAGATTTCACATGCCTTGGAGCAAGTAAACCTGTATTCCACAACTACTGAACCTGCATTCTAGGGCTCGCCGTGCCCAAAGCCTGTGCTCCATAACAAGAGAAGTCACTGGAGTGAGAAGCCCTCGCACCACAATGAAGAGTAGACCCCGCTCGCTGCAACTAGAGAAAGTTTGCTCACAGCAACAGAGACTCAGGGCAGCCAAAAATAAACAAGTAAATAAGGAACTCCTGGGAGCAGGCAATTAAAAAAAAAGGTCTCTCTGGTCTTCATTGAGGACGAAGCAATAGCTCAAGAGAATGATGATGTGAGCTGAGCTGGCCCTGTGCCTATGGGGGATGGAGAGGATGGGGTGTATTTAAGAGATATTTCAGCCATAAAAGACATTCTTATGACCGGCAAGATAAATTCCAAATTTCCTTGCCTTGCATTCAGGCTGTCCGTGACTTGAGCTTGCACTTCCCCTTTCTCTGCTGCCCACCTTCCCGTCACACTTCGCCAGCCCAAGAGCTACATATATGTACAGCACAGCTAGTCCATACAGTCCCACCTCTGGGTGTTTCCTTGGGCCATCTCCCTTCTCATGGCTGCTGCTGCTGCTGCTGCTAAGTCGCTTCAGTCGTGGCCTACTCTGTGCGACCCCATAGATGGCAGCCCACCAGGCTCCTCTGTCTCTGGAATTCTCCAGGCAAGAACACTGGAGTGGGTTGCCATTTCCTTCTCCAATGTATGAAAGTGAAAAGTGAAAGTGAAGTCGCTCAGTCGTGTCCAAATCTTCAGGATCCCATGGACTGCAGCCCACCAGGCTCCCCCGTCCATGGGATTTTCCAGGCAAGAGTACTGAGTGGGGTGCCATTGCCTTCTCATGGTATCCTCCTGCAACTCTCCTCTCTGCCCATGTAACTTCCTCCTGGGAGCCTTCCTGGATCCCCACAAGCACAAAAAATCTCCGTTTTCATACTTCAGCACCTCCATATATTCACCTCTTTTAGGGGAATGTCTCAGGCAGAACCCCAGAGTCGCCTGCTATCTACCCGCCTGGGAAAGACTAGAGATCTCTTCAAGAAAATCAGAGATACCAAAGGAACTTTCCATGCAAAGATGAGCACAATAAAGGACAGAAATTACATAGACCTAACAGAAGCAGATGATATTAAGAAGAGGTGGCAAGAAGACACAGAAGAAGAACTATACAAAAAAGATCTTCATGACCCAGATGAAGATGGTGTGATCACTTACCTAGAGCCAGACATCCTGGACTGTGAAGTCAAGTGGACCTTAGGATGCATTACTAGGAACAAAGCTAGTGGAGGTGATGGAATTCCAGCTGAGCTATTTCAAATCCTAAAAGATGATGCTATAAAAGTGCTGCACTCTATATGCCAGCAAATTTGGAAAACTCAGCAGTGGCCGCAGGACTGGAAAAGATCAGTTTTCATTCCAATCACAAAGGTAATGCCAAAGAATGTTCAAACTACCGCACAATTGCACTCATCTCACACGCTAGCAAAGTAATGCTCAAAATTCTCCAAGGCAGGCTTCAACAGTATGTGAACCATGAACCTCCAGATGTTCAAGCTGGATTTAGAGAAGGCAGAAGAACCAGAGATCAAATTGCCAACATCTGCTTGATCATAGAAAAAGCAAGAGAGTTCCAGAAAAACATCTACTTTTGCTTTATTGACTATGCCAAAGTCTTTGACTGCATGGATCACAACAAACTGTGGAAAATTCTGCAAGAGATGGGAATACCAGACCACCTGACCTGCCTCTTGAGAAATCTGTATGCAGGTCAAGAAGCAACAGTTAGAACTGGACATGGACCAACAGACTGGTTCCAAATAGGGAAAGGAGTACATCAAGGCTGTATATTGTCACCCTGCTTATTTAACTTATATGCAGAGTACATCAAGCAAAATGCTGGGCTGGATGAAGCACAAGATGGAATCAAGATTGCTGGGAGAAATATTAATAACCTCAGATATGCAGATGACACTACCATTTTGGCAGAAAATGAAGAGGAACTAAAGAGCCTCTTGATGAAAGTGAAAGAGGAAAGTGAAACAGTTGGCTTAAAACTCAACATTCAGAAAACTAAGATCATGGCGTCCAGTCCCATCAATTCATGGCAAATAGATGAGGAAACAGTGGAAACACTGGCTGACTTTATTTTTGGGGGCACTAGAATCACTGCAGATGGTGATGGCAGCCATGAAATTAAAAGACGTTTGCTCTGTGGTAGAAAAACTATGACCAAGCTAGACAGCATATTAACAAGCAGAGACATTACTTTACCAACAAAGGTCCATCTAGTCAAAGCTATGGTTTTTCCGGTAGTCATGTATGGATGTGAGAGTTGGGCTATAAAGAAACCTGAGTACTGAAGAATTTTGAATTGTGGTGTTGGAGAAGACTCTTGAGAGTCCCTTGGACTGCAAGAAGATCCAACCAGTCCATTCTAAAGGAAATCACTCCTGAATATTCATTGGAAGGACTGATGCTGAAGCTGAAACTCCAATACTTGGGGCACCTGATGTGAAGAACTGACTCATTGGAAAAGCCCCTGATGCTGGGAAAGATTGAAGGTGGGAAGAGTAGAGGACAACAGAAGATGAGATGGTTGGATGGCATCACTGACTCAATTGACATGTGTTTGAGTAAACTCTGGGAGATGATGATGGACAGGGAGGTCTGGCATGCTGCAGTCCATGGGTCACAAAGAGTCGGACATGACTGAGTGACTGAACTGAACTGACTGACCCTCCTGTATGTTTTTGTTTTACTTCTAATTTTTATTTATTTTTGGCTGTGTTGGATTGTCACTGCTGAGTGTGGGCTTTCTCTAGTTATGGTGTGCAGGCTTCTCATTGCAGTGGCTCTTCTTGTTGCAAAGCACAGGCTCTAGAGTACACGGGCTCAGGAGTTGCAGTGCACAGGCTTAGTTGCCCTGTGGCATGTGGGATCTTCCTGGACCAGGGATTGAATCTGCATCCCCTACTTTGGCAGGCGGATTCTTAACCAATGGATTACTAGGGAAGTCCTATATGTTCTTACTCTTTCAGATTTGTTTTGATGGTGAAGTTAACAGTTCAAAAATAAAAACACCTATTTCCCTTCCTCCTTCTAGGGCTGGTCATGTGATATAGTTCTGGCCAATGGGCCAAGCACAAGAAAAACACTATTGAATTATCATCACCAAATAGAAGCCTATTCAACATTTACCCCCCCCCCCTTTTTTTTTTGCCATCCCAGTTGAGCTCTGAAGTTCTGCTTTTTGCATATAATACTAACTAATGAAATTTGAGAGCCTGGTTTTAAGAAAACACAAGTATTCATGATAAAGGAAACATAGGTTAGAATTTAAGATGTCCTGGTCCCCTGCAGCTATAGATCAAAAGATATTGTTTGTGTTATAAGAGGGTTCAAGGAGTCTGATCTGATATTGTGCAAAACTGAGGATGTTTATAAGAACATAATTTTTCTCCTCTGCAATATACAGTTTCCTATGAATATTCATGACTGTTACTGACTTGTTCTAGGCTGTTACAAATCCGCCCTTGGAAGAACAATTTAAATAAAGTGGTCTTATGAGACTCCAAAGATGTTAGAAATTATTACATGACTTCTGAAAATGATACCCAAATAAAATGGAATTCGGGCCAGTTGTCTCACTTAATAATTTCTTGCTCTGGTAACAGTAGGTTGTAATTGACACCTCTGTTTTCTTAGATTGTGTACCTATCTGTAGGATTGTACTCTTTTCTTCTCCCAAGTGGACAATGCAAAATAAAAACCATGGACTCTGTTGTTATATTTATTGTTAAGCAAATATTGTGAGAGAGTTGCCTGCTTGAAATACCAAACATCTGAGGCTATCTGCGGGAGACTTTTGGGAAGTTCTGTTTTTTTTTTTGTTGTTGTTGTTGTTTTTATATTAGCGCCACTACTTTCTTCTCATTGCTTTTCTTCTTCTTTTCCCCTGGAATACAGATGAGATGCTGGAGGTAGAGCAGCCCCCTGGTAACCATGAGGAACCCTTACAGATCCAAACCACAGACTGAGGATATTCTTGATGACAGCACAGGGATCCTGGTTCTCTGACAGCCTTGTGGAGCCACTATACCACCCTGCATAGTTTACTACATGTTTTTCATTTGGTTACTGCTCTCAGTGGCAAACTGATGAAACACCCTACCAGGAAATCTATGCAAGAATGAGCTCCTTGCGGTAAGGCCCAACATCAGATATATCTTTGTGTCCTTCCCAGTGCTTAGAAAGGTTCCCTTCTGAAAAATATATTCCTTATTAGCCTTGAAATGTCTTTAGGATCTGTGATGATAGCCACTCTTTCATTTCTGGTATTTGCAATTTGTGCCTTCTCTCGTTTCTCAATTAGCTTATGTAAGATCTATCGAGTTTACTGAGTTTTTGTTTTTTTAAAGAACAAGATTTTGGTTTTAACTGATTTTTCTGTATTGCTTCTCTCTTTTTAATTGATTTCTGCTTTCTCTTATTTCCTTCCTTCTGCTTGTTTCTGGTTTAATTTGCCCTCTTTCTCCTCTCCCTCCCCACCTTCCTTCTCCTTCTTTTCTTAAAGTAACAGTCCTTACCATGGATTTGAGGAGTTATTCTCTAGTCTACAAGGGCTAGTCTAAGCACAGCTTTAGTGGCATCTTACAGCTTTTAGTATGTTTTTAAAATACATTCAATTCTAAATATTTTCTAATTTCTTTTGTGCCATGGATTGAATTGTGTCCCCAAGAAGATATGCTAAAGACTTATCCCTACATATCTGTGAATGTGACCTAATTTGAAATAAGGTCTTTGCAGATTACCTGTGTAATCAGGTTAAGGGTGATTACACCACTACTGTCCAACACAACTAGTATCCCTATAAGAAGAGGGAAATTTCAATGCAGACACACTTATCCAGGACATGTGGATAAGGCCATGAGAAGATGAGGGCCAATGAACTAGAAGGATTGCCAGTCACCATAAACTAAAAGAGAAGCAGGGAACAGATTCTCCCTCAGAAGGAAGCAACCCTGCCAATACCCTGATCTTGGACTTCTAGCCTCCAAAACTGTGTGAACATGGGTTTTATTGACCAGCACATAATGGTCCTTCAGACTTGAAAATTCTGATCTTGTCCAAGTCTCATTCCCTTCCTTGGACTTTAGCGCCTCCATGGGTTGTTTCCACGGGCAACCTTTCTCCTCCCTCTAGACAATCATTTCCTTTTCCTAATTTACTACCTTGTCAGGGGTTGGGAGAGTTCCAGCCTAGAGCTTCTTCAGCACAACACCATCTGGCTATTTCCTTGAAAACTGAGTATCCTCCTTGACCTTTGCTGAGTGCATCAAGTGAAGGACTGACTTACAGAAACGCTGACTGGAGGACCTACTTTCCAGAGGGACGACTTGTTGATTTAACACCCCACAAGGAGCCAGATGAACTGACAAATGGGATAACCTTGTACACAAAGACTGACTCTCGGGAAAACGACTAAGGTAGAGGAAAACTTAGCTGTTCTATAACCAGTTCATCAGGCGGCCTGAAAGTCCCCAAGCCTCACCAACACCCCATCACTGTGGAGGTCCCCCAGGGATTCCCACCCCACTTCCTCCTCCTCACCAAGCTCTGCTCGGCAGGAGGGCCAGGGAGCATGTAGGAGTCCATCCAGAGCCAGTGGGGCCTGATGATGCTTGTGGGAGCGGCTGGGACTCTGAGGAGCCGCGAAGGGGAACCGGGTGAGTCTCCACTGTCTGCGCCAGCCGGAAACAATTGAAGAACCATCCCTACTGGGCCCCTTGGGCTCCAGCGGCCCTTGGGAGAATCCTCTTTCTCAAGCAGGGGTTCTAGACCCCTGCTAGACCTTGAGACTCCAGATCTAATCAGCTTTAAGGACACTCCTCCTTCAAGCCAGTACATGTGGACAAGGAGGTGATGGGCAGATTGGAAGCCACCGATCAAGGATCAAAATGCCGAGTATGCTCCCCTTAGGGTCAATCGGAAGTCATCTTGGTACCCTCTTGTTTCCTGTCCTGTAATCAAGGCCTCTATCGTGAACAAAGCAAGACCCAGCTTTCATGCCCAAACCAGTCACTGACCTATTCCTGTAATAGGGGCGCAGCCGGTATGCAAGCCGTAAACTATGACAGTAGCAGTCCTGCTCAGCCATTGGTCCTCACTGCAACAGGCCACGCCCCCCAAGTGAGCAACCGTTAGAAGTCCTGCCCAGCCATTGGTTGGAGCTGCAGTGGGCCCCTCCCGCAAGCCAGTGACCGTTAGCGACCGTTAGTGAGCCACCAGTTAGGGGTCCCTGTCAGTCTTTGGTTGGAATTGCAGTGGCACCCTCCCCTCCCCTTTCCCTGTATAGAAGGAACCTGGAATTCAGACTGATGGAAGATGTTTTTATCTGCCGCACTATCTGCCACTTCTTGGTCTGATATCTTCCTGATTAAAGTCCTTAGTACTTGCCCCAACAACTCCAGATTTGTTGGCCTGCCGTGTGGTGAGCAAAACAAGTTTGAGCTTGGTAACAACTCTGACCAAGCCATCCAGGAGTCTTGCTGCTGTGACCAGCGGCCCTGGTTGGGGAATTTTCAGGTAAGGTAAGGCCCTAGCAGCTGCCAGGAACACTTGCCCTGAGAATTTTCCTTTCAAAATTCCCTGAAGCAGCACCAGCTTGGCGGTTGAAGCAAGGAGTGGACAAGTGGGAGTCGTCGGGCTCCATACAGTAGGGTAAGTGGCTTCGGTGTGTACAGCCGGGGATATTCTCCCTTCTCAATTCTGACTTTTCCTTAAGGGAAAAGCCAACTGGTTTTGCATTTGATTGGGGTGCTTTGCTGGAGATGGGAACTGTTGACCTCTGACTCATGAACCGGTTGGTTTGCTTTTGTTTGCATTCATTCATGATGGAATCCGCTTGCCCTTTTGGTATTGGAGCATTTGCTTGTGGTTTTTGTGTTCTGTTGTTTTCTTAACTTATAAATGTGGGGAAAATATCATCTGTCCCTAAGGAAAGCGCTTTGGGGGCATATATATATATATATATATATATTTTTTTTTTTAATGGACAAAATATAGCTGTGAGTCTGTGACTAAGAAGGAGATGATATTCTATTGTAATAGTGTGTGGCCCCATTATACATTAGGATCAAGAGAGTGATGACCCTTGAATGGCTCACTTCATTATTATACGATATTGCATTTAGAATTGTTTTGTGAAAGAGCAAGTGAAAATGATGAGATTCCATATGCAGAAGCGCTTACACTGTTGTATCAGGAGGAAAAGAAGTCAGACAGCTGCTGCCTTATGGTACAGAGGTTTGAAAGGAAAACCAGGGGGAAATCTGTTTTACAAGAGAAAGAGGAAGAAAGTGAGACTGAGGACACATTATTTCAAAACTTAAACTCCCCTCTGGCCAACTTGGCTCCTCCACTGCCTGAATAGACTGCATTGACTGTTGTTCCAACCAACCCCATGTCGCCAACATATTCGCTCCTGTCAGTACTTCCTGTTTCTCCTACTTACAGGGATCAGATAGAAGTTTCTATGTTAACCCGTGGAGCACAGGGGCTTGGTACTGTGTCATCATCTAAGACAGGACAGCGTACCCCATTTGGATAGGGAGCCACTTCTGTGTGTACATGCTAATTCATTCAGTCATGTCTGATTCTTTGTGACCCGAGGGACCACTAGCCCACCAGACTCCTCTGTCCATGGGATTTCCCAGGCAAGAATACTGGAGTGGGTAGTCATTCCCTTCTCCAGGGGATCTTCCTGACTCAGGGATCAAACCCATATCTCCTGCATTGCAGGCAGATTCTTAACCTGCTGAGCCATTGAGGAAGCCCATTTAGACCTGGAGCCACTTCTGCTGCTGCTGCTGCTGCTAAGTCACTTCAGTCGTGTCCGACTCTGTGTGACCCCATAGACGGTAGCCTACCAGGCTCCCCAGTCCCTGGGATTCTCCAGGCAAGAACACTGGAGTGGGTTGCCATTTCCTCCTCCAGTGCATGAAAGTGAAAGGGAAGTCTCTCAGTCGGGTCCAACTCTTCGCGACCCCATGGACTGCAGCCCACCAGGCTCCTCCATGGAGCCACTTCTAGAGCAGGGCAATTGCTCTTGCTGTGATATCCTGTAGGAGGTCTCAGTGCAAATGGTCAACCAGCTGAGTTTCTATCCTCAACTTCAGATTTGTTTAATTGGAAAAACCGTAACCCTGCTTATCGAGAGGACCCCCTCTGCATGACTGAACTTTTCACTTCTGTCTCTGTCACTCACCATCCCTCTTGGGCAGAATATACGTTGGAGGGGGATGAAAGGAGGGTAGTCATTGACAAGGCTAGAGAGGAAGTGCACCAGCTCCATCTGGTGGATCCAGATGGAACTCCAGGAGCAAATCTGGTGGACGTTCCCACTGCTGAGCCTGACTGAAAGTGAAAGTGAAGTCGCTCAGTCCTGTCGGGACTCTTTGCGACCCCACGGACTGTAGCCTACCAGGCTCCTCTGTCCATGGGATTTTCCAGGCAAGAGTACTGGAGTGGATTGCCTGACTGGGATCCTAATAATGGAGAAAGGACGCACCTAGAGCATTATAGAAAGTGTATCTTAGCAGGTCTTTGAAAAGGAGTACCCAGCCAAAATGGCTTAGATACAATTTAGGAGATATACCAAAACCCAATGATGATTCATCAGAGTTTCTAGAAAGAGAAACCACACTGATACAGGCCCTGAGGCCCCTGAAAATATGAGAATGGTACACATGACTTTAATTAGGCCAAGCACCCCAGATATAAGAAGCAAATCACAAAAGTTAAATGGTGCATTTGGAATGAACCCTTCGTAAGTGTTCAACAACAGGGAACAATGAGGAAGAAGCAAGAGGATACAAGACTGAAAGCCACTCACCTGGCTGCAGCAGAGGATTCCCAGAGACTAACCAGAATAGAGGAAAACAATAAAAGACAGACAGGAGCCTCTCATGTGGTAGAGAGAGAGAAGACTCTGATGATGCCCCAGGAACTCCAGGTAACTGACAGCGGGGACAAGCTGACTTTCTGATAGATACAGTGCAACATACTCTGGTAAACACCAAGATGGCCCAGAGAACATCTCAGCCCATCCCGGTCACAGGAGTTTCTGGAGAAGTGTAAAGCTGTTCTTTCTTACAACCTCTGGAATGCCAATTAGGGGACCTCAACCTGAAACACAGCTTCTTATATGTGCCAGTGTGTCCAGTCCCTCTTTTGTAAATTAAATGCTCAAGTAAGTTTTTCACCAAAACAGCTTGACATCAGGCAATTGTCAACATTTTGAGCTAGAATTTTGTGCAGACCGTGAGGTCCAGTGTCTGGCTTCTTTGCCTCATTGTATGGCGCATGGTAGGTGCCCGTATTTCTGTGGGATGTGTGAACTGCATGCATACATGGGTGGCTTCTGTCAAATCTGCCTTGAGCACAAGATGACCATCTCACTGGTGATGACAGATGGGAGAACCCACAGACTTATAAAAAATGCCCCAGCAGAGAGATGACACTTTTCTTATCTTCTAAAAAATTACCAACATCTGGCTCCAAAAAAGGAAGTTGTCATTCATTCTGAAGGAAACACACAGCTGGGGTCCATTCTCATGCCAGAATCCAGTTCTCATTCCTGGTATTCCTTTGTGGTCAAGAAATACTGCAATAACCTCCATTTAACTGGGCTCTTTGCCTCCAGTCTTACCTCTTCTAAATACACCTCAGGGCTTCGCTGGTGGTCTGGTGGTTAAGACTCTGTCAGTGCAGGGGACACAGGTTCGAGCCCTGGTCCGGAAAGATTGTGTTCCACATGCCTCGGGGCAACTAAGCCCGCACACCACAAATACTGAACTGTGCTCTAGAGCCTGTACTCCGCAACAAGAGAAGCCCCACTAACTGCAACTAGAACAAGCTTTGAAGCAGCAATGAAGACCCAGTACAGCCAAAAATTAATTAATTAAGCTTTAAAAAGTACACCTCAATAACTACTCCTGGGATCGTCTCTCACTGTATAACTAGTCACTCTATTTCTTTGTTTCAAACCTTCTAACTGTTTATTCATTCACTCAGTTATTCAACAAACATGTTTTAAAGTCTATTTTAGGAACCATTCTGGTGCCGGTGATACAAATAGAAAGCAAGACAGACAAGATCCCTGTTTTCATGGAACTTACATTTAAGGGAGTTGGGACAAGTTCCCACAGATAAGGTCCCAATGTCTTGTGATGGCATTCAGGGCTTTTATGTCATTTCTCCTCCTACATCTCTCAATACCACTTTTCACTCACTTTATACCCAGGCATACCCCAAGTAACGATACTCAAGTTCAAAGAGAAGGGGTGGGGTTTGCCAAAGATCTTATCCAAAGACAAAACCACTAAGCATTCAAGCAAGGATCCAATCCGTGTGAGTGTTGGCTCTTTGTATATATTTCAGGTACTAGGTGCATAATAGGGGCTCAAAAACTATTTCTTGGTGGACATATTTCACAATCTCACATTTATTTCTCCTTCTTTTGAAGGAGCTCCCAAGATGGAGCACCTGTCTTCTGGCTAATCCAAACAACATATCATATAGTTTGCTTTCAGGGATTCAAAGACCAGGTCCAAGGTAACCCTATTATTCAGTGGATAACCAGTGAGGGGGCAGGTGGGACTGGAGAGGGCTTCGTGGGCCAAGGATACTCTGGGGGCTCCAAGTTTGTTGTAGACTCCAGGGTTCCTGGGGTCTCTAAGGATTCTATGGGCTTTGGTGACTCCAAGGGTGATGGGGACTTCAGGTATGAATGTTGTTTTCACAGGCTTTGTCAGCTTCAGTTTATCCTGCTCTTCCTGGAAGTTTGGGGCGATGGGTCCTGCAGGGCAGAGCAAAGAAAGAAGGATGTTGGAACAGGTACCCAAATCTGAAAAGGACAGAATTCTGTCCCTTTCTTTGAGCACTGAATCAAAGGCAGTGTGGAGCAAGGGATTGGCTTCACCTTTCATCAAAATCCCCATGGTTGGAGCCTGCCACCCTGTCTTCTCCTACTGATCCTTCCTCCCTGTGCATTCTCAGCACCATGAGCCACCCAGCTGTTCCCAGACTTCCCTGGGAAGTTTTGCCTGACTTCTCCAGGGAGGTTCAGTCTCTCACCCCTCTGGGCGACCATCACCCCAGCCCAGCCCTGCTACTGTGATGCTGCCTTCCCCTCCAGCCTGGCCGCTTTGAGGGCGGGGCCTGGACCCAGTCCTCTTCTGAGACCCCAGCATGGAGAACAGGAGATACTGCAGGAAATACTGGTGGAATTTTAACAGATGTCTGGTTGACCCACAAAGGGACACCAGCTCCCAGTACAGGGTGTAAGGAGAGCAGCAGGGTGTAAGGAGAGCAGCAGGGTGCTTCTGGCCCTAGAGAATCGTAATGACTAAAGAATGGTGAGACCCGGCTACTCTGGTGCTGACCCCTCTAAGCCCTGCTGAGGATAGGGGGTGCAGGACAAATAAAGGGGTAACCTGGGCGTGGCCTGGTCTTCAAGTCTTTCAGGCTAACCTGGGTCTGTGGCACCTACAGGCTGTGCTGACTGCAGCCTGCCAAGCAATCAGAGACCAAACCCTTTGATTTCCACTCCAATGCTCAACTGCTGTTAAGGGTTCTCCCAATCCTCTTCTCAATGGGGACTCAGTGTGTGAGTGTGTGTATGTGTGTGTGTGTGTAGGGAGCATGAGTTGTTGATTCTAATGACCTTTCAAGTTACTCCTCTTAATTTTCATCTGTCTTCCCCTCCTTGGGTCTTAGCGTCACCATCTCTAAGGTGATGCGTAAGCATGCTCTGGCATTCTAGAAGTCCTGTAAGGCTGCTGCTGCTGCTGCTAAGTCACTACAGTCGTGTCTGACTCTGTTGTGACCCCATAGACAGCAGCCCACTAGGCTCCCCAGTCCCTGGGATTCTCCAGGCAAGAACACTGGAGTGGGTTGCCGTTTCCTTCTCCAATGCATGAAAGTGAAAAGTGAAAGTGAAGTCACTCAGTTGTGTCTGACTCTTAGCAACCCCATGGACTGCAGCCTACTAGGCTCCTCCATCCATGAGATTTTCCAGGCAAGAGTACTGGAGTGGGGTGCCATTGAGGATGGTATTAATATTGCCTTTACACACTGTATGTGCCTCTCCTCATGGGTCTTGTGATCGTTATTCTGATAGGCTGGATTCCAGACACATGGGGTATCTACCAATATCCGCTGCTCAGGAGACGGGGTGACTCTGGATTTTCCTGGTTCCTTGGGCCTTAGAGACGTCTCGAGTCCTTGGTGGGCTCTGATTTTAGGGCTCTTTTCTGCCTTCATTGCTGCAATTTTCTTTGCCTGCTTCATTCTGATATGTTTCACTCTAAGGAAAAGATGCTCCTGATCAGTTCGGGCTCTCTACCCACAATATGGGCTCTGATCTTGCTGGGAAGTGCTGGTTTAGAGCCTGGGGTGAGCCATGCAGCCTCTCTGGGGCTTGCTTTCCTGTCGTGGACAACAGAGACGCATGCTTGTCAGGCTGTGGGTCTCAGATGAGGTCAGCTATGAAAGGGCTTTGCAAGCTCTGATTTTTGTTGGTCTTCAAGTCCAGCTGGCTATACTTAAAACATAGCTCCCCAGGGATTTCCCTGGTGGTCAAGTGGCTAGCATTCAGTGTTCCCACTGCAGGGGTCACCAGTTCAATCCCTGATTGGGGAACTAGATCCTACATGCCATGTAGCATGGCCCCCCCAAAACACCCAGCAACCCAGCTTGCCCTGCCACCTCACTCCTCTTCTTCCTCACCCTAATGGACAGTTACTCCCAACTCTCTCTGCCCCTCATCACTTGCCCAGCTCAGGCCTGGCTTAGATCGTGACATCAGCCTCTTGCCTTTCCCTCTGTGGACTGTGCCCACCCCAAGTTCACACCTCCCCTCCCAGCTGACTCCTCCATGGTCCTCAACTAAGGATTAACTCCAAGACGTCTGGACTGGCCAGAGGCTCCCCTGCCCAGCTCTCTGCCCTGCCTCTGGCATCTCTGCCCTTCTCACTCCAGACTTCCAGCCAGCACATTTAGCCAAGTCTCAGGAGTCTTTATGAACCAACCCCAAGAACCTTTATCGACTTCGTTTTTAGCTGTTACTTAGGTGCACTCTCAATGCACCTGAGGTTGCACAAAGACACCGGAAGTTTCTCAGGTGTGTTCCCAGGGTCTCTGTACCTGTCTTTCCACCACATGCGCAACTGCTCAGCCCTGCTGCCGCTTGAGACAGCTCCCTGGGGACTCCACTGGTTTCACTTCCTCCTCCGCTTTCTCTTTTATAAAATTCTTTGAAAGCCTCGGTCCCTTGGGCCTGTTTTCTGGCTCCATATAGTCCCGATGGCCCTGGCTCGTGGGGACCCTGTTTGCTGCCAGACCCTGAGTTCCTCAAGGGTGGGGGCATCCATCCAGCGCCACAGGCCTGGGGGTAGCAGGCTCTGGGAGAGGCTGAATGGTGAACGGTTTTAATTGGAGGACTATTGCTTTACGATGTTGTGATGGTTTCTGCTATACAACAGAGTGAATCAGCTGGATGTATGCCTATATCCCCTCCCTCTTGAGCCCCCCTCCCTCGTGCCCCCATCCCACCCTTCCAGGTCATCACAGAGCATGGGGCTGAGCTCCCCGTGCTATCCAGCATCTTCCCATTAGCTAAATATTTTACACAAGGTAGGGTACGTATGTCAGCGCTACTCTCCCAACTCATCCCACCCTGACCTCATGCCAAACAACAAAGAAGACAGGAACGCAAACCCACCCATCAACAGACAGGCTGCCTAAAGCTGTGCTAAGCTTACGGTGAATCTTAACCTCGGTACTCACATGAGTGGGACGAGGCAGAGGAAGAACAATGTGACACCGATGGCTCCGTAGAACACGCCCCGAATCAGCCCTTTCATGAAAGTCTGGGCAACCAAAGAACTCCTTCCTGGAGGTAGAGAGCTAGTGCGAAGGGGTTCTCCCTGGGGACCTCCCAGCTGCCTCCCCTGGCCCCAGGGCCCACCCCCTCTTCCCCACCCACACAGTGCCCCTCCACCATCACCTGACTTCAGCAGGATGGTCAGGGCGTGGGTTCCCTCTGGGTTCCTGCCCTCACAGAGCAGGCTCGTGCCCGTTTCAGGCGGCTTGGTCAGATGGATGGTGCTGTTGGCCCAGGGGCCAAGCGTGGTAGAAGTCACCCGAAAGCCTGTGCGGTTCATGACCACGGGAGCGACCCCCACCCGCCACCGCACGGAAGGCGTGGGGGTCCCACGGAAGGAGCAGCTGCACTGCAGAGTCTTCTTCAAGGAGCAAGAGGAATCGAGCAGCCTGGTGGGGGCTGAGGGGGAGTGAGGGTCAGGAGTCAGCAAGCATCCTGATTCCCTGTCTGCCTCCTTCAGGACCCAGCCTTTTCTTTATTCGTGATAAACCAGGAACTTGAGAGAGACTTTCTGGGTCTTCCCCAGTGGCTCAGTGGTAAAGAATCTGCCTGCCAGTGCAGGAGACATGGGTTCAATTGCTGGTCCTGGAAGATCCCACATGCCACGGAAGAACTAAGCCACAACTTCTGGGCCTGTGCTCTAGAGCCCGGGAACCATACCAACTGAGCCCGTGAGCCAGAACTACTGAAGGCTGGGCACCCTAGGTGCTGTGCTCTGCAGCAAGAGGAGCCGCTGCAGTGAGAAGCCCGCTCATTGCAACTAGAGAAAAGCCCACACAGTAATGAAGACCCAGGAAAGTCAAAGATAAATAAGTGAACAAAATTATATATGAAAAAAATATATATATTTTTGAAGTCCAGAGGAGTCAGGCCTCACAGACCAGTTGCCCTTCACCCTTTCTCCTCGTCTGGCCTGAACCAGCACACTCAACTTTCCAGACCGATGGCAGAGGAGTCTCTTGAAGACCTGCATTGCCTGCGATCCCTCATCTATCCACCCCCACCAGGCTAAAGTGCCCAACCTCAGTAACTCTCTTTCCGAGCTCTGGCCCTTCCAGCTCCACCTGTGGTCAGATTTTTCCCTCCATCACTGTCTGGATGCTCCTGGCAAGTCACTTCCCTCTCTACTCTTCCCTAGTCTGGAAAACAGAGAGACTTCCTGAGCCCGACTCACATTATCATTGCTGGAAGAGGCATACAATGAATGCCTGAGGTTTACTGTGTCCTGCCTCAATTCAGGACCAAGTACCACCCATTCAATGAACATTTTTAGATTTTCCTCTTCCCTGTCCAGGTGGACGTGGACTGAGCATTCATCTTAAGCAAAGACTGCTATGCTGATTTCTGAGTAAGAACACCATGAAACCACCTCACTCTCTGTAGAACAGGTCAGAGATTGTGAGTTAACAGTCACTCTCTTCAAGGTCTCCAATAGGAGGAATTGGTCCTTAGCATTTCCATGTACTTAGTCATTGGAGTTGTTTGGGGTTACTGGAGGAAATGGGTCATTTCCCCCTGAACAGTTGCCCTTGATCTTGGGCTTTCCATTTGGGTCACTTGAGGGGATGAGGAATTCGCAGGCCTTTCCTCCACTTCCCTTGCTGACCTCCACATTATTCATTTTCACCATCTGGAGAAGCAGGCCATGGAGAGCGATCGAAAGAGGCTGAAAAAAACTTACTAACTTTGGAACTTGGAGTGTGCTAGCAATATTCAGATGGCTCCTGTGCTCAAATATCTTCAGAGCCCCCTGATGAGCTCCCACCTTTACCCTCAGCTCTATTCCCTGGCCCCTGCCCCCTGCAACCTCCCCAATTCCCCCACTCCTGTCAGAATCTGGCCTGCAGATGCTTAACCCACATTGGTTCCTTGGTGCCTTAAACCCTTGTGTGCCTGCTTAGTTGTGTCCAACTTTTTGAGACCCTATGGACTGTAGCCCACCAGGCTCCTGCATTCCAAGCAGATTCTTTGCCACTGAGCCATCAGGGAAAGTGAAGTCGCTCAGTCTTGTGCAACTCTTTGTGACCCCACAGACTGTAGCCCACCAGGCTCCTCTGTCCATGGGATTCTCCAGGCAAGAATACTGGAGTGGGTTGCCATTTCCTTCTCCAGAGGATCTTCCTGACCCAGGGATTGAACCCAGGTCTCCTGCATCGCAGGCAGACGTTTTAACCTCTGAGCCACCAGGGAAGCTGAGCCATCAGGGAAGCCCACCCTAAACCCTTAAGTCCTTTTGTATTACGTCACCACAACCTGACCTAGCCCTGGCTCTGGAGCCTTGGCTTCCTCAGACCCTTCCAGCGCTGCGTCTCTTCCCACTCACCCAGCTGGAGCCCTGGCGGTGCCATGAGCAGCAGCAGTTGTTTTCCACACAGGAGAGACAGGGGCTTAGACCACAGCTGGTCCCGAAACCGGAGCTGTCTGGTTCAGATGGGGTGATGTGATGAATACCTGGAAGAGGCTGCAGGGGTGGGGAGAGCAGAAAGAACTCTTAGCCAGCCAGGGGCTTCAGCCTCTTCAGTCATCCTGAAGGCGCGTCCCCTCTGAGAAGCAGGAATTTTGTGGGATGTGATGTCTGAAGGCCTGCAGACAGGACGGCACCACCATGATCCTCTGTGATGCTCCAAAGGCACGTCTCCTTCCCCCGCCCCCAGTCTGTCACCCCCCTCCCCAGTTCCCTTAGGAGGGTCTTTAGTTCCAGGTCTGCAGGCTTCCTCTAAAGTTTACGGGTACCACATAACTGTGTGCCACAGGGAGACAGGGTCAGGTCTGGGGGTTTGGAATGTCCCCCTGGGGCCCTGGTGAAAAATGGCTTGGAGGGGGAGTGACCGCAGGCCAGGTGGTCAGGGGAGAGAGATGGTGGCTGGGGACGAATGGCAGGCTGGAGCTGGGGCACAGGCTGTGAGAAATGGAGAGGATGGGACCGACTTAACATTTGAGGGGAATAAAAACAGATGGGGGTTTCTACTGCTGATGGGAAAAGTTCCAAACCTTCTTGCGTTGTAGATGAGGGTCCCCACAAGTTTGCTTCGCCCTTGTCTTATGTCCCCGTGTCTTTCTCAACCTTTTCCCAGTGTTCCCCTTTCCAAATTTCACCCTTAACATAGCTCTGCCGTCATCAGGGACTCTTCTGTTTCCCAGCTTTTCCTTCTGTAGCTCTCCTCTGTCCACATTCAATTTCATAACTGAGTTCAACGCTGCTTCCTTGATGTAGCCTTTCCTGATTGCCCCACCCAGTCAGAAGTGGGTAATCTCTCCCCTCCCAGAATTGCCAAGTGATTAAAAAAAAAAAAATTGGCTGCATTGTGTCTTAGTTGCAGCACCCTGGCTATAGGGCATGTAGTTGCTCCGCAGCAGGTGGGATCTTAGTTCCCAGACCAGGGATGGAACCTGTGTTGCCTACACTGGGAGGCGGAGTCTTAACCACTGGACCACCAGGGAAGCCCCTATCAAGTGATGTTATTTGTTCTTTTTTGGAGAAGTGATTTTTCCGTCATGACAGAGTGACTTGTTTTTGTGTAGATGCCAGATAGTAACTTACCCTTCTTTTCATCACTCACAAATTCAACCTGTTAAGGGATGCAATATTGCCTGCTAAAGCACTACTTTGGCTTCCTTTGCAATTAAGAGGGGACCGTGTGACATTGTTTTAGGGGAAGTCAGCTGGGGATTCTTGGGAAAATTTTTGCTTTCTTGATACTGTCCTTTCCTCTTTCCTGTCACTTCCTTCTTCTTCTTCCTAGAATATGGAGGTGATACTGGAGGTGGAGCAGCAATTTGGCAACCATGAGGTAACCATGAGGAAGAAAGCCACTCATGGCTGATGTTCACTTAAGGATGCTTTAGCAGAACAATTCAAGAAGCCTAGTCCCCTGACGGCTTGTAGAGCTGCTATGCCAACCCTGCACAGCCTAGCTCTGCACATCTTTCTTTTTTAATTGATGTATAGCTGATTTAATGTTCATTTCTGCTATATAGCAAAGAGATTCAGTTTTATATCTGGAGAAGAAAATGGCAACCCACTCCAGTATTCTTGCCTGGAGAATCCCATGGACAGAGGACCCTGGCAGGCTGCAGTCCATGGGGTCGCAAGAGTCGGACACGACTTAGCAACGGACATGATATATATATATATCATATATATATGGTGGTGGTTTAGTTGCTAAGTTGTGTCCGACTCTTGTGACAGGCAAGAATACTGGAGTGGGTTGCCATTTCCTTCTCCAGGGGATTGCCCCAGCCCAGGAATTGAACCCAGGTCTCCTGCATTGCAGGCTGATTTCTTTACCATCTGAGCTATGATGGAATCCCTATATATATATTCCTTTTCATTATGGTTTATCATAAGATATTGAATACAGAACCTTGTTGTTTATCCATTCTGTATTCCCAATCCATCCCTCCCCCACCCAGCTCCCTCTTGACAACCTACATCAACCCTGACAATCCTGTATCAAATAAACCCCTGTGCCCTCTGCAGAGCTTAGAAACGAACTTGTTTGATAGTCACTGATACAATGTTCACATCAATCTAACCTCCCTTGAAACTATAGCTCCCACACATACTTGTTTTTTTTGAAAAGCACCGACTTCAGAGCAGGAGCCCAGGGTTTGAGTGCCGATTATGTCGGCCACGACACTGATTCATTGGGAAACCACAGACAACTGCTTTTCCTCTCTGGGCCATTTCTGCAATAATTCTGCAATAATTCCTGGGAAAGAGGCAGAATGAAGAAATACGTCTGGGCATGACCTCCCTTATTAGCATTTTAATCAAGCATTACCAAAGACATCATGGGTATTTCAGGTTCCAGGGTTATTTTATGTCCTCAGATATTGGGTTGGTCTCAATTGATTTCTGGTAAAATATTCCAGCAGCCGCCACTTCGTGGAGCTCAATGCCTTTTGCCATAAACTCCTGTCTGCATAAGGATTCTGAGACTTCTTTCCAGTAATTTTGTAGACAGGGGCTAGCAACAATCCCTCATGTAGACTATGTGCATGTCCTCCAAAATCCAAATAGGCCAATCAGACACTGGGCTTCTAGCTTCTTTTTTCTGCCAGACACCCTGTACTTTTCAAATTAACAACCTGTGTGGGTTTGGGCAGTTTTATTGGTTCCCATTTATTATATCCAATCAATTTTGGTTGAAGGGAGGATTTACATGTCTCCTGTTTAATAATACTAGAAAGGGGAAATGTTCCCCAGTCATACAGGGTATCTATTTATTAATACATTGAGGTAAAGGAGGAGATCCAATGACTTTCCATGAAATTTGTTTAAACATTCCAATCTTCCTCTAAACTCCCACAGTAATCCCATCAATTCTTGAATTTCCATAGCTTCCCCATTCAACTATAACTCCTATTAGGACTGACCAGCATCCGGTCCCATCACTGCATGGCAAATAGGAAGAGAAAAAGTGGAAGCAGTGACAGATTTTATTTTCTTGGGTTCCAAAATCATTGCAGATGGTGACTGCAGTCATGAAATTAAAAGATGCTTGCTGCTTGGAAGCAAAGTTATGACAAACCTAGACAGCGTATCAAAAAGGCAGAGACATCACTTCACTGACAAAAGTCTGTATGGTCAAAGCTATGGTTTTTCCAGTAGTCATGTACAGATGGGAGAGTTGGACCATAAAGAAGGCAGAGCACCAAAGACCTGATGCTTTCAAACTGTGGTGCTGGAGAGGACTCTTGAGAGTCCCGTGGACAGCAAAGAGTTCAAACTAGTCAAGGCTAAAAGAAATCAACCCTGAATATTCACTGGAAGGACTGACACTGAAGCTGAAGCTCCAATGCTTTGGCCACGTGATGCAAAGAGCTGACTTATTGGAAAAGACCCTGATGCTGGGAAAGACTGAAGGCAAAAGGAGAAAGGGGACGACAGAGGATGAGATAGTTAGCATCACTGACTATCTATTTGCTCATGAATTTGAGCAAACTCTGAGAGATAATGAAAGACAGGGGAGCCTGGCATGCTGCAGTTTGTGGGGGTCACAAAGAGTCAGATATGATTGAGTGACTAAACAACAAGTTTTAGAATCATAGAGCATGAGGCTCCCGTGTTAAGGAGTCTCAGAAACATGTCTTCATTTTATTGCTAATGTGCATATGGCTTTGAGTGCCCTGCTGGAAGTGGGGCCAAGGAACCTAGGCCCTTTAATGAATCTTTATTTTGATTAGCTTATGGGACCATCACCTCAGGTGATTTGCAGTCAGATTTCTCATTGTCTTATCTGTCTTGTGGCTTTTTAAATTCCCCCAAACTAGGGTAGATAGAGCAGACTTGATTGAGGTCCTTCAGTGCTGGGGGACGATCCAGGGTTCCCCCTGGTCCACCCAGTCTCCCAGAGTGCTGCACTGAGACCTTTGTTTTGACCCCATCAATGTCCCCTTTATCCCAATTCTTTTTAAAATGAATCTATTAATTTTTGGCTGGGCTGGGTCTTCGTTGCTGCATGTGGGCTTGCTCTGTTTGCAGCACGTGGGTTTCTCATTGCAGTGGCTTCTCGGTTGTGGAACACAGGCTCTAGGCGCACGGGCTTCAGTAGTTACAGCGTACAGGCTGAGTTGCCCCTCTGACACGTGGACTCTTCTTGGACCAAGGATGGAACCCGTGTCCTCTGAACTGCCAGGAGGATTCTTAACCACTGGACCACCAGGGAAGTTCCTATTTATCCCATTTCTTAAGGACTGTTTAAAGATTTCCATCCTGTCGGACTTTGACTCTCCCATTCATCTTTCTTCATTCTCTGGTGAATCACTTTAATATTTTGTGCTCCCTGTGGTTTCAACATAACGCTTCCCTTTAGTAGCAGCAGCCCGAGGCTAACAGCTTTATCTTGGGCTGGACAGAACCCAAACTGGACTCTGTGTCAGGATCCAGCCCGGCCTTTTCCTTTTCTTTCATCTTAGCTATTACAGATAAAAATAACCCAGGATCATGCATTTAGCTTGTTCTTGTTATGTTGCATTTTCTTATGCATCTAGTGAGTCAACTTCTTGGATGTTGTATCCATCATTAAAAAAAAAAAAAAGGTAACTTTTAACCTCCTGTAACTAATTACAGAACAGTTGTATTTCAGGAAGCCTTGAGTAACCCTGGGGTCACCCAGGAATCAGAGTCATCATCTCCTGTCCTCATATCCTTCCTTTTCCCAAATTATGTGCTTCAGTGGGTCCTGTTTGCTCTAGTGGATTTCATTTCTATGCCAGCAGCAAAGCTAGGGAACAGTCTGCAAGATGCCTCATTCCTGACAGTGACCGCAGATTGCAGGGGTTTCTAAAAGCCCCTCATTTTTGACATCTATTGAAAGTTTGGGGGCCCTCAAGACTACCCTCAGATTTGATAATTCACTGGAAGTACTCCCAGAATTCACAGAAGGACTTCCCTGGTGGTCCAGTGGTTAAGACTCAGCACTTCTGATGCAGGGGTCATGAGTTCAATCCCTTGTCGGGGAACCAAGACCCCACATGCTGCAGGTTTCAGCCAAAAATAGGAAACAAAAGAATCCACTTCCAGAATTCACTGAAAGGTGTTTTAGGTTACGGGTTTTTTTTTTTTTTTTGCATCTAAAGGACACAGATTAGAATCTGCCAAGAGAAGGAGCACAGAGGGCAGAGTCTGGGAAAGTTCCAGCCAGACAGCTTCCTGTTCTCCTCTCCCTGAGGAGTCAGAGACAGAGCAACTTAACTGCTCTGGAGTTTATGCCTGACAACAGGCCCAGAAGACTGACAACCAGAGAAGCTCACCCAAACCCTGTGACCAGAGTTTTTATTGGACCTCTATCATGAGGGCATCTGCCCTTGCGGCAGATTTTATTCTCCTGCTCCTTCTGAAGGTGGACTGATACCACAGGATCCAAAGATCCCACTGGAAATCACGCTGTTAAACTGTCTTGTGCGGCCAGCTCCTGCCCTTAATCACAGTTGAAGACTCTTCAGTGTGATGCCAGGACCTCAGGCAAACAGAGACTCTCCATCAGGCAGGACTTCCCAGGGTTTAGAGATTATACCTCCTGGAAGCCAAGGGCAAAGGCCAGACCGCTCTTTGGGCTTCATTAAGTTCCTTACTACATAGAATGATGTGAGCTAAATTCAAGGTAGCAGTTATCACTAGATTTTAGTGGGAGATATGGTTGGGGAAGGGGTACAAAGGGTGAGTGTTTTAAATTTTAAGCTGGATGGTAGGTGCATGCTCTTTTATATACCATTTTTATACAGTTCTGTAAAGAATCTGCCAGCAATGTGGGAGAACCGGGTTTGATCCCTGGGTCGGGAATATCCCCTGGAGAAGGGAATGGCAACCCACTCCAGTATTCTTGCCTGGAGAATTCCATGGACAGAGGAGAAATGAAAAATTGATCATTTCATTTATGTAAAAGTTTTATTTATTTATTTTTGTTTTGGCTGCACCTCGTGACATGCGGAATCTTAGTTCCTCAACCAGGGATCCAGCTGGCATCTCCTGCATTGCAGGCTGAGCCACTTGGGAAGCAAAGATGGATTAGTAAGCAGAAAAAAAGAATCACCTAATTAGGCTATGATGAGATTTTAAAAACCTTTAACTGAAACTAGTATTTATTGTTTACTATGTATCTGTCAATTTCACATACACATAGTCTCATTTACATCCCTGTCAACAACCTGAGAGATATGACCCTCAAGTCTCAGCTGTATGACATATACGACTCTGGTCCTCAATTACCAGCAACTAGTCCAAGAAACCAAACCACTTCTGCAGTGACAGTTAGCCTAGAACAGTCAGTTTGTTCCGTATCAGGTTCCTTATTGTTTACCCCTGTTTCCAGCTCAGAACCAACCAAAGAAAACCAAATATGCTCTCCAATCCAACCACAGAAGGTGCTAACCCCCAACTTTCTCATGATTAAAATCATCTGCCAACACTGCTGACACTCCTTCACTTTTTTCCACTCTAAAGGACTCCCACTGCCCTGCCCGCCTTTGTAGTCTTTGCCGAATGCAAATGGTGGTGGCTGGCTCTCTCACTACAGCAAGCTCTGAATCAATCTGTTTGTTCTCATTTGGGTGGTTTTCATTTATTTCCACAAGCCTTATGGAATTAAATGTTATGATTTCCTCTTCATAGAGGAGAACATGGAAACTCAGAGAAATAAGTGATTTTCCCAGAGTCGCTAAGCAAATACAGTTAGAGATGAACTTAAAACTCGTTTCTCTTTTTCCACACCAACTTTCAGGAGTGTAGAGATTATAAGCTCCCCAAATTCTCTGACCAACTGGCACTATGGGTACTGTACAAATTACTATTAAATGTTTAAACAGCCTTGCCCTATTCTCAGGGCTTCCCAGGTGCTCAGAGGTAAAGAATCCTTCTGCCAGTGCAGGAGACGTGGGTTCGAGCCCTGCATTGGGAAGCTCCACTGGAGAAGAAAATGGAAAGCCACTCCAGTATTCTTGCCCAGAGAATCCCATGGACAGAGGAGCCTGGTGGGCTCCAGTACAGGGGGTCAAAAAGAGTTGGACAAGACTGAGCACACACACAGCAACGCAGCCCTCATCTCAGAAAATGGAAAAAGTCAATCACCTAAAATTTAGGAAATATGTCTCTAAATCAAAGAAAATACATTCAAGAAGAAATCAAGAATCAAGACTTCAGAGTCCACTTTCACTACTCTTTTATATGTCAGAAAACCTTGTTGGTATTGTTTTCCAAAATATATTCAAAGTCTGGCCACTTTTAACCAGCTGCACTGCTGCCACCCTGGCCCAAACCACCATCCCCTCACCCAGATGGTTCGATGATCTTCTCACTGGCTTGGCTGCTTCATCTGTGTCCTGTACATGCTACTCCCTGCATGGCAGCTGGAGGGATTCCATCAACACCTCAGTATCATCCTGCCCCCTTCTCTTCTCAAAAGTCTCCAAACGGTTCTCATCTCACTCAAGAGTAAAAGGCAAAGTTCTGCACGACGTGGTCCATTCCCTCCATTCCCTTTCCTTGTCTGATCTCATCCCCTACCACTCTCCAGAAACTCTACATCAATGAGCAGTCTTCCCCTTCTCAGGAACCTTTCTTGAGAAGCACATGCCATTTTTGTTTTTGGCCATGACACACAGCCAGCATGTGGGATCTTAGTTCCCCCAGGAGGGCTCAAACCCAGGCCCCCTACATTGGCAGCACAGAGTCTTAACCACTGGACCACCAGAGAAGTCCCAAGAAGCACATGCCTTTGTGATGGCACTCTTCATTTATTCTTTCAGTCAACCAACATGTTTGAGCACCTCCTTTATGCCAGGCACTCCTTTAGGGTTTTAGCAGTAAGCAAGAATGACACAATCCCTGTCCTCAAAAAAACAAGCTGACGGTGAGCATAACTTGATAACTGTAAATACAATGAAGAAAAAGAACCCAGGACAACATGATAGGAATTATGGGATGGGGGACAATGGGGAAACAGTTTAGATAGGATGGTCAAAGAAGGCTTCTTGAAGGCAGTGACATTTGAGCAGAAACCTAGAGGAAGGAATGCCAGGCCACGCTGGGGGAAGGAAAATTGCAGGTTGAGGGAACAGCAACTGCAAAGCTTGAGGAGTTCAGCATGTTTAAAAGAGAGAGAGAAAAAAAAGTGGGCTGCTGAAGGGCAGTGAAGGGCGGGGGAGACTGGCATGAGACAAGGTCACATACCAAGTGGGCTGAGCTCCTAAAAGGCACAAGGAGGAATATGAATGCAATTCCATTGGAGTGTATTAAGAGGCATGACTATAAACTGATTAATTTGGTTTTGAGTTCCCTCTGGCTGGTGTGTGAAAAATGGACCACATCAGGGGCTAGAGCAAAAGCACAGAGACCAGTGGGGGACCATGCAGTCAGTCAGAAAATGTGATGATGACTTGGCCCAAGGTGGCAGCTCTGGAGATCCTTACTGTACTGAGGATAGATTCTGGGGTGAAATGATAGTATTTTCTCTTCTTCACACCCTACAGCCATTCCCTTTTTGCACTGCCATTTTTATTCCCTTTTCCTTTCTCCAATTTAAAACTGCATTTGGGTGTTAGGATGAGCCCTGTCTGGGTCTTGGCCCAGGCTTGGCCAGTAAATCACTAAATAACCTTGGTCAACTATTTTACCCTCTCTGGTTTTTTTATTTCTTCTTCTTTTTTATATCTGTATTTATCTATTTGACTCCATGGCATCTTAGCTGTGGCTCATGGGATCTAGTTCCCTGACCAGGGATTGAACTGAGCCTCCCTTCATTGGGAGCACAGTCTTAGCCACTGGAACACAAGGGACCCTCCTTTTATTTCTTCATCTATAACATGAGTGAGCTTGACTGTTTGAGATGTGATGATCAGCCAAGCTCTAAAATTCTGATTTCTTCTTGCTCCTCTCGGCCAGCCTTTAGAGATGAGTTGAATGACTCCTCATGCACCCTCTTTTTCCCCTCTCCTTCTATTTCCCTTCATGCATTGCCTCTCCTCTCAATTTTACCTCTGTGTCTCGTTCCAAGGGCCCCAGGCAGTTCTTTGACCTTAGCACACCTCTGTCTGTATATTTCTGAAGCAGAGTGCAGGAGATGCAGCAAATTTTCCAGACTTGGTAAGGGCGGGACTGACTTTTGGATGACTGACCTACTTAGAAGCCTGGAAAATGAGTTTTCTAGAGAAATCAGGGACTAACAGTGAAACCGATTAGCTGGCTTACAGGCAGGATAACTGTGTGACTAATGACTGAGTGCCTGGCAGGGGGATTAGCTTATTAGGAAGCAGATTTACAGGGAGCCTAATTGGACTGATTAACAGGGCAGGCTGTGAAGGGGGTGGATTATCCGATTAAATGATTTATGAGGGGACTCACCGCAGACTCATCAGGGCACTAGCCTGATCCTCTGTTGACACAGAGACTGATGGTCTTATTGGCAGATTGGTGATCCCCTGGCTGCTCTTCAGGCTGACCGGGTGACCCACTTGGTGGCAGGCTGAGGAATACAGAGACAGGATCCCGGTGAACTGACTGGCTAGCTGGTGAGCTGGCTCTCAGGAAGCCTCCCAACCTGATCCAGAATTGGCCTCGGGGGCCTCTCAGGCCGGACAGCCACCTTGGAAGGCCTACTCACCTCCGGCTGCCTAACTGCCCAAGGTCACAGTGACTGACAGAGATGCCCGACTCTCATGGAAGCCCAGTTTGGCCAGTGCCAGCACAGGTTCTCCACTCAACAACTGACAGGAGAGCCAACAGCCAGAGTGCAGCCCCGTGAGGCCTCGTGAGGCCCCACAACGACCTATGTATCTACAAGAAGAAGGCTGTGCGGAGACCACTCTAGATCGTGGCTGCTTGCCTCCTGAGCGGGTGATGTAAGCGTATACCCAGCAGCCAATCAGCGACCGCACGGGCCTGCCTCCCAGCCAATCAGTGGCTGAGTGGCTTAGTATGGCTCCTGAGAGGGAGGGTTGATGCTTAGAAAGTGACAATTATTAGCGATGTACCCTTGTTTATAATGACATAATTTGAAATTATTTGAAAACCAAAATGAATGTCATTCAGCTCTCAAATAAGCCACACTATGCTTCGTTTCTAGTGTGTATGCAAACGTAGGTTTTTGATGGTTTGTGCTTCAAAGAGAAGAGAAACCCTTCTATATTGTGTTGCAACCATTTATATCTATTCTCCATTAGAAGATGGACACTATAATGTAAAATGTACAATGAACATCTAACTAGAAGTGTTTGTTATTCGTGTCAAATATCCTTGGAGGTCACCATGATGTAAGCGATCATGGAATCTTTTCATGTATTAAAGTAAGACAAATTGGCTTTAAATTTTCAATAGTTATATCACTTGATTTGTGATAAGAGAACACAATGACAGCTCACTAAAATATTGATGTTATCTTTATAATATCAGAAGTCATGAACATTAGTTGACAACGTTGAAATAAAGACATCTTTTGTGATAACCTAGAAATGTGTGGGAAACCCTTCCTGAAAAAGTCCTATAATTAGTATATGTCTGTTCACTAGCTTCTGTTTTGTAAATCACAGAAATCACAATTCTCAGATTGCTATATCAGGAAAATAAATAGCTTTCTCTACACTTGTAATTTGGATTTTAATCAATGATCACACAGTGAATTGTAAAATGTTTTATTTCAACTATGTGTGAAATTAATACATGCTAATTAATAAAAAGTGAATGGTTTCTGTTATTGATTTTAATGAATGAAGTGTTAACCAGCTGCCACCATTAACCTCTCCCACCTTATTAGAGGTTTCAGGGAAGAAATAACAACAATAAACTATTTGGTAGCACAGAGAGATGGCATCTGTAGAAATTAGTTTCCTTACTGGCTTTAAATCTCTAATGACGTCATATATTTTCCACCATTTCTACACTATATCTTTTTCCCTCTCTGTAACTGCAGGGACACTGTGTTGGTTCTAATAAGAAGGATTATACAGAGTACTGTTAAGAGCTTCTCTGACTGCTCCGTGCTGTTGCTGCCTCAGCGTCTGTCTAGGCAGCAGGCAGCCTGCAGGTCCTTGAGCTCACACCAGCCAGTCCTGTGAGCACCTCCACTAGATGACCCCTTTCCTTGAGACCAGCAGTCTTGCTGAACCCCAGGGTCTACTGCACAGCCCCCCTTCAGTGACACCCTCACAGCACTCACCAGAATCCTGCTCCTTTTGGTTTGAATGGACCCATCCACACTCGGCCTGGGGAGCCCACAGCACTTCACTCAGGGTCACTTAGAAAGGCCTAAATCCCAATTACTGCCTCTTTCTGTGGCTGGTTCTCCCCTTGACCGCCCTAAGAAATCCCTTTCCTAAATCCTACCCCACAGAGAAGTCTCAGGTGTGCTGAGTGTAAGGGCTCGACCTTAGGGCTCCTGAATGTGGGTCATGAGGGAGAAACATAAGAACAAACAGGGAATTTGCTAAAGACTCATTTCATGGCCCTACTTCAGACCTGCAGATTCAGAACTTCTTAGAGTGGGGACCTGACCTCAAGGGATTGTATACACTGAACTGGTTAGTGAGAGACATGCATAAGCCACCAGTTATGGTAGAAATCCATACCTTCTTGGTTTATCTTTGCTTTGAATAATGAACACACCTGTGTTTAGTAGGGATATTGGATTTGGGGAGTAGAGGTTTCCTTACTCAAGCCCAGGTCCAGTAGTTTCCATTACACTCCACCCTCATATTTCAGACATAATCTTATCACCTCTTTTTATTTTCCAAAGCACTTATAATAGTCATATTCCTAATGTTTGTGCGACTATGTTAAATTTCTAAAATATAGCTCAGCACAAGTGATACAGATTTTGAAAGAAATAAAGGACTCTAATTTAGAGTCCTAATTTATTTCATATTGGTTTGTGTGTTTGCACATTAGTGTGTTTAAAAAATACAGATTATCGTCCACAAAAATGTGATGAGATTTAACCAGTGAAAAATCATCTTGATTTTATTGTCTTTTTAAGTAGATAAATTAAGATTTTTAGTTGGAGTTTCAATATCAAGCTCTCCAAAGTTAACGGAATATTCATTCTAAAATGAATGAATTATGATTTATTGAAGTTAATTCAATTTAATTTCTAAAAGTAGAAGGATATATTTAGACCTGAAAAGCACCATGAACCAATTCAACATAATTAAGATTTATATAATTTGGACACAACAGTAGGATACAAATTCTATTTGACTTCCAATATCCTGCAAACTAGGAGACACTGGAACATATGTGTTAAGTCACTTCAGTTGTATCTGACTCTTTGTGACCCCATGGACTGTAGCCTACCAGGCTCTTCTATCCATGGGATTCTCCAGGCAAGAATACTGGAGTGGGTTTCCATTTTCTTCTCCAACTGGAACATATCTTGCTACATAAAACAAGGTACAAAAATTTCATGGTCTAAAGTTTTTTAAATCATAGAGTCTGTTCTCATATCAATGTGGAATTGTCTTAGAACAAATATCAAAAGATGTTTTCAAGTGCAGTGTGACATTTACCAAGAGAGATCCTTGACTTAGCCATTGAAAACCTCAATGAAGTTAGAAGACAGGAAAAAATGTGTTTTTTAAAAAATAAATTGTAGTTCATATCAACTAAAGAAAACCCAAGCTCTACCATTTACTGAATACCTGTCAAAATATTCTAAAATAAGCATTATAGCAATATTATTGATCTAAATTATTTATGTGGCTCATTCAAGACTATGTAAAAACTTTTAGAAAGATATATGGTATATACTAAATATCAACAGGACTGTTTTTTTCTATGCTTACTATTCCATTAAACCTGTAAAGTCTGTAAAATATGTACAGTTCAATATTAACTATGAATTCTTACCTGGCTGTTCAAGTCTTTGCAATCCCATGGACTATACAGTCCATGGAATTCTCCAGGCCAGAATACTGAAGATCCCCTTCTCCAGAGGATCTTCTCAACCCAGGGATCAAACCCAGGTCTCCCACATTGCATGAAGATTCTTTACCAGCTGAGCCACCAGAGAAGCCCTACCTGGCTCTTCTGCCTCTGTGCTACTCACAATGCCATTCATGAACCTGATTCAATTAGAAATGAGCTTGTTAAAGAACAACTCTGGCCCCACTCCAGAATTCCTGAATTAGAATCTCCTTTTAAAAAATATTCCCAGTTTGGAGAAAACTATTCCCAGTTTGGTTGATAGACAGTTTATCCTGTATAACACAAGAACAACACTCCAAGAAAACATGCCTCTATAGATCACATCATACCATAGTTTTTCTCCCAGATAAAAAGGATCTCTACAGTGCTTTTGTGAATCATATACCATCTCCTTTTTTTCTGAGGTTAGAAATATGGTAGAGAACATTGGAAAATTTTATTCTTGTGTAATACCAGACATTCTTCTGGTATTACAAAACCATTTCTCCTGCTGGTTTCCTCTTGGGTCACATTAGAAGTCTTCCCATGGCCACATGGAACCTGTACTTTGTATTTCAGGGACGGCTGACATTCTGGGATGTGGCCATAGACTTCGCTCAAGAGGAGTGGGAATGCCTGGACCTCGGGCAGAGAGAATTGTACAGGGACGTGATGTTAGAGAGCTACAGGAACCTGGCCTCCTTGGGTGAGGATAACTGCCTTCCAGAATCCCTTCTCTACCCACTGGGTTTTGGTTCCTGCATTTCTAGAATATCTCCTGAAATCTTCTGCTTCTTATAATAGAGTTTCAGATCCCTGCTTTCTAGGAAAAGAATGGGAGTTTATGAGATTAGAAAGACTTCATGGTGATTCTTTATCATTCCAACCTTCCTCTTTCTTGAGCTAATCTGCCTCCTTCTCTCTAGATTACTAGGAGTTTTATGAGTTCAGTATAAAATAGTTGTATCCTCATTTCTACTACTTACTTTTCCCTAGTAGTACTAGACCAGAATCTCAGGATCTGTTCTTTATGTTTTTGTTAGTGTTTATAGGTGCTTTCAATAAAGTATTTGGGGAAATCATTTTTCTAGGCTGTGTCAATATTCTACCACACCTTGTCTTCTCACCTGAATACATATTGGATTGGAAACTGATGAATCTCCTTTCTCTGATAAACAGGCCTCGTGGTCTCTAAGCTGGACCTGGTTACGTTTCTGGAGTGAATGAAGGATTCCAGGAATATAAGGAGAATGGAGACAATACCTGTATACACAGGTATGTCTGAGTGGATGGGGCCTATGACTCAGGTGAGAGCTCCAAGGATCAGTGAGGAAGTCATCCTTTGTCATGTGGTTTGGGAAGATCTGCTTCAGTGGAAATGATTTTGGAGAAGTCTGGGTTTCTTTCTGTTGCTGTCATAGATGAATATCACAGTTTCCATTCTGTCTCTTTAATCATGCATGAATTCATCTCCAGTGATTACTTTTCTCAATCACAATGAGAACTGAAATTCTCCCCTTGGCCTGCAACAACCTGTATGAGTTGGCTGCTCTTTCATTTCTTGGGGATTCTAGGAAAACTGTGTCCATGACACTTCTTTTAAAGTTTGTTTCTAACTCTAGACAGAAATGTTTGGGTGGAGTTGTAGACAAACTGCCAAAGTTCTAGAAATACTGGGGACAGACATTTGTTTTCTTATAATTTCTAATCCACTGGAAACTACAAATATGGCCTTATAAATTTCATACTCAAATAATTTCTTCACTGCATAAAGCCAAATCTTCCTAAAATGAGAAAATGCAAATCCCAGGTTTATTTCAAAGTTTCTTTTTCCTTTATATGAACTCATGTTAAATATCTTACGTGTATTTGCCCCAATTCTTCAATGTTAAAATACTTTAATATATTCATTTAACTCAAAGAATGTTAAAATAAATTGGCATGAGAGCTTAGAACATTTTCTACCATAATTTTTCCGGTTGTTTCTCACTATTAAGCTTTTTAGATTATGTCAAGAAATCTTTAAAAAATTTTTATTTGACTGTAGATGTTTAACAATGTGCTGCTGTATAGCAAAGAAAATCATATATATATATATATATATATATATATATATATATACTTTTTTATATTTCCTCCCCACTTAGGTCTCCGCAGAGCACTGAGTAGAGTTCCCTGTGTTCTTACCACATTTATAAAGTCTCACTTCTTATTTAATTTCATAAGAACTACTACTTTTATTATGTTTGTCTTGTTTGTTATGAAGCATCCCAGGACTTTATCCTATACATCCTCACTTTCTGATTAGCTCTCTGCCAATATCACTTATTTTTAGATTCAAACATCTAATAGAATATGCTCAAGTGAAAACATGTGGAAAAAGTGGGTTAAAGAATTAATAGGCACCTAGTATCTGTGAAAATGCTTGGTATCTCAATTTAAGATTAGTTAAAGCAAAAAGTAATCATTAGATTAACTATTCTTGACTTAGTTGTTCTTGTAGGTTTTTATCTTGGTCCTTTCTCTACAACATATTTCTTTTTCATTCTTCATCTCATTTTGTGAAATTTTCTGTGCTTGTGGTCTCCTTTCTGCAGCCTGCAGGATCGTGTTAATAGTTCCTCTTGCTCCTGGTGTCTGCCCCCTGGGGGGTGAAGCTGGTCCAGAGGCTTGTACCCTTATCCCCTTGATGGACTTTTGATTGCTGTTATTGTGACCCGAGCCTGCCCTGAATATTGAGGGGAGCTTCTCCTTGGCTCTGTGGTTGTCACTGCCCTGTCTGTGGCGGGGTCTGCTCCCTGGTTTGTGGAGTAGAAGCCCCCAGATCTGTTTCTTCACCGTGATTCTAATCTGTGGTGGAGGCAGTGGGACTGGAGCACACCCGCTGGGAGAGAAGCCACTGAGGATGGCTCCTCTGGGGAGGTTCACCTCGGGGAGTGTTCTGTGTGTCACGTTTCATGCCTTCTGCGAGCTCTCATGCGATCCTGGTTGGCACTGCCCTTGGCCCCACCTGAACCATCGGCATGCTGGCATATGGCCCTGGTGTCTCTCAGATGTTTTCAGCAGGTTACCAGCATAGATCCACTGAAGTAAGGGCCCAGGATTGCATTCATGTAGCTGGACCCGCTGTGGCGCCATGGGGGCCGCTCAGACTGGCGTGGTCCAGCTCCCTCAAGTACAAGCTCACAAAGTCTACAGCTGCTAAAGCTACACCTATCAGGACTGTGGGAGTCCTTATTGTCTAATCAGGCTTTCTGTAGGTGCTGAGTTGACAAAGCCAATTGTAGGGGTATAAAACCGTGGTCTGTGCAGCTGTGAGATTTCACTTTTCTTCCTTAGGTGCATGACCCTGGGGCTCAGCTGTGTTTTCCACCCCCTCAGTGCATGTGGGCCACCCACAGGCACCTTCTCCTAGGGCTGCCCTGGAGCACAGGAGTCCACCCTGGTGGGGAGGGTCATAGGGGAGGAGGCAGCAGCTGGGGTTGTGAGATCACCCAACCCTGTGGGAGTCCTTGCTAGTGCCTCTCCAGAAGGGGCTGGCATAGGAGGAGAGGGGCTGCAGTGGTGGTTCTTCCCTTTGGGCATCACTCAACAACGCTGCTCTGCTTCTCTGGTAGTTCAGGCTTCCTCCACAAGCATTCCTGTTTGCAGAGCTCCTCCCTCCCTCCTATCCCCTCAGGATGTCTCCTCACAGTCAACAGCAGTCCTCTGCCTGGGTCTGCTCTCCAAACCCCACATTTCAGGACCCAGCCCTTGTGTGCAGTGGTGGACACCCCTCTCAGGCTTGGGGAGCAGGGCTGTGGTTAGTACCATCTGTAGAGGTCTCACTCTGTCTTGCCTGCCTCTAGCAGGTTCTGCCTTCTCTTCCCATAAGAGAATGAGGATCCCTTCTGTCCTAGTGAGCTCCCCCAAGGGTTGCAGGTCCCATCCCACTTCCTCTCCTCTTCCCTTTCCTTCATTTTCTTTGGCCCCACCTGGCTAAACAGAATCTTTCTTGTCCTTTTAAGTGTCCATGGTCCTCTGCTAGTGTTCAGTAGGGGCTCTGTGAGACTTAATCCATTTCTAGATGTATTGATGCATTTGTGTAGAGAGATGAATTCCATGTCTTCCTAATCCCCTGTCATTTTGACTCCTTCCTTCTCTGTTTCATTCTTAATCTAGCTAAGGGTGTATCAGTTTTATGTAAATTGTAAACTATATTCACTGAGAATAGTAAGTAGAATAACTTATTATTTGCCCTTTCAGCTGCGTCTTCTCTACACACCCAGTGTGTGATGCCCAGAAATCCAGGCTTTGAAGATTTATGCCCAATAGAAAACCTAAAAATATATGAAACATTTCACCTTGTAAGTTTACATTTAATGAAAGACTGGGAACATACAAGGGCATGTGAAGGGCAGAGAGGTTGTTATGATGGACATAACCCAACTGGGACAGTTTCTCATAATGTAAGCATTACTGCCAAGAGAAATCAAGGTTGTGATTCAAACTGGAAAAAACACCAATTTAAGTCATTAACATCTGCAGAGAAGTGTATGTTTGTCAGCAAAGACCCACATCATTTTTTGACATATACATGTTCTCTGAAAGGAACTGTGGAAAATCTGGAAAGTCATCTAGTCTCCACTGCAGATAATCATTCAAACCACTCTAAATGCAATATTCAATTAAACATACATTCAAATATGTCTGAAGACCAGAAATTTTTGAATGAGGGAAAAGATTACCAGTGTAATCAGCTTGAAGGATCCTTTAGCAAGGGTTCAGTATTCTTCAAACAACAAATATTTTTTCCCTTTTCCAAAATCTGCAATGTTGATAATAATGGAAGAGACTTTATTCAAACATCAATGGTCAATGCATATGGGGTGTAGTTAATGCGGGACAACTTTTCATGTGTCGTAAAATGAGTAAGGCTTTAAGCAAGAGCTCTACCCCCAATAATTACAAGAGTCTTTATGATGGAGTGAGAAAGTATTTATTCAATGAAACTGGACATAACATTGACCAAGGCTCAAGCTTCATGAAACACCAGGGAAATAAATTTTTAGACAATGATTCTGGAAGTAATAAATGTAGGAATATCTTTTATCAAAGAGCAGATGTTTCTCTGTATAAAAGTGTGGATATTGGAAAGAAGGCTTATAATTGTAGTGAATATAGTAAAGTTTGTAATCAGTCTTGTCAACTTATTCAACAGCAGAGTACTGAGAATGTGGAGAAACATTACAAGAGTAACACATGTGGGGAAATAGTCACTAAATCATTAAAACTAAGTAGCCATAGGAAAATCCATACAGAAAGGAAGCCTTTCAAATGTACAGAGTGTGGCAAAGCCTTTATCTGTCCCTCGTGTCTTACTCAACATCAACGAACCCATGCTGGGGAGAGACATTATAAATGTAAGGAATGTGGCAAACTCTATACCTGTTGCTTAAATCTTACTCAGGTAATTCATACTGGAGAAAAGTGTTACGGCTGTAGAGAATGTGGCAAAGCCTTTAATAGGTGTTCATATTTCACTATGCATCAGCGAATTCATATTGGGGATACTCTATACAAATGCAGAGAATGTGCCAAAGCCTTTATCTGTGGCTCACATCTTATTCAACATCAGCAAATTCACACTGAAAAGAAGCCTTATAAATGCACAGAATGTGACAAGTCTTTGAAGCGGCATGGAAGCCTAACTCAATATCAGATAATTCATACTGGGGAGAAGCAGTATGAATGTGCAGAGTGTGGCGAAGCCTTTAGGCACGGCTCAAGTCTTCCTCAACATCAGCGAATCCATACTAGAGAGAAACCTTATAAATGTAAATATTATGGCAAAGCCTTTAATTGTAAATCACATCTTACTCAACATGAGCAAATTCATCCTACAAGAAGGGTTTATAAATGTACAGAATGTGGTAAAGCCTTTAATCAGAAGTCAAGTCTTTCTAGACATCAGATAATTCGTACTTGGAGAGAAACCTTATAAATGTAAGGATTGTGGCAAAATCTTACCAAATTTCAAGCCTTACTCAACGTCAGCGAGTTCACATTGGGCAGAAATCATCCAGATGTAAAGAAACATGGCAAAGCCTTTACCCAAAGCTCAAGTCTTGGTCAACATCAGAGAATTCATCTTTCAGAGAAACTTAAAAACCTGAATGTAAGGAAAGTGGCAAAGGCTTTAATCAGAGCTCTCACCTCACTCAACATCAGAGAACACATATTGAAGAGAAACCCTAGTAATATAATAAGTGCTGAAAGAGATTTGTCCTAAATACACACTTTAGAAAACATGAGCGTGTGTTTATACAAGAAAGATATGTGAATGATGTAAAAACAGATGTAGGAAAGTAGTTAATCAATAATCAAATCTAAATAACTATCAGAGAATGTGTGCTAGAAGGCATTTCATCAGTTGCTCTTCTCCGAATTCACTCTAAAGGAGAATTACTGTATATGAACTTATGTTTTTGATGGTTGATGCCTTAAAGATAAGAGAAGCCCTTGTGTATTAGATGGGCATGATTTATATTTATTCTTCATTAGAAGATTAAGGACACAGTAATGTAAAATGTACAGTGAACATCTAAATGGAGGCATTCTGTCACTGAAGTCAATATCCCTGGAGGTCCCCATGATGTCAGTGATCAGGGAATTATTCTGTGTATTAAAGTAAGACAGGTTTGTTCTAAGTTTTCACTAGTTATGTCACTTGTTTTTTAAGGATGAAACAATGACAGTTCACTAAAATCTTGGTATATCTTTATAATATCACCAAAATCTTGATGTATCTTTATCATATCAACAGTTCACTTAAATCTTGATATATCTTTATATATGTCTTTATAATATCAACAGAATATTGGTTGACATGAAATAATGACATCTCTGATACCCTAGAAAAGTACTGGACACCCTTCCTGGAAGAGTCATGTGATTAACATAGGTTCCTGTTTATGAAACAATTAGCCTCCATTCTGTACACGATAGAAATACTTTTCTCAGATCATTATATCAAAGGAATGAATATCTTTCTCTGTGCTTGTAATCAGTTATTTTGATCAAGGATCCCACAGTGAACTGTAAAAGGTTTTATGTCAACTGTATGTGCTATTAATATATGTTAATTGATAAAACTGAGTGGTTTTTAGTGTTACAGTTGATGTGGAATGAAGTGTTAACCCACCACCAACTTTAACCTCTCCCACCTTGTCTAAGGTTGCAGAGAAGAATTGAGCATAAACTATTTGCTAGCACAGAGGGATGGCATCTATAGAAATTAGTTTCTTTACTGCCCTTAATCCTCAAATAATCTCACATATTTTCCATAATTTCTACAATGTATCTTCCCCCGCCCCTTCTCTGTAACTGCTGGGACATGGTGACCGTTCTAATAAGAAGGATCAGACAGAGTACTGTTGAGAGCTTCCCTGACTGCCCCGTGCTGTTGCTGCCTCAGCGTCTGTCTGGGGAGCAGGCAGCCTGCAGGTCCTTGAACTCACAGCAGCCAGTCCTGTGAGCACCTCCACTAGATGACCCCCTTCCTTGAGATCAGCAGTCTTGCTGAACCCCAGGGTCTACTGCACAGGCCCCCCTTCAATGACACCCTCACAGCGCTCACCAGAATCCTGCTCCTCTTGGTTTGAAGGGACCCATCCATGCTCAGCCTGGGGAGCCCACAGCAGGGTCCCTTAGAAAGGCCTGAACCCCAAGTACTGGAGTTTTCTCTGCCTGGTTCTAGCCTTGACCTCCCTCAGGGGGCCCTCAAGTCTTGCTGTTAATTCACTCAAGACCTTGAGTAATAAACTCATCTGCATCAATTTCCATTGTGCTTTTTTGTTGAACTGAGACTCTCCATTCCTGCTGGAGGTTCCTTTTAACAAATGTAAATTTAAGAAAGTCACAAAATATATAATTAGAGCCATATTTATCAAAATCTGGAATCATATTTATACAATTTTATGCTATCTATGGAGAAGGCAATGGCACCCCACTCCAGTACTCTTGCCTGGAAAATCCCATGGATGGAGGAGCCTGGTAGGCTGTAGTCCATGGGGTCGCTAAGAGTCGGACACGACTGAGCGACTTCCCTTTCACTTTTCACTTTCATGCATTGGAGAAGGAAATGGCAACCCACTCCAGTGTTCTTGCCTGGAGAATCTCAGGGACGGGGGAGCCTGGTGGGCTTCCGTCTATGGGGTCGCACAGAGTCAGACACGACTGAAGTGACTTAGCAGCAGCAGCATGCTACCTATTTCTTTGCACATGTTCTTTGTCTCAACTTATGGAACACAGTATTTCATGGTTTTGACCTATACTGAATGCAAAATGTAAATATATGAAGGTATATTTTAAGAGTATGAAGCCTAAGAAGAAGAGCAGTGTGGGTATATGTGTTTATACACATGTCTTTGCAGAGTTTGAAGTGAAGTGAAGTGAAGTCGCTCAGTTGTGTCCGACTCTTTGTGACCCCGTGGACTGTAGCCTACCAGGCTCTTTCCTCCATGGGATTCTCCAGGCAAGAGTACTGGAGTGGGTTTGCCATTTCCTTCTCCAGGGGATCTTCCAGACTCAGGAATCGAACCCAGGTCTCCTGTATTCCAGGCAGACGCTTTAACCTCTGAGCCACCAGGGAAGCAGAGTTTAGAAATGTTACATCAAAACTGGTCATTTCAAAACTTTTGATGAGTTACTAACTAAAAACCTTAGATTCATAAAGCAAATCTAATTTGTTTACTTTTCATTGAATTCATTTCTCCCAAATTTCATGAATCCTTGTTTTGAGATTCTTTCCATGCAGATCCTATTTTGCTTACTGGCCTGTTAATTATGAAAAATCTATTTTGTGGGGTTTTTTTTTTAGTTCAAAATTTATGAACTTTACTTATCTGCTCAAGGATTTTAAGAATAGCTTTTATTAAATTTCATGGAGATCAGAAATTAGCTTCAAGATGAGATTAATTTCCCCACGAGCATATTAATTTGATTTTGTTTAATATGTTCCATTCCTTCCTTCTTAATTTGAGAGGAACACTAAGAGAATCATTTTTTTCTGATTGTTTCTTTCATTTCTTATAATTGACTTCATCAGGGTTAAACAGTTTATTGTGACAATTGATCAGGAGAAAATCTGGAAACTTCATAAGTGATCGTGTTGCTTAGGCAATTATAAGAAGTGAACAAATACACTGAAGCTGATGGATGCATGATAGAGTATCTGTAATTAAAAGAAAAATACTTCAGGGGCTTCCCTGGTGGCTCAGTGGTAAAGAATCTGCCTACTAAGGCAAAGAGTCAGACATGACTGAGCAACTGAACAACAAAAACAAGGCAGAAGACATAGATTCGATCCCTGATCTAGAAAGATCCCTCATCAGTTCAGTTCAGTTGCTCAGTCATGTCCAACTCTTTGCGACCCCATGAATTGCAGCACTCCAGGCCTCCCTGTCCATCACCAACTCCCAGACTTCACTCAAACTCATGTCCATCGAGTCAGTGATGCCATCCAGCCATCTCATCCTCTGTCGTCCCCTTCTCCTCCTGCCCCCAATCCCTCCCAGCATCAGGGTCTTTTCAAATGAGTCAGCTCTTTGCATCAAGTGGCCAAAGTATTGGAGTTTCAGTTTCAATATCAGTCCTTCCAATGAACACCCAGGGCTGATCTCCTTTAGGATCGACTGGTTGGATCTCCTTGCAGTCCAAGGGACTCTCAAGAGTCTTCTCCAACACCACAGTTCAAAAGCATCAATTCTTTGGCACTCAGCTTTCTTCACAGTCCAACTCTCACATCCACACATGACCACTGGAAAAACCATAGCCTTGACTAGACAGACCTTTGTTGACAAAGTAATGTCTCTGCTTTTTAATATGCTGTCTAGGTTGGTCATAACTTTCCTTCCAAGGAGTAAGCGTCTTTTAATTTCATGGCTGCAATCACCATCTGCAGTGATTTTGGAGCCCCCAAAAATAAAGTCTGCCACTGTTTCCACTGTTTCCCCATCTATTTGCCATGAAGTGATAGGACTGGATGCCATGATCTTGGTTTTCTGAATGTTGAGCTTTAAGCCAACTTTTTCGCTCTCCTCTTTCACTTTCATCAGGAGGCTCTTTAGTTCTTCATTTTCTGCCATAAGGGTGGTGTTATCTGTATATCTGAGGTTATTGATATTTCTCCCGGCAATCTTGATTGCAGCTTGTGCTTTATCCAGCCAAGTGCTTCTCATCATGTGCTCTGCATAGAAGTTAAATAAGCAGGGTGACAATATACAGCCTTGACGTACTCCTTTTCCTATTTGGAACCAGTGCATGCTGCAGAGTAACTAAGCCTGTGGCCGCAGCTATAGAACCTGTGGCCAGAGCCCACAAGCCACAACTCCTGAACCCTCATGCACAGCTACTGAAGCCCACACACCTGGAACTTGTGCTCCTCAACAAGAGATGCCACTGCAATGAGAAGCCCTCAACTGCAACTAGGGAGTAGCCCCACCTCACTGCAGCTAGAGTAAAGACCACACAGCAATGCACACCCAGCACTGCTGCTGCTAAGTCGCTTCAGTCGTGTCCGACTGTGCGACCCCATAGACGGCAGCCCACCAGGCTCCCCCGTCTGTGGGATTTTCTAGGCAAGAGTACTGGGGTGGGGTGCCATTGCCTTCTCCGAGACCCAGCACAGCCAAAGATAAATAAATAAAATGAGTTTTGAAAAAGAAAAAGAATTCAATAGATTGAGGCTATAATCTGAAGTAAGAGGTAGAAAATACACAGGATGAAGAATTCTTCGTGTGGAGAGAGGGTACCTGCTATCTTGTGGCACAAACTGAGACTCTAAATTTAGGAGAAAAATCTATGTGTTTTATTGCTGAGTTATCTCCAGTTTTTGTATTTTCCTTGTAGATATTTTTGCTACATGAGTCGCACTCATGAGCCTTGCTTGTCTGTGTTATGACTACAGAGTTCTCGGTGTTCTCACGTGTGTCATCCATGCAGGACCTGATAGGATTTTATGAGTGCTTTTGAATTTTCTCATGCATTTAGAAATTAATTTTAACTGAAGAAATTGATGCCACTTAGGAGATTTGAATGAAACTTTCTGATCCCTTAATTGAGATAAAAGGGGAACAGCATCAAGTTCTAGAGGTTTCATTCAGGCAGTTATAACTGACCAAGATATGCAAAAACATCCTTTAAAAAAAATAAATTTATTTATTTTTGGCTGTGCTGGGCCTTCATTGCTGTGCAGGCTTTTCTGTAGTTGTGGTGAGCAGGGGCTACTCTCTAGTTGTGAAGAGGGGAGCTACTCTTCCTTGAAGTGTGTGGGGTTCTCATTGTGGTAGTTTCTCTTGTTGCGGAGCACAGGCTGTAGGGCACACAGGCTTCAGTAGCTGCAGCTCCTGGGCTCAGTAGTTGTGGCTCCCGGGCCCTAGAGCACAGAATCAATAGTTATGGTTCAGGGGTTTAGTTGCTCCAAGGCATGTGGGATCTTCCTAGATCAGGGATCAAACCTGTGTCTCCTGCATTGGTACAAGGATTTCTTTTACCCACTGAGCCACCAAGGAAGCCCCAGATGCTGTGTGATGCTGTTTTTCTTAGTGAGGAACACACAACTCATTGAGAGTACACAGGAGAGCTCTCTAGAAATGCATGGAGGAAACTGCATGGAAGCTCTCTTTGATCCCTCCTAAGTCTTAGGCTGCTAGTGGGGTGGGGGGAGGTGGTGTTCTGATGAACAAATGACAGGTATGAGAATGTGGCAAATACAGTAGGTTTCTGAGAATCCAGAAAATAAAATTCTGTCCTCCTGAGTTAGAAGAGTTTCTGGGCAGCACAGAACACTAACACCACTAGACAGAGGTTATTATACTTTCCCAGACTTAGATCTGGAGAAGGCAATGGCACCCCACTCCAGTACTCTTGCCTGGAAAATCCCATGAATGGAGGAGCCTGGTGGGCTACAGTCCATGGGGTCGCTAAGACTCAGACACGACTGAGTGACTTCACTTTCACTTTTCACTTTCATGCATTGGAGAAGGAAATGGCAACCCACTCCAGTGTTCTTGCCTGGAGAATCCCACGGACAGTGGAGCCTGGAGGGCTTCCGTCTATGGGGTCGCACAGAGTCAGACACGACTGAAGTGACTTGGCAGCAGCAGCAGCAGCAGCAGCAGCAACAGACTTAGATCTGGGAAAAATGGAAACAGTGACAGACTTTCTTTTTTTGGGCTCCAAAATCACTGCAGATTGTTACTGCAGCCATGAAATGAAAAGATGCTTGCTCCTTGGAAGAAAAGCTATGACAGTTCAGTTCAGTTGCTCAGTTGTGTCTGACTCTTTGTGACCCCATGGACTGCAGCACACAGGATTCCCTGTCCATCACCAACTCCCAGAGCTTGCTCAAACTCATCTCCATCAAGTCGATGATGCCATCCACCATCTCATCCTCTGTCATCCCCTTCTCCTCCCACCTTCAATCTTTCCCAGCATCAGGTTCTTTTCCAATGAGTCAGTTCCTCATATCAGGTGGCCAAAGTATTGGAGTTTCAGCTTCAGCATCAGTCCTTCCAATGAATATTCAGAACTGCTTTCCTTTAGGATGGACTGGTTGGATCTCCTTGCAGTCCAAGGAACTCACAAGAGTTTTCTCCAACACCACAGTTCAAAAGCATCAATTCTTTGGTGCTCAACTGTATGGTCCAACTCTCACATTTGTATATGACTACTGGAAAAACCATAGCTTTGACTAGACAGATGTTTGTCAGCAAAGTAATGGCTCTGCTTTTTAATATGCTGTTTAGATTGGTCATAGCTTTTCTTTAAAGGAGCAAGTTTCTTTAATTTCATGGCTGCAGTCACAGTCTGCAGTGATTTTGGAGCCCAAGAAAATAAAGTCTGTCACTGTTTCCATTGCTTCCCCATCTATTTGCCATGAAGTGATGGTACTGGATGCCACAGTCTTAGTTTTTTGAATGTTGAGTTTTAAGCCAGCTGTTTCACCTTCCTCTTTCACTTTCATCAAGAGTCTCTTCAGTTCCTCTTCACTTTCTGCCGTAAGGGTGGTGTCATCTACGTATCTGAGGTTATTGTTATTTCTCCCGGCAATCATGATTCCAGCTTGTGCTTCATCCAGCCCTGCATTCTACATATAAGTTAGATAAACAGGGTGGCAATATGCAGCCTTGACATCCTCCTTTCCCAATTTGGAACCAGTCCATTTTTCCATGTCCAGTTCTAACTGTTGCTTCTTGACCTGTGTATAGATTTCTCAGGAGGCAGGTAAGATGGTCTGGTATTCCCATCTCTTTAAGAATTTTCCACAGTTTGTTGTGATCCACACAATCAAAACAAACATAGCATATTAAAAAGTAGAGGCATCACTTTGCTGACAAAGGTCTGTATAGTCAAAGCTATGGTTTTTCCAGTAGTCATATACGGATGTGAGAGTTGGACCATAAAGAAGGCTGAGTGCAAAGGAATTGATGCTTTCAAACTGTGGTGCAAGAGAAGACTCTTGAGAGTCTCTTGGACTGCAAGGAGATCAATCAGTCCTAAAGAAAATCAACCCTGAATATTCATTGGAAGAACTGATGTTGAAGCTAAAGCTCCAATACTTTGGCTACTTGATGTAAAGAGCCGACCCATTGGAAAAGACCTTGATGCTGGGAAAGATTGAAGTCAGGAGGAGAAGGGGATGACAGAGGGTGAGATGGTTGGATGGCATCACTGATTCAATGGACACAAGTTTGAGCAAACTCTTAGAGATAGTGAAAGACAAGGAAGGCTGGTATGCTGCAGTCCATGGGTTTGCAAAGAGTCAGACATGACTGAGAGACTAAACAAGAAAGCACCTGTTAACTTACTATTGGGGGTACTTTTAGGGGGAGAAATTTATAAATTTCCATCTTTCTGTGAATATTTTTCTATTTAGGCTTTCTGTAACTACTTGGGAATGGGTCCATATTGGTAAAACATATTTTAGTGGAAAACATCTTTATCACCACCTAGACTTCCAAATTAGTTGGCATTGAGTTGCACAAATATATACAATAATTTTTAATATAAAAATTGCTGTCATCATGGTCTTCCTTTTAATTATAGGGCTTAGAAATCCTCAGGCAGTTTGGTTCTATTTCTCTGATCATACTAAAGCGATGCTGAAGCTCAGGGGTCAGGAAAGAATTCACTGTTGGGTAGAAAAATTTCTCAGAGGAACAAAGAAGTCAGCACAATACAAGAGTTTCATTGCCAGGCTCTCAGCTGTCAACTCAGCATTTCCTGCTCATTCCATATGAGAACCTGTCTGCCTCCCCAGGTCATATAAAAGAAAAAGCCTCTCAGAGCACTGCAGTGGTCTCTTTTGGAATGACAAGTTGATTGTAATTTTTTGGAGGGAGGGTAATTGACAGTTTTCAGAAAGTTAATTAAAAGTTTTACACAAGTATCCTCTTGTTCCATGAACCTACCTCTCATTGCAGCCAAAAGTGAAAAGATAATTGCAATTCTGAGGGAAGAGGAGATCATGGAATCACAAATCCATGTCTAGGGGTGTGACTGCCTTTGTCTAACACAGGTGCTGATTTTCAAACCAGCACACCTCCTCCCACAGTGTCCTGGCAACAGAAAGGAGTCAGATACCCATTTTCTATTTCAATCTGAGAGGAAGAGTCTGCAGACGAGGAGTATCAGGAACTGGGGTAAGTGGTTATTTCAGATAAAAAAGAAATTCTTCAGGGTTCAAATCTAGTCCAGTGCCAAAGCCACACAGAAAGGATTCTGACTCTTGAGCTGGACCAGTAAAGAGAGGCCAGGACTAGAGATCCAACAGCAATCCATGACCGCTCTGAATTTATAGTGTATAATTTAGTGTAATCCACAATGACTTTGATTCCTGGCATTGAATGTGAGTGATAATGCAGCTTGACTTTTAATTTTCTTAAGAACCATAGGGTTTTTTTCTTTCTTCTTTTTAAATATAAATTTATTTATTTTAATTGGAGGCTAATTACTTTACGATATTGTATTGGTTTTGCCACACATCAACATGAATCTGCCATGGGTATACACCCCTCCCTTCTCCCTCCCCATACCATCCCTCTGGGTCGTCCCAGTGCTCCAGCCCCAAGCATCCAGTATCATGCATCAAACCTGGACTGGCGATTCGTTTCATATATGATATACATGTTTTAATGCCATTCTCCCAAATCATCCCACCTACTCCCTCTCCCACAGTGTCCAAAAGACTGTTCTATACATGTGTCTCTTGCTATCTCGCATACAGGGTTATCGTTACCATCTTTCTAAATTCCATATATATGCGTTAGTATACTGTATTGGTGTTTTTCTTTCTGGCTTACTTCACTCTGTATAATAGGCTCCAGTTTCATCCACCTCATTAGAACTGATTCAAATGTATTCTTTTTAATGGCTGAGTAATACTCCATTGTGTATCATTATCGGAGAGATGCAAATCAAAACCACAATGACGTACCATTTCATGCCAGTCAGAATGGCGGCAATCCAAAAGTCTACAAGCAATAAATGCTGGAGAGGCTGTGGAGAAAAGGGAACCCTCTTACACTGTTGGTGGGAATGCAAACTAGTACAGCCACTATGGAGAACAGTGTGGAGATTCCTTAAAAAACTAAAAATAGAACTGCTTATGACCCAGCAATCCTACTGCTGGGCATACACACTGAGGAAACCATAATTGAAAGAGACACATGTACCCCAATGTTCATCGCAGCACTGTTTATAATAACCAGGACATAGAAGCAACCTAGATGTCCATCAGCAGATGAATGGATAAGAAAGCTGTGGTACATATACACAATGGGTTTTTTTTTTCTTTTATTTGTTTATTTTTGGTTGCACTGAGTCTTCATTGGTGCATGGGGTTTTAGTCGGGGTGAGCAGGGGCCACTCCTTGTTGTGGTGCCCAGGCTTCTCATTGCAGTGGCTTCTCTTGCTGCAGAGCACAGATTCTAGGCACTCAGTCTTCAGTATTTGCAGCATGTGGGCTCAGTAGTTGTGGTGTGCCGCTCTAGAGAGCAGGCTCAAAAGTGCCAGCACACAGGCTTAGTTGCTCAAGGACATATGGAATCTTCCTGGACGGGCCAAGGATTGAACCTGTGTCCCCTGCACTGGGAGCTGGATTCTTATCTACTGTGCCACCAGGGGAGTCCTTAAGAACTGTAGTTTTGAACTCAGTCTGAAGTTCAGCCTCATTTCTGAAATCATAGATTATATTGTCAGGGTTATTGCAGGTGTGTGTGCCTATGACAACTTCTGCTTCTAGTAATGAGTAAGATGAATCTACAGGTCACTTGGTCCTGTGCAGAAATGGTGAACCCAAATGATAGTTCCTGGTATAAAACTGTTTGCTTTATCTCTGAGTATATGAAGTGCTTACTGGAGACAGTGATTGTTACCTCCTGAAAATGACAGTAATTGTTACCTCCTGAAAATGTCTTACTGGAGAAGAAAATGGCAACCCACTCCAGTGTTCTTGCCTGGAGAATCCCAGGGACGGGAATGTCTTTTTTGCTATGCTAAGTCGCTTCAGTCGTGTCCGACTCTGTGTGACCCCATAGACGGCAGCCCACCAGGCTCCCCTGTCCCTGGGATTCTCCAGGCAATACTGGAGTGGGTTGCAATTTCCTTCTCCAATGCATGAAAGTGAAAAGTGAAAGTAAAGTCAATCAGTCACATCCGATTCTTAGTGACGCCATGGACTGCAGCCTACCGGGCTCCTCTGTCCCTGGGATTTTCCAGGCAAGAGAAAATGTCTTAGGTCTGTTAAATCGATGAGACTGTTTTCCCTATTGAAGAAAAGGAATCAGCACATAAGAAAAGTGTACATTTATAGTAATGAGTTTCAGATAGCCCCAGTCAGGCCCAAGTACACCATGATACTTTCACTCATCTAAAAACATTCTACTATCAATTGTTGTTGTTGTTTAGCTGTAAGTCGTGTCCGACTCTTTGTGACCCCATGGACTATAGCCCACCAGCTGCCTTTGTCATTGGGATTTCCCAGGAAAGAATACTGGAGTAGGTTGCCGTTTCTTTCTCCAGGGGATCTTCCTGACCTAGGGACTGAACCCATATCTCCTGCATTGGCAGGCAGTTTCTTTACCACTGAGCCACCAGGGAAGCCCAAAATATAATGACACATTACCAAAAGAGCTCAATATCTATTTAAACTGTTGGGAGAACAGAGCTACCTGGATTTGTCAGATATCACAGTGATTAAATGTGCTAGATTTGTTACGAGCCAAGTCAGGTTTAAGTCCTTTCTTGCCTATGCTGGTTTAGTTGCTAAGTCATGCCAGGCTTCCCCGTCCTTTACCATCTCCCTGAGTTTGCTCAGACTTATGTTCATTGAGTCAGTGATGCCATCCAACCATCTCATCCTCTGTCACCTCCTTCTCCTCTTGCCCTCAATCTTTCCCAATATCAGGTTCTTTTCCAGTTAGTTAGCTCATCACCTTAGATAGCCAAAATATTGGAGCTTCAGCTTCAGCATTAATCCTTCCAATGAATATTCAGGGTTGATTTCCTTTAGGATTGACTGATTTGATCTCCTTGCTGCCCAGGGGACCCTTACGAGTCTTCTCCAGCACCACAGTTTGAAGGCATCGATTCTTTGACACTCAGCCTTCTTTATGGTCCAACTCTCACATCCATACATGATTACTGGAAAAACCATAGCTTTGACTATACAGATCTTTGTCAGCAAAGTGATGTCTCCACTTTTTAATATGCTATCTAGACCTTCATAGCAGTGATTCACTCATTTATAAGAGCTCTTTTTTTCAGATTTTTTCTGTTTTTATTTTATTCATTTTATGTTAATTTTTTATTTGAGTTTGTGGGGGCAGTCTGAGCATGGGTTGGAAAAGAATTTCCAGATACAGAGTATTTCAGAAGGAAGCACCCTTATTAAGAGCAGGGAGCAGAGATAATGAAGGTGCTACAAATGCAGCTGGCTGGAGAGAGCTTGTGCTTTTCGTGGGTTAGTAACTGATTTTTATAGCCTCAAGACAAAGAAGATTCCTGCTGGAAGGCTAGCATTAGGTTATTGGATAGGGCACTATAGGGTAACTACCAGGATGGGCATTTTTGTCTAATTTGGGGTTAGGAAGTCTGCTGGTGATGATAGCAGGAGGTGGGGGTAGAGCTTTTGGCAATGGTTACAAAGGGGTTTTTCCAACAGTCACGTATGGATGTGTGGGTTAGACCATAAAGAAGGCCAAGTGCCGAAGAATTGATGCCTTCGACCTGTGGTGATAGAGAATACTCTTAAGAGTCCCTTTACAGCAAGGAGATCCAACCAGTCAAGCCTAAAGGAAGTCAATCCTGAATATTCATTGGAAGGACTGATGCTGAAGCTGAAGCTCCAATACTTTGGCCACCTGATGTGAAGAGCCAATTCACTGGAAAAGACCCTGATGCTGGAAAAGATTGAAGGCAGGAGGAGAAGGGGGTGACAGTGAATGAGATGGTTGGATGGCATCACCAACTCACTGGATATGAGTTGAGCAAACTCTAGGAGATACTGAAGGACAGGGAAACCTGGAGTGCTGCAGTCCATGGAGTCGCAAAGAGTCAGACACAAGTGAGCGACTGAACAACAACAAAGAGGCTCAGACAGTTCCAGAGATGACCTTGTTCCTGGGCTCCATGTCTGTGGCCTTGGGGCAAGACTCCGCACAGCATGGTTGATTTATAATGTTGCATTAGTTTCTGCAGTACAGCAAAGGGAATCAGTATACATATACATATATCCACTCTCTTTTAGATTCTTTTCCCATATAGATCATTACAGAGTACTGAGTAGAGTCTCCTGTGCTGTGCAGGAGGTCCTTATCAGTTGTCTATTTTACATCTAGTAGTGTGTATATGGGGCTTTCCTGGTGGCTCAGATGGTAAAGAATGGGTTGGGATGATCCCCTGGAGAAGGAAATGTCTACGCACTCCAGTATTCTTGCCTGGAGAATTCCATGGACAGAGGAGCCTGGTGGGCTACAGTCCATGGGGTCACAAAGAGTCAGACATGACTGACAACTAACACTTCCACTACTTCAGTGTGTATATATCTATCCCAATTTTCCAATTTATCCCTTCCCCACTTCCCCCTCATTAACTATGTTTGTTTTCTACATCTGTGATTCAATTTTTATTTCATATATAGGTTCATTTTTATCATATGATATATATAAGAGCTCTTTAAAATTTGTATATTAAAGTCTTGGAAACCTCTTAGTAAAATAAAAACAAGAAGGTAATATATCTCTGTGGAAATGAATAATAAGTGGACAAGATTAAATTTCACTTGGTGTAATGCGTGTGGCCCATTTTTCTGTGCAGGAAACTCTAGCTCAGAAGGCAAATATCCTTCACAGAGAACTGGAAGGATGGCCACCAGAGATTTTGTAGTAGAATTGATCTTCTTATCCCAGAATATATTTGGAATCCTGGGAAATTTCTCTCTTCTTTACCATTATCTCTTCCTTCACTTCACTGGGTGCAGGCTAAGATCCACAGAGCTGATCATTGAGTATCTGCTTATAGCCAACTCCTTGGTCATGCTCTCTACAGGAACCCCAAGGACAATGGAAGCGTTTGGGTGGAAATATTTTCTCAGTGATACTGAATGCAAAATTGTTTACTATAGCCACAGAATGGCCAGGGGAGTGTCCATTGGTAGCATCTGCCTCTTGAGGGTCTGCCAGGTCATCACCATCAGTCCCAGGAACTCCAGGTGGGGACAGCTTAAAATGAAAGCTCCCACGTACATTGGATCCACTATTTTCCTCTGCTGGGTTGTGCATATGCTGATAAATATTCGATTTACTAGGTATGTGAAAGATCATTGGAGTAACAGAAACATCACAAAGAAGAAAGATTTGGGATTGTGTTATGGTTTGATTCATAATAGAATCAAAGTCTTACTGAATGTAGGATGGTTTTTACTTCCTGCTGTTTCATGTCTGGTGCTCACGATCTGGTCCAGTGTCTCCATGGTTTTCATCTTGGACAGCCACAAGCAAAGGGTGCAATACGTTCATAGGACCAGCATCTCTTCAAGATCCTCCCCAAAACCTAGAGCCACCCAGAGCATCCCTGTCCTGGTGAGCACCTTTGTGTCTTTGTATACAGTGTCTCCTCCATCTTTTACATTTGTTTGGCTCTTTTTAACAATCGCAGCTGGTGGCTGGTGACCTCTGCTGCACCCATAACTGCATGCTTCCCAACTGTAAGCCCCTACACTCTCATAGGTCATGGTTGCAGAGTACCCAGGCTCTCCTTTTCTTGGATAAAGATGAAATAATCCCCTAATCTTATGTTGTTTGGCCACTAAGTTGTGTCCGACTCTTTGAGATCCCATGGACTGCAGCACACCAGGCTCCCCTGTCCTTTACTATCCCCAGGAGTTTGCTTAAATTCATGTCTGTTGAATTGGTGATGATATCTAACCATGTCATCCTCTGCCACCCCCTTCTCCTTTTGCATTCAGTCAATTTGCATATCAAGTGGCCAAACTATTGGAGCTTCAGCTTCAGCATCAGTCCTTCCAATGAATATTCAGGGTTGATTTCCTTTAGGATAGACTGGTTTGATCTCCTTGCAGTCCAAGGGACTCTTAAGAGTCCTCTCTAGCACCACAATTTGAAAGCATCAGTTCTTCAGCGCTTAGCCTTCTTTATGGTCCAACTCTGACATCCATTCCTGACTATGGGAAAAACCATAGCTTTGACTAGATAGACCTTTGCTGGCAAAGTAATGTCTCTGCTTTTTAATATGCTGTCTAGGTTTGCCATAGTTTTTCTTCCACAGAGCAAGCGTCTTTTAATTTTGTGGCTGCAGTCACCATCCACAGTGGTTTTGGAGTCCAGGAAATAAAGTCTGTCTCTTGTTAGCGTTTACAAGGGGCTCATAGTGTAGAGTTTAAAAATGGCCTGTTGTGGTGACCTGGCAAACAGTGGATGAAGTCACAGTGACCAAATTGCCCTGATGGCATCCTGTTTTTTCCTTAAGGTGATATCCTGTTTCCCCCTGCTGGTGCCAGTTTCTCAAGACTATGCAATGCCCACCAACCATGAGACCCCTTCAACTCCCTGATAACAAGACCCCAGCTGCGGGCTAAAGATACACTAAGGCCCCCTCCCTTCGGGGCACAATTTCCCCTCAATAGGGTATAAGAAGGGTTGGCTGTAAAGGGGGAGCACTGGCTTCTCTCTAAAGCCAGCCACTTTCTCTCTTCCTATAATAACTCTTTCTCTGCCTGACTGCCCAGCTCGCTCTCTTTGTCTCTATGTTTGTCTTACATCACTGTTTCCTCTTTTTCCCCATCTATTTGCTGTGAAGTGATGGGAGTGTGTGTCATGATCTTAGTTTTTTGAATGTTGAGCTTAAGTAAAAAAAAAAAAAAAAGAAAAGAAAAATATCATATATCAACACATATATGTGGAATCTAGAAAAAAGGTATAGATGATCCTATTTTCAAACTAGAAGCAGAGACAAAGACATAGGGAAGAAATGTATGGACACCAAGGGGGGAAAGGGCGTGAGGGGGATGAACTGGGAGATTGGGATTGACATGCATACACTATTGATGCTATGTATAAAATAGATAATTGATGAGAATGTACTCTATAGCACAGGGAAGTCTACTCAATGCTCTGTGGTGACCTGGGTCAGAAAGAAGCCCCAAAGGGAGCAGGTGTATGTATATGTATGACTGGTTCATTTTGCTGTGCAGTATAAACTAACCCAACTTTGTAAAGCAAGTGTACTCTAGTAAGAATTAATTTTAAAAATTTCAGTGTTATCCAAGGATTGGCAGAGGTGAGGCTATGAATATTCTGTGTCTAGAGGATTTTCTGGACAGTGAAAACTATTTGTGGGAACCTTTTATTTTTTTTTACCAGTCAATTTTTTAATTCAAAGAATTTGAATTCTAAAAGAATAGTCAATAACGTGGGTACCAGATGTCTCAAGAAATATTTCAGTCCCTTGAACTCCATATACCATTGAACTTGGAAGTATTAAAAAGTGCATTGAGAAGGGTCTTTGGTTTTCATATTATTAAGTCTGAATACTATAAAACTTCTAGAGAAAAACATAGGCAGAACACTATTTGACATAAATCTCAATAACATCTTTTTTGATTCATCTACTATAGTAATGGAAATAAAAGCAAAAGCAAACAAATCAGATCTAATTTAACTCAAAAGCTTTTGCACAGCAAAGGAAACCACAAATAAAACAAAAAAGCCCACAAAATGGGAGAAAATATTTGTGAAGGATGTGACTGACAAGGAATTAGTCTCCAAAATTTACAAATAGTTCATGTAACTGAGTATCCAAAACACAAACAACCCAATCAAAAAATGGGCAGAAGACCTAAACAGACATTTCTTCAAAGAAGACATACAAATGGTCAAGAGGCACATGAAAAGATGCTCAACATCACTAATCATTAGAGAAATGCAAATCAAAACTGCAATGACATATCACCTTACAACAGAATGCCCATCATCAAAGAAATCTACAAATAATAAGTGCTAAAAAGGGTCTGGAGAAAAGAGAAGCCTCCTTGGTGGGAACATCACTGTTAGAAAGAATGTAAACTGGTACAGCCAATGTGAAGAACAGTATGAAGTTTCCTTTAAAAAAAAAACTAAACAAAAATAAATGGAAAACTTTAATAATGGATACTTGTCATTATATGTTTCTCCAATGTCACAAACTGTACAACCCTGAAAGTGAACTAACTATAAGGTACACTATGGACCTTAAATACTTAGGATGTCACTATAGATTCATCAGAGGTAACAGAAGTACCCCTATGGTGGAAGATGATGATAAAGAAGGAGGTTATACATATGTGGGAATAAGAACCATATGAAAATTTCTACCTTTCTCTGAATTTTCCTGTGAAACTAAACCTTCTCTAAAAAAATCTTTAAACTTTAAAAAATACATTGTTATTGGTGTATGCACCCTTCATAGGATATTTGAAAAGATTTAATGCTCTCAAATAATATTTAGAAAATGGGTATGTTTCCCTTGTTTTATTTTTACCTCAATTAATGCACTTTATAGATGTGATAAAATATCAGGTAAAGAGTAGGGAGAGAATAAACTATAGCCACATAATCCTTTTCTTTCTTTTTTTTTTTTAAATATTTATTTATTTGACTGAATCAGGTTCTAGTTGTGGGAGCATGGGCTTAGTTGCCCTGTGGCATGTGGGATCCTAGTTCCCTGACCAGGGATCAAACCTGCCTCCTCTGCATTGCAAGGCAGATTCTTAACCATTGGCCCACCAGGGAAATCCCTCATACAATTTTTAAAGTGTAGAAACACACATACAATAGGGCAGCAACACCAAAACCAAAAATCTTATCTGCTAATTCAGTTACAATGTGCCTTTTTACTTAATATTAATCACTACTTCCTTTGTGTATCATCAAATACACATTTATGGCATCATTTCCAAAGGCTTTTGTCCCTTCCCAACATACATTTTAATCCTCCATGACTGCCTTTGGTTCATTTTCAAAGAAAGTTGTGATGTAAATACCTTCGTGCCCGTGGTCTCTGAAGATGGAGGCCCCCTCACCTGCCGGTAGACAGTCACAACGCTAATCATTTTGTGAATCAGTGTGGGCCCAGGCTGTCTTCCCAGGTGGCTCAGTGGTAAAGAATCCAGCTCCCGATGTAGGAGACCCAGGAGACGCAGGTTCGACCCTGGGTCAGGAAGATCCCCTGGAGAAGGAAATGGCGACCCACTCCAGTATTCACGCCTGGGAAATCCCAAGGGCAGAGGAGCCTGGAGGGCTATAGTCCACAGGGTTGCAAAAGAGTGGGACACGACTGAGCTACTGAGAAGGAAAGCACGTGGCCCCAGGCAGGGGAGGGGGAGAGAGGACCCAAGGACTCAGGGTAACTTTGGGAAGATCTCGGAGAGCGAGCCTCACCGCACCCCCCACTCCCCGCAAGGGCATCATGTGACTTTGTGCACCACTGGCCTCCCACCTCCCCTTCCCCAAGCGCAGCTCAAGGCCACGGAGGGCACACCCCAGGAGGAGCCCCTCCCTGGGGCATCAGGCGGAGGGAGCAGGTGTTTTCAGAGGTTCCAGCCCCGCGCACTCACCGGCTCAGGGCTCCCAGGTGTGCTGTGTGGGATGGCTCCAGCTCAGTGCCACGGAAGACAGGTGTTACAGGAGCAGCGTCAGCACCCACAGGGGGCTTGTTCAACGTGTCATTTCATGGTTTCCCCTCAAACCTGCTAATTCATAACTTCTTAGACTGGGGAGGGTTTGTATCCACTTTAAAGCTGCAGAGAATATCTTTAGGAAAGCGGTTCTCGTCTGGGGTCCCAGGAGGATCCTCCTCGCAAACTCTGGCCCCTGGCCCTGGAGGATCATCAGCGCTGCTTGTCTTCCTGCTCCAGGCAAGGCCCGGGCTGAACACAGGGCTTTGGGCGTGTCTGTGAGAGCTCAGAGCCAGCTTCTGGCCGGGAGGGGCGGCGGGGTCTGCTGTTCTGGGGTCGGGAGGGGGACGTCAGTGCCGCTCACCTGTCCCGTGTTGGCAGAATCCGGGGAGAGAACACGTGTGGACAGCAAAGGAGAACTTGACGTGCGTCTCCAGGAGGAGCTAATCGTCCTGAGTCTCTCCTGAGACGAAGGGCAGGAGAGGTGGGCCCTCTCAGCTTTTCAAGTTCCTTCTGCCTGTGGGCGTGTTGCGAGCAGGCGAAGACGCTGTGCTGACGCCTTGGAAGGTGTTATCTCATGATGCTGAGGTGATCCTTCCCCATGACCTTGAGGAGAAAACGACCCAGGGCAGGAGGAAAAGAGGGGACACGGGCCAATGCAGGGGACACGGGTTCCATGCCCGGCCCGGGAAGATCCCACGGGCCGCGGAGCAACTAAGCCCATGCCCACAAGTACTGAGCCTGCGCTCTGGAGCCCGGGAGCCGCAACTACGGAAGTGTGCGCCCTGGAGCCTGCGCTGCACAACGAGAGAAGCCCCCGCAAGGAAAAGCCCATGCACCACAACTGGAGAAAAGCCCGCACAGCAACCAAGACCCAGCACAGCCAGAAATAAATGAGTAAGTAAAAATAGAAGGGCCTGGGATTTAGGAAGACTGCTGGTGACCAGGGCTGCTGGGGAAGACGTATGAGGAATTTACATTGGCTTATGAACTTGCAGGCTGTTATCTAGCACCTGTGCTTATGAGAATAACTAGTGTCAAAGCAAGGCACCCGTGGGCTTCTGGTCTATACAAATGCTGCCAAGGCAGCAATATCATGGAGCAGTGTAGATAACTCTCAGCAATACTCCTATGCAATCCATATTGTAAGCATCATAATGTTTCAGTAGTTAAAAATGAGGAAATGACACACTGTACCATTTATGGAAAATATGATCTCAAGTTATTTGAGGGTTATCCTGGACTGGAAGAAGCACAAGCTGAAATCAAGATTGCTAGGAGAAATATCAATAACCTCAGATATGCAGATGACACCACCCTTATGGCAGAAAGTGAAGAGGAGCTAAAAAGCCTCTTGATGAAAGTGAAAGAGGGGAGTGAAAAAGTTGGCTTAAAGCTCAACATTCAGAAAACCAAGATCATGGCATCTGGTCCCATCACTTCATGGGAAATAGATGGGGAAACAGTGGAAACCATGGCAGACTTTATTTTTGGGGGCTCCAAAATCACTGCAGATGGTGACTGCAGCCATGAAATTAAAAGACGCTTACTCCTTGGAAGGAAAGTTATGGCCAACCTAGACAGCATATTCAAAAGCAGAGACATTACTTTGCCGACTAAGGTCGGTCTAGTCAAGGCTATGATTTTTCCTGTGGTCATGTATGGATGTGAGAGTTGGACTGTGAAGAAGGCTGAGTGCCAAAGAATTGATGCTTTTGAACTGTGGTGTTGGAGAAGACTCTTGAGGGTCCCTTGGACTGCAAGGAGATCCAACCAGTCCATTCTGAAGGAGATCAACCCTGGGATTTCTTTGGAAGGAATGATGCTAAAGCTGAAACTCCAGTACTTTGGCCACCCCATGCGAAGAGTTGACTCATTGGAAAAGACTGTGATGCTGGGAGGGATTGGGGGCAGGAGGAGAAGGGGATGACAGAGGATGAGATGGCTGGATGGCATCACTGACTCGATGGACGTGAGTCTGAGTGAACTCCAGGAGATGGTGATGAACAGGGAGGCCTGGCGTGCTGTGATTCATGGGGTCACAGAGAGTCGGACACGACTGAGCTACTGAACTGAACTGAAACGATGGCCAGTAGAAAAAGGGAATTACTATGAGAGGTCATTCTGTGTGCATCCTAAGTCACTTCAGATGTGTCCAACTCTTTGTGACCGCGTGGACTGTAGCCTGCCAGACTTCTCTGTCCATGGGATTCTCCAGGCAAGAATATTGGAATGGGTTGCCCTGACCTCCTCCAGGGGATCTTCCAGACCCAGGGATTGAACCAGCATCTCTTATATCTCTTGCATTGGCAGACAAATTCTTTACCACTAGCACTACCTGGGAAGCCCCATGAGAGTCATCCTACTGTGTTACAGATACTTTCTATTCACCATCAGTTAATGACGACTTAAAAAAAAAAAACCAAGGGGATGATAATGCTTGTATTAATGTTAACATTGGTGGTGGAACACGTATGTGCATGCTCAGTTGTGTCTGACTCTTTGCAACCCCATGGACTGGAGCCCACCAGCCTCCTCTGTCAATGGGATTTCCCATGGCAAAAATACTGGAGTGGATTGCCATTTCCTTCTCCAGAGTATCTGCCTGACCCAAGGATCAAACCTACATCTCCTGTGTCTCCTGCATTGGCAGGCAGGTTCTTTACCACTGAACCACCTGGAAGCATGTTACTGATGAGAACACTTCTTCAAATATACATCAAGTTTAATATATGAAAAGCTGTTCACTTTTATTAATTAACATATAGTAAGTTCACACATAATCTAAATAAAACTTTCCAAAGTTTACTCTATAATCTTTGATCAAAATACAGATTACAAGCATTTGGAAACATTCTTGTTCTTCTGATACAATGGTCAGAGAAATGTGATATTTATGGTTTACAAAACAGAGAGAGCAATTATTTAGTAAACAAGAATGTACATTAATTACATGACCTTTCAGGAAAAGGTTACATATATTTTTCTTGGGTATCTGTGAAGATTTCCTGATTGCTACCATGTCAACTAAAATTCATGACTTCTAGTTATTGCTCTTATAAAAATACATCAGGATTTCAGTGAACTGCCATCTTTATATCCATAAAAAACCATTGGCACAACTATTTAAAATTTCGACTCTGTCTTACTTTAATACAAATTATTCTCTGAATACGTACCTAATGGTGACATAGAGGGATGTTTTAAACAATGACAATCATCACCTTTATTTAGACTTCCACTGTACATTTCACATTACAAGATCCTTAATAGTACATTAAAAAGTAGATAAAAATTATTTCCACCTAATATAGAAGGGTTTTGTTTAACTTTGAGGCAGCAAAGATCAAGAATATTAGTTTTTTAAAAAGCGTATTAGTTCACATACACACTAGAAACAAAGGTATGGCATGTAGTACTTTGAAAGTTGAGTTATATTAAATTTCATTTTCACATACAGTCAATATGAATAAGGATACAATGATAATAATTATATTGTCCAACATCTCTCGCCTTGATCCTATGGTCCAAGTAACAAATAATTTTTCTAAGTGTTTTAACTTTGGATTATTTTCTATAATATCCTGATTTAAAGTAATACCAGAAAAGGATTATTGACTGAATGCTGTCTTTGATGAATTCTCTGATATTTACTTAGACCTGAGTTTTTAAATTCATGTTGTACATTTTTTACAGCATTAAGCATTCTTCCTAGTATGAACTCTCTGGCATTTTCTGATGTGTATGCTTAGGACAAACCTCTTTCATCACTTATTACATTTGTAGGGTCTCTTTCCAGCACATGCTCTCTGATGCTGAGTGAGGTGACAGCTCACTTCAAGGCTTTGTCATATTATTTATATTTGTAAGACTACTTGGCAATATGAGTTATTTTATGGCAAGTAAGATTTGAGTGGCAATTAAAAGCTTTGCCTCATTCTTTACATTTGTATGGTTTCTCCCCAGTATGAATTTGCCTATGTCGACTAAGGTTTGAACTCTGACTAAAGGCTTTGCCACATTCTGTACATTTATAAGGCTTCTCCCCAGTATGAATTCTCTGATGCTGAGTAAGTTTGGAGCAACTGATAAAAGCTTTGCTACATTCTTTACACTTGTATGGTTTCTCCCCAGTATGGATTCGCTGATGTTGAGTAAGTGTTATACTTTGGTTAAAGGCTTTCCCACAATTTTGACATTTATATGGTTTCTCCCCAGTATGGATTCGCATATGTCGATTAAGGTGTGAGCTCTGATTAAAGGCTTTGCCACACTCTGTACATTCATAAGTCTTCTCTGCAGTATGAACAGTGAGATGTTGAGTAAGGCTTAAGGGCTTGCCAAAGGTTTTGCCACATTCTGTACATTTGTGAGTGTTCTCTAAAGTATGAATTATGAGACGTCGAGTAAGGTTTGAGGGCTTGCTGAAGGTTTTGCCATATTCTGCATATTGGTTAGGTTTCCCTCCGGTGTGGATTTTCCTGTGTCTATTTAGATTTGATAATTGAGGGAAGACTTTCCCACATTTATTTGACTTGCAGTGTTTCTCCTTAGCATGAATACTCAGATGTTGAGTAAGTTCTGATGACTGGTTAGAGACTTGACCACACTCACTAAATTTGTAATTATTCTCTTCGATATGTATATTCCTATCTGTAATAAGATTTGAGCTTTGATAAAAGACATTTCTACATTCATCCCTATGGTTCTCTGAACATTGAGTTCTCTGATGATTCATGAGATCTGAGTCTTGGTCAAAGTGATTCCCAGGTTCAAGGCATGGGTAGATTCTGGCTCCATCATAAATACTGTTGTAATTATTGAAGCTGGAGCTCTCACTTAAGGCCTCACTCGTGGGATTACACATGGAAGGTTGTTCCGCATTATCTGTACTATGATACCCATTGAATGACGGCAGCTGGATAAAGACTGTCTCATTATTATTGACATTATAGATATTGGAATAAGGAGAAAATGTTTCTTGGTGGAAAAATAATGAGCCTTCACTAAAGGATCTCTCAAACTGATCATAATGAGATTTTCTTCCTTCATTTTCAAATCTCTGGCTCTCAGACATGTATGACTGACTGTTTAATTCAAACCTATATTCATACTGGTTTGAGTGATTATTTGTAGCATAGACTAGATGACTTTCCATGTTTTCAAAGTTTCACATCAGAGAATATATTTTTTTTAAATCATGTGGGTTCTTGCTTACAAAAACATATTTTTCTGCCGAACTTACTGAACATCAAATGGAATTTTTCCCAATTTGATGCATATCCTCAATTTCTTTTGGCAATCATGTTTTCATCATGAATAATTGTACCGATTTGGTTACATCTAAAGCAACATCCTTTTGGCCCTTCACAGTTCCCCTTACTTTCCCAGTCTTTCATTAAGTACAAATTTCCAAGCTGAGAGCTCTCAGAATTTCCGAGCACATTACACATGAATCTCCTATCCATGACTTCTTTGGGAACAAACCCTGGGTATCATGAGAAGATATCGCTGAAAGATAACAAATAACCAAGATCCCACTTAGTACCTTGAGTGAATATGCTTTACAGTTGTATGCAATATTGACAAACCCTTAGCTAGATTAATGAGAGGTGAGATGCAAGGAAGATCAGAAGTAAAAATAATGGCACTGTACATGTTACATAGAACAAAGAGTAATTCTATCAGGTTATAATGAATGATACTATACCAAAAAGTTGAATACCTCAAAGGAAGTTTCAATTTTTAGAAACACAGAACACCTTAGATGTTAGCATGAGTGATTTAAAAACTATAACACATCTACAACTATTAATTAGAGTTAAAAAGTAATTTTTTTAAATCCTTGGAGTAGATGAGTTAACTAGAAAATTCCAACAACATTTCAAGAAAAAGAAATATCAGTTCTCCATAAGGGATCACCATGTACACATTGCAATATTTAAAATGGAGAGCCAACAAGGTCCTACTGTACTGCACAGGGAACTCTGCTCAATGTTATGTGGCTGCCTGGATGGGAGGGGAGTTTGGGGGAGAATGGATACATGTGTATGGACGGCTGAGTCCCTCTGCTACCCACCTGAAACTATCACAACATTGTTAACCAGTTATACTCCAATACAAAATAAAAGAACAGCAAAAAATACTTCTGTGAGTTAATAGATATATTAAATGGTTTTAGCATTGATGAGTTGGGGTAAATGCACTTAAAATGTCTAAAATTTGTTCATAGAAGAAAAAATTGGGAAGTAGAAATTGGGGATTACATTTTATGATTTCAGGGACTGAGTATGAACTTCAGAGAGCCATGTTTGAAGTTTCCATTGGAAATCAGAAATCAGGAAGCATATATCTGTTCCCAGCATTTCTGGAATTTTGTCAACTAATCCCGGGATCTCCACAACTCTCCTCACACTTTTCTGACTTGAGGCAGAGATGGAAATTTGGAAAGGCCTTAAGGCACAGTTTGTCAGAACTGTTAGCAGCTTTTCCTAGGTCCCCCAAAGCAGCGAGAGTATACAGGTCCTTACAGACCGGGAGGAAGGTTTTGGCTCTCAGTGAAAGTGAGGGAAAACCCACTGGAGCTGAAGAAGAACACGTGGAGATACAAGAGCAGAAGAACGGGGCAAGTCATGTCCCTCTTTGGCAGACATAAACCCAGGCTTCTCATTCTAGCGAAGCGGGCCTCCCCAAACCATCTGAACAAGTCTGGCTTCCTCTGTGGTCTTTGGACCTCTTACCTGTATCATGCGCTTCATTCCTTCGCACCTAGCACCAGGATTCTTCCTTTACTCCAAAGGGGACCTGCTCATTAGAAAAATGAACATAGTTAGGACTTTGGGTTTAACATATACACTCTAGTATATACAAAAATAACCAACAATAATCTGCTGCATAGCGCAGGGAACTATTCTCAATATCGTAATAACCTATAAGCGAAAAGTGTCTGACTTGACTGATGGAAACCTCTCCTTACAAAACTCAGTATCTCTCCTGAACACTGTTGAGTGTTCATATTTCAAAGCCAACTAGCAGCAAAGAGACACTAGGAGGAAACGGAGTTTCCGCCTTAACTGCGTTGGATTGTGCACCTCCCTCACTACATCTTGGCAAGATTTTGTTAAAGATAAAGAGAAAAAAATGGAACTTGATGGTGTGGGAATCTGGCAGAAAACCCCCGAATCGGTGATCATCAGGTATAATAGGATAAACTGGTGTCAGGTGAGAGAAACACTCAAGAAGACACTTGGTCACTGTTCAGGTACTTTCGGCAAAAATAAGGAAATGTCAATGTATCGTGAAAAAATTTCACTTTTCTGCATTTTTACTCCAAAAATACCTCCCCTGTTCTGCATCCCTAATAGCACATTTAAATAATAGACCTTTCTTACCAATGTAGAGAATAGTCAGATTTTTGTCAAAAGTCTCTAAGGAACTCTAGACCACTAAGGTCATCCTGTTTCAGTTCAGTGCAGTCCCTCAGTCCTGTCTGACTCTTTTTGACCCCACCCCATCCCAACAGAAATTCTGCATATCAATGCCTTCCCTTGTTGGTCTTTCGAAAAGGGAATATTTTTAAAAACTTAAAGTCGTTAATTCACACTGGGAATGCTTCATGCCCTGTAGGGAGCCTGGAGGCAGACAAAGAGAAGAGGCTCATGGAGAGAGAAGAGTCTGATTGTGACTCATAAAAATAAAAGAAAAAACAGTGTTTAATAGTTGAAAACCACCTCACCAGGCAAGAATATCAGAAAAAGAGAATTAAAGATTTGAATGTTTTCAATCCAGGGCATTTAAGGAGGAAAAAGCAGACACAGCCTCTAACCTGGATCAAGACATTCACCTGAGAAGCTGCCATCTCCTCCTCTTCTTCCTCCTGCCCTGGGTCGTTTTCGCATCAAGACTGGAGGAATCACCTCAGTGCCATGAGATTACACCTTCAGAGGCATCAGCACGGCTCCTTCACCTGCTCCCAACACCCACAGGCAGAAGGACCTTGAAAAGCGGGAAAGGCCAACCTCTCCTGTACTTCGTCTCAGGAGAGTTTCAGGACAATCAGCTCCTCTGTGGAGACCAATCTATCAATTTGTTGTTGTTGTTATCTACTCTTCTTTCTTCATATAAAGTCCCCCAAATTCTGCTAACACGGGGTGTGTGGGCTGCACTGACTTGCCCCTTTAAAGCTCATGCAGAGCAGAACTTGTTGCCTCTGCTTGGACTGAAGCCTGGCCTCCGCTCTCACAAATGGACCAGGAGCCACGTCCTTAACCCGGGCCTCCCCTTAGAATCCCCTGGAGCACTTCCTGCACACCACACTGATGCTCCCACAGGACCGAGAGAGAACTCTGTGAGGAGGGCACCGGGGAGGTTAGCGCTTACCACTGGTCACATGACCCTGATGGGAAACAGGTGGAGAACCACTTGGCCAAAGATTCTTTCTGAACCAGTTCAGCGTATACAATCCCATGAGGTCAGAGCCCCACTCTGAGAGGTTATGAATCTGCAGGTCTGAGGTGGGGCCATGAAATGAGTCTTCAGCAAGTTCACTGTTTATTCTGATGCTTCTTCCCCAAGACCCACACTCAGGAGCCCTGAGCTTGAGCCCTCACACTCAGCACAGCTGAGACCTCCAAGAGGGGAGGGTTTAGGGCAGGAATTTCTTGGAGAGGTCAGGCTAGAACCAAGCAGAGAAAGCTCCAATACTTGGGGTTCAGGCCTTTCTAAGGGGCCCTGGGTGAAGTGCTGTGGGCTCCCCAGGCTGAGCGTGGATGGGTCCATTCAAACCAGAGGAGCAGGAATCTGGTGCGCTCTGAGGGTGTCATTGAAGGGGGGCCTGTGCAGTAGACCCAGGGGTTCAGGAAGACTGCTGGTCTCCAGGAAGGGGGTCATCTAGTGGAGGTGCTCACAGGACTGGCTGCTGTGAGTTCAAGGACCAGCAGGCTGCCTGCTCCCCAGACAGACACTGAGGCAGCAACAGCACGGAGCAGTCAGCGAAGCTCTCAACAGTACTCTGTCTGATCCTTCTTATTAGAACCACTGCAGTGTCCCAGCAGTTACAGAGAGGGAGCGGGGGAAGGTACATTGTAGAAATTATGGAAAATATGTGGCATTATTTGAGGATTAAGGCCAGTAAGGAAACTAACTGTTACAGATGCCATCCCTCGGTGCTACCTAATGGTTTATTGTCACAATCTCTCCCCCATAACCTTAAAGAAGGTGGGAGAGGTTAATGTTGGTGGTGGGTTAACCATTCATTACACATCAACTTTATCACCAGAAACCATTCAATTTTATTAATTAACATATATGAATATCACACATAGAATAAAACCTGTTACAATCCACTGTGTGACCTTAATTAAAATACAGATTTACAAGCATAGACAACAATATTCATTTGTCTGCTACAATGATCTGAGAATTGTGACTTCTATGGTTGCAAAATGGAGGCTAATCATTTAATAAACAAGATGTAACTAGCTACATGACTTTTCTGGGAAGGCTTTTACATACTTTTCTAGGGTATCAGAGATGTCATTATCCCAAACATGTCAACTAATATTCATGACTTCAGTTGACATGATAAAGATACATTAAGATTCCAGTGAACTCTCATTGTCTTATCCTTAATAAGCAAATGACATAACTGTTGAAAATTTAGAATTTTGTCTTACTTTGATACATGGAATTTATTCCTGAACACTTACATCATGGTGACCTATAGGGATGTTTCACATGAATGACAAACACCACCATTTAGATGTTCAGTGTATACATTACATTGCAGTTAATCTTCTAATGGAGAATAAATATAAATGATTTCTCCCTAGGATAGAAGGGGTTCTTTTATCTTTGAGGCAGCAGCCTTCACAAACATAACTTCACATACACTAGAAACAAAGCATAGCATGGAATACTTTGAGAGTGGCATTACAGTCATTTTGGTTTTCAAATAATCTCAAATCATGTTGATAAAACCTGAAAACATTGCTAATAATTATACCTTTCTAAACACCAACCGTCTAGTCAAGGCTATGGTTTTTCCAGTGATCATGTATGGATGTGAGAGTTGGACTATAAAAAAAGCCGAGCACAGAAGAATTGATGCTTTTGAACTGTGGTATTGGAGAAGATTCTTGAGAGTCCCTTGGACTGCAAGGAGATCCAACCAGTCCATCCTAAAGGAGATCAGTCCTGGGTGTTCATTGGAAGGACTGATGTTGAAGCTGAAACTCCAATACTTTGGCCACCTGAGGCGGAGAGCTGACTCATTTGAAAAGACCCTGATGCTGGGAAAGATTGAGGGCAAGAGGAGAAGGGGACAACAGAGGTTGAGATGGTTGGAAGGCATCACCAGATCAATGGACATGGGTTTGGGTGGACTCCGGGAGATGGTGATGGACAGGGAGGCCTGGTGTGCTGTGGTTCATGGGGTTGAAAAGAGTTGGACATGACTGAGCGACTGAACTGAACTGAACTGAAACACCAACCTTTTGTCTGGTGATACAGAGTGACATATCAATTTTCTATCTGTCTTAACTATGGATTACTATGGCATCCGGTCCCATCACTCCATGGGAAATAGATGGAGAAACTGGAAACAGTGTCAGACTTTATTTTTGGGGGGCTCCAAAATCACTGCAGATGGTGATTGCAGCCATGAAATTAAAAGACACTTATTCCTTGGAAGAAAAGTTATGACCAAACTAGATAGCATATTCAAAAGCAGAGACATTACTTTGCCAACTAATGTCCATCTAGTCAAGGCTATGGTTTTTCCAGTAGTCATGTATGGGTGTGAGAGTTGGACTGTGAAGAAGGCTGAGCACCGAAGAATTGATGCTTTTGAACTGTGGTGTTGGAGAAGACTCTTGAGAGTCCCTTGGACTGCAAGGAGATCCAACCAGTCCATTCTGAAGGAGATCAACCCTGGGATTTCTTTGGAAGGAATGATGCTAAAGCTGAAACTCCAGTACTTTGGCCACCTCATGAGAAGAGTTGACTCATTGGAAAAGACTGATGCTGGGAGGGATTGGAGGCAGGTGGAGAAGGGGACAACCGAGGATGAGATGGCTGGATGGTGTCACAGACTTGATGGACACGAGTCTGAGTAAACTCCGGAAGTTGGTGATGGACAGAGAGGCCTGGCGTGCTGAGATTCATGTGGTCACAAAGAGTCGGACATGATTGAGCGACTGAACTGAACTGAACTATCTACAGTAATTCTCTTCCAGGAACTTCAGAAAAGAGGAATTGATGAAATGTTTTCTTATACAATCTTTGATATTTATTTAGATTTGATTAAATACTTTGTTACTTTTTGTTTTAACATCATTCACTGATCTTTCTTGTATAAACCCTTTCCTGTTTTCTAAACTACATTTGGGATGAACCTCTTTCATCACTTATTACATTACTAGAGTTTCTTTCCAGTGTGTACTCTGTATATGCATTAAATAATCAGGGTGTTGATATACAGCCTTGACATACTCCTTTCCCATTTTGGAACCAGTCTGTTGTTCCATGTCTGGTTCTAACTGTTGCTTCTTGACCTGCGTACAGGTTTCTCAGGGGGCAGCTAAGGTGGTCTGGTATTCTCATCTGTTTAAGAATTTTCCACAGTTTGTTGTGATCCACACAGTCAAAGGCTTTAGTGTACTCAATAAAGCAGAAGTGGATGTTTTTCTGGAATTCCCTTTTTCTATGATCCAATGAGGAGAAGGCAATGGCACCCCACTCCAGTACTCTTGCCTGGAAAATCCTATGGATGGAGGAGCCTGGTAGGCTGCAGTCCATGGGGTCGCTAAGAGTCGGACATGACTGAGTGACTTCACTTTGACTTTTTGCTTTCATGAGTTGGAGAAGGAAATGGCAACCCACTCCAGTATTCTTGCCTAGAGAATCCCAGGGATGGGGGAGCCCGATGGGCTGCTGTCTATGGGGTCGCACAGAGTCGGAGACGACTGAAGGGACTTAGCAGCAGCAGCAGCATGATCCAATGAATGTTGGCAATTTAATCTCTGATTCCCCTGCATTTTCTAAATCCAGCTTGTACATCTGCAAGTTCACGGTTCACGTACAGTTGAAGGCTGGCTTGAAGGATTTTGAGCATTACCTTGCTAGCATGTGAAATGAGCGCTATTGTGCAGTAGTTCGAACATTCTTTGGCATTGCCCTTCTTTGGGACTGGAATGAACACTGCCCTTTCCCAGCCCTGTGGCCACTGCTGAGTTTTCCAAATTTGCTGGCATACCTAGCGCAGCACTTTCACAGCATTATCTTTCAGGATTTGAAATAGCTCAGCTGGAATTCTATCACCTCCACGAGCTTTGTTGGTAGTGATTCTTCTTAAGGCCCACTTGACTTCACACTCCAGGATGTCTGGCTCTAGGTGAGTGACAACACCATTGTGGTTGTCCAGGTCATTAAGACCTTTGTTGTATAGTTCTGTGTATTCTGGCCACCTCTTCTTAATCTCTTCTGCTTCTGTTAGGTCCATGGCATTTCTGTCCTTTATCGAGCCCATCTTTGCATGAAATGTTCCCTTGGTATCTCTAATTTGCTTGAAGAGACCTCTAGTCTTTCCCATTCTATTGTTTTCTTCTCTTTCTTTGCATTGTTCACTTAAGAAGCCTTTCTTATCTCTCCTTGCTGCTCTTTGGAACCCTGCGTTCAGATGGGTATATCTTTCCTTTTCTCCTTTGCCTTTCGCCTCTCTTCTTTTCTCAGCTCTTTGTAAGCCTTCCTCAGACAACCATTTTGCCTTTTTGCATTTCTTTTTCTTGGGGATGGTTTTGGTCACTGCCTCCTGTACAAGGTTACAAACCTCTGTCCATAGTTCTTCAGGCAGTCTGTCTATCAGATCGAATCCCTTGAATCTACTGTCACTTCCACTGTATAATCATGTTGTTGTTCAGTCGCTCAGCCGTGTCTGACTTTGCAACCGCATGGATTGTACCACACCAGGCTTCCCTGTCCATCACCAACTCTGGAGCTTGCTCAAACATGTCCATTGAGTTGGTGGTGTTATTCATTATCTTGTTCTCTGTCATCCCCGTCTCCTGCCCTCAATCTTTCCTGGCATCAGGGTCTTTTCCAAGGAGTCAGCTCTTCACATCAAGTGGCCGAAGTATTGGAGTTTCAGCTTCAACATCAGTCCTTCCAATGAACACCCAGGACTGATCTCCCTTAGGATGGACTGCTTGGATCTCCTTGCAGTCCAAGGGACTCTCAAGAGTCTTCTCCAACACCACAGTTCAAAAGCATCAATTCTTGGGTGCTCAGCTTTCTTTATAGTCCAACTCTCACGTCCATACATGACTACTGGAAGAACCAAAGGTTTGGCTAGACAGACCTTTGTTGGCAAAGTAATGTCTCTGCTTTTTAATATGTTGTCTAGGTCGGTCATAACGTTTCTTCCAAGGAACAAGTGTCTTTTAATTTCATGGCTGCAGTCACCATCTGCAGTGATTCTGGAGCCCCCCAAAATTAGTTTTGTTTTTATTTCATTGCTCTAAGAGGTGGATCCAAACAGAGTTGTGCTTTATATCAAAGTGTGTTCTGTCTGTCTGTCCTACCTATATTTCCCTCAAGAGGTTGAGATTATCAGCCCTCTTTTGAGCTCTTTCATCAATTTGAAGTTTCTTTTTCTGTCTGGGTTCAGGGAGAGTGGGAATTTCATTCTCTTTTCACTTGAGAGACCTCCGCACTGTCCTACAGTCTGGCTGTTAACAATTGACACTGCCAGCATCCAACATGTAGGAGGGCTCGCTTCTCTCTACAACCCTTTCCAGCGTTTATTGGTTTTAGACTTCTTGCCAATGTCCATTCTGACCTGTGTGGGTTTTGATTGGCATTTCTCTTAAGATTTTGCCATGTTGAAATATTTTCATATGATTTTGAAAAAAACAGTGTGAGTAAAACTGACCTCTTGAGGTTGTCCCCTTGACAGACTGCCCTGTTTCGAATTCTCTTTTTAGGATCTACCTGAGGACATTTGTTGAGAATAGATTTTTTTTCCTTACCGCCCCATTAAAGTGGAGTCGGGTCCAACTCTTTGGACTTTCCAGGCAGGAATACTAGAGTGGGTTGCGACTCTTTGGACTTTCCAGGCAGGAATACTAGAGTGGGTTGCCATTTCCTTCTCCAGGGGATCTTCCCGACCTAGGAATCGAACTCAGGTCTCCCACATTGTAGGCAGACACTTTACCGTCTGAGCCACCAGGGAAGCCCCATAGACCTGGTGAATATGAAGTGCCCATGAGCACAGGTTTTTCAGTCGTTACCAAAAGTGGCCACAAGGTGGCAGCATCTCTTCCTGCTCCACTGTGGCGTTTTCTGTTGTTTGTTTTTTAGTGTTTATTTTCCGTTCGAGTAGAGCTGATTTCCGATGTGTTTGTTTTAAGTGTACAGGAACTTGGTTTAGTTGTGCACGAACGGATCTCTATTCCCTTTCGGGTTCTTTTCCTATATTGGTTCTCTTGCTGTATTCAGTAGACTTCCCTGTGCTATTCCGTTATTTTGGATTATCTATCTGGTAATAAGCAGTGAGTATGTTAATCCCAACCTCTTAATGTCTTCCTTCCCCTACCTTTTTAAAAAAAAAAATCATAAGTGAGTTTTCTAAGTCTCTGAGTCTGTTTTTGTTTATAAATTAGTTCATTTTGATGAATTTATAGATTCCACCTGTAAGTGATATATTTCTCTTTCCTTCTCTAATTGACTTCACTCCGTATAATAAAACTCTGGGTCCATCCATGCTGCTGCCGGTGGCATTTTTTCGTTCTGTTGATGGCTCAGTGTATTCGGTGTACAAATGAACCATTTTCTCATTTCTCTATTGATGGACGTTTTGGTTGATGCTCTGTCTTGGATATTGTCAATAGTGCTACCCTGAAAAGAGGGGTGCATGTATCATTTTAAATTAATATTCTTTCCGGATCTAACCCAAGGAGTGGGCTTGCCGGATCATGTACTTAGTCTATAGTTAGTGTTTTAAGGAATGCCCATACTGTTTTCCTTCGTGGCTGCCCCCGCCCATTTCCATTCCTGCCCACAGGAAGGACTAGTCCCTGTTCCCCTCGCCCTCGGCAGCATTTAATCCCTGTAGATCTTTTGGAAGATGGCTGTTCTGAGGGGTGTGAGGTGATACCATGGCCCAGTTTTGATTTGCATTTCTCCAATAGTTAGTGATGCTGAGCATCTTTTCAGGTGCTTTATATGGCCACCTGGATGTCTTCTTTGGACAAATGCCCATTTAGATCTTTGGTCCATTTTTTCTAATGGGATGATTTTTTTTTAATATATGTATTGAGCTGCATGAGCTGTTTGCATATTTTGGAGATAAATTCCTTGTTTCTAAATTCAGTTCCAAACATTTTTTTTTCCCCATTCTGAGGGTTTCTTTTTTTTTAGTTTGGTTTACAGTTTCCCTTACAGTGCAAACGTTTTTGAGGTTAGAGAAACTCAAGTCTTTTGTTGAGTTTTGTTTAATTTTTCATTATTCTTAAAGTGGATCCAAAAGGGTTTGCTAGGGTTCAGGTCAAAACTTGTTCTTCCTATGATTTTCTCAAGGGGTTTAGAGTAATTGTCGCTCCATTAAGCTCTTTAATTGGTTTGGAGTTACTTTCTCTGTATGAGGATAGGGAATGTCACAATTTCATTCACTGTTATCTTGTTACCGTCTCCTCTGTATGGACTCTTAACAATTTAACTTGGTAGCCTCCATGCAGGAGAATTAATTCCCTTTTCTCCAAAACCTTCCAGCATTTATTGTTTGTAGACTTTTTGACAAAGGTCATTTTGACCAGTGTGAAGCAATACGTCATAGTTTTGATTTGCATTTTGGTAAGATTGCAGGGTATGGAGGCTTTTCATGGGATTAAAAAAAAAGTGTGAGTACAACTAATATATCGAGACTGGCCTCTTGACCGTCTGCCCTCTCTTTTGAACTCTTTTTCCAGGACCCACCCGAGGACATTTATTGAGGACAGGTGTTTTTTCATTAAATCCCTGCAAGCCTGGTAAACAATGAAGTACCCATCCGCACAGGTTTTTCAGTTGCTGTTACCAGATGTGGCCACAAGGGGCAGCATTTCTTCATGCTCCGATTTTTTTCGAATTTCTGTTTATTTTCTGTTGGAATAGAGTTGATTCCTGTTGGGCTTGTTTTAGGTTGACAAGAACTTGATTCAGTTATACATAAATGTATGTCTATTCTCTTATCTTTAGGGGCCTTTTCCCATATAGGTTCTTTCAGTGTTTTCAGTACACTTCCCTGTGCTATTCAGTAGGTGTTTTTTGGATTATCTATCTGATAATAAGTAGTATGTATGTTAATTCCAGCTTCTTAATGTCTCCCTACCCTTCCCTTTTTTGAAATAATCATAGGTGAGTTTTATTAGTCTATTTCTGTTTATAAATCTGTTCACTTGAAAGAACTTATAGATTCCACCTCTAAGTCATACAATATTTTTCTTTCCCTGACTTCTCTCAGGATGATAAATCTCTTGGTCCATCCACGCTGCTGTTAATGGCATTACTTTTGTTGTTGTTTTTTTTGATGGCTGAGTGTATTCCGGTGTTTAGATGGATCAGTTGCTCTTCATTTCTCTCTATTGATGGACATTTTGGCTGAAGCTCTCTCTTGGAATTTGTGAATAGTGCTGCCATGAAAACAGAGGAGCAAGTATCACTTTAAATTATGATTTTATCCAGATCTAAGGGAAGGAGTGGGCTTGCTTCATCAGGTGGCAACTATATTTAATGTTTTCAGGAATCTCCCTACTGTTTTTCTTGTGGCTGCACCCACCCATTTCCGTCCCCACCCACAGTGTAGGAGGCCTCCCTGTTCCCCTCGCCCTCTGAAGCATTGAATCTTTGTAGATCTGTTGGAGGATGGTCATTCTGAGGGGGTGAGCTGATACCTTGTTGCAGTTTGATTGGCATTTCTCTAACAGCGATGCTGAGCATCTTTTCATAGGCTTTATGCCCATCTCGATGCCTTCTTTGAGGATACATCCATTCAGATCTTTGGTCAATTTTTTCTCTTGGGTTGATTGTATTTTGATATTGAGCTGCAGGAGCTGTTTGCATGATTTGTAGATGAACACGTTGCTTTTAAATTCGGTTGCATTTTCCCCCTGATGTTCAGGGTTGTCTTTTTCTTCCGTTTTGGGTTTCCCTTGCTGTGCAAAAGCTTTTGAAGTTAAGGAAGTCCCTTTTGTTGAGTCTTATTTTTCATTATCCTAAAAGTAGGTCCAAAAACAATTTGCTGCGATTTATGTCAAACCGTGTTCTGCCTATATTTTCCTTAAGAGGGTTAGAGTAATCGTCCCTCAGTTTAGTTCTTTAATGGATTTGAAACGTCTTTTTCTGTAATTGGTTACAGACTGTCAGTTTCCTCACTTTTCACTTGTTTAAGGAACCTCCACCCTCTCCTCCACACTGGTTGTTAGCAGTTTATTTTGCCAGCATCAGTGTAGGAAGGTTCCCTTTTCTTCACAACCGCTCTAGCATTTACTGTTTATAGACTTCTTGACAAAGGCCGTTTAACCAATTGTAGTTTTGATTTGGATTCTATAAGATTTCATGATGTGAAGGCTGTTCATGTGATTTTTTTAAACAGTGTGAGTAAAACTGACCTCTCAAGGTTGGCCTCTGGACCGTCTGCTCTGCTTTAAATTCTCTTTCCAGGACCTACTCTAGGGCACTAGCTGAGGACAGGTGTTTTTTCCTTACATCCGAGCTGCTGCTGCTAAGTCGCTTCAGTCGTGTCTGACTCTGTGCAACCGCATAGACGGCAGCCCACCAGGCTCCCCCGTCCCCGGGATTCTCCAGGCAAGAGCACTGGAGTGGGTTGCCATTTCCTTCTCCAATGCATGAAAGTGAAGAGTGAAAGTGAAGTCACTCAGTCGTGTCCGACTCTTAGCGACCCCATGGACTGCAGCCTACCAGGCTTCTCCGTCCATGGGATTTTCCAGGCAAGAGTACTGGAGTGGGGTGCCATTGCCTTCTCCGACATCCGAGCAGGCCTGGTGAATATGAAGTGCCCATCAGCACAGGTTTTTCAGCTGATGTTACCAAAAGCGGCCACAAGATGGCAGCATTTCTTCATGCCCACCAGAGCCTTAGGGCATGTCCTAAACTGGGTTGTTAATTAGAATGGATACACCCAAGGCTGTGTCTCCTTCCTTCTCTCTGAGCCTTTATCCCTGGACAGATCTCAACGATTGCCACACCACTCTGCAGAGGAGCTGTCCTCTCAGTGGGGTGACCCTAAGGAAGGAGGCTGGAGGTCGGAACCCTGCCACCAGGAGACACAGAGCCCAGAGCACTTTGCAAAGCTTTTCCAGACCAGAGCCCCCACCATCCTTTGAGGGCACTAGGGTTGGCTCTGCTGCAGGAAGGTCCCCTGGATCTGGAGATTGTGGGCTCATGCAGAGGGGAACAGGCAGTCCAAGTCCATGGGGTGGGGGGTGGGGGGCTGTTTGCCTGGCAAACCCTCCCCAGCGCCCTCAGCCCCAGGACAGTCCCGCCTGGGGACCCAAGCCTGCTCAGACTCCAGGCATGTGACACCAGCCCAGGTCGCCAAGGCCAGATGGGAACAGAGCCAGCAGTTCTTTCCTCTTTTTTAAAAAAATGTGTTTGAATTGTAGTTTACAGGTGACTTACATTGTGGTGGCTTGCACAGAAACTTGATTCATTTATTCATAGAAGTACATATATTCTTTATCGTTTTCTTTTCCCATAGAGGTTATTACAGTTTTGAGAGGGTTTCTTGTGCTCTGTGGTGGGTCCTTGTGGATTATTTTAGAAGTATAAATAGTAGTGTGTTTATGTTCTTCTCAACCTGCTAATTTCTCCCTGCCCCACACATTTCACTTAGGGGAACCATGAATTTATTTTCTAAGTCTGTGATGCTGTTTCTGTTTTGTAAAGAAGTTCACTTGTATCCGTGTTTAGGTTCTACCTAGAAGTGGTCTTATAGGATATATGTTTTTTCCAAATGCAGACAAAGGCCCAGAAGGGCGTCCTGTGTGAGTGATGTGAGTCCCCTCTCACTGGGCTCTCACCAGGACTCTGGCACTTCTCACCCGATGTGCGCTACCTAGTCTCGGTCTTAAATAAATAAACTGCTTCTGTGTGCTTGCCCAGACATTCTGTGTGCCTCTAATAGTGAACTTTGTTTTTACGGAGTGTGCCTCTTGGAGACATTCTTGCTTTCAAGCAGAGGAAAGACCCAGGGTCACTTTGCTTCTCGCCTCTGGCCCCTGCTGGTCTGGCAGCGAGGACTCCTGGTTCTCATCCGGGCTCCCCACATTCAGTTCAGGATGGCTCACTGCTGCCTGCGAGACCACCTGGTGCTGAAACCAGAAATCCGGGAGTTCAAGGTTTGCGTTAAAACAACATTGGGATGGACATGATCGAAAGGAGTGTCGATGGACGTGAGTTTGAGTAACTCCGGCAGCTGGTGATGGACAAGGAGGCCGGGCCAGCTGCAGTCCATGGGGTCACAAACAGTCGGACACCGCTGAGTGACTGAACTGAACTGAAGATAGGGAAGATAATGTTATATGTGGTCAGGACTCTCTAAGACTACACTAGATTTGATTAGGTAAATAAATTTTGTGATTAACAGTAAACTGTGACCAGACTGGAATTTGGTTTTCTCTCCCTGTTAAGAGAATAAAGTTTTCTTGGAACGTGGCTTTTGATAACATTCTATGTGAATTTCTTTGCCTTAAAGTGATTTATATTTGTTTTTAAAATCTTTGGTTACTTTGGTGAAGTAAATATTATTTCACAGTGACATCTGAAGATTATGGTACATGTAGATAAAGCCAATTCTGCTTCTACAAAGAATTAACCCCTTGTTGTCAGACTTTTGTTTTCCTGATGTCCTTAGGAGTTGGCAATAGTCTCCTAAATCAAGGAATTTACACTGGTAAACACTAGCTGTAACTCAGTCAGGGCCATGGGAAATCCAAGACGGCCACTCAGCTCTTCCCAGCTTCCTGACAGACCTCATTTACATTTGATGGGTTACAGCCCTTCCTGGGTACATGTTACAGGTCTGATGGCCTCACAATGGAAAAACATAGTTTAAAATGTGTTTTCCACTTGGGGTACATTTACCAGTCTCCAGTGATCATGGCACCCACTTTACTGGACAAACCATGCAAGCCTTAACAAAAACGTCACAAACTCCTTACAGCTGTCACCGTCATCATCATACTCAACCATCAGGCAAGGACAGCAGAACAAAGATTAATTACGTGGGGTTAAATAAACTGCTAAACGTGATTATAATGTTCATGACCTTTGGGGTGACGTATTACTGGCTTCCACTCTTTTCAGGTATAAAGGTCTTCTCCTCAAGCTACTTAAAACTTACAACAGTTTGGTAACTTATACCTCTGGGTAAAATTCAAACATTTTTTCTTTTCTCTCTGCCTTGTCCCTCCAGAAATTAGAGACACTTGGGTTCTGAGCAGCCTTACCAGGTAAATGAAAAGACCGTCTCCTGACACGTACAGGAATCTCAAAGATTTTGAGATTTGGGGGACCTTTAGAAGAGAGGAAAAGCCACTTAGGCAGAATCTGATGGCAGGCCTTTGGCATGACTTTCTTGGCCTTGAGAGGCCTTTGGGGAATTTTAGTCCAAGACTCCTGAGGAATTACAGCAGAGACCATGTAAAGAAGCTGTGTGGTCAGTACACCAAACTTACTTTTAAAACAACTTAGTCTTGGCCTAGTTTAATAAAAATGGGGGTAATTTTAGAATAAACTTGTTTCATTAAATATTAAATTCTAGTTTCATTAATGAAGGTCCATGTTTACTAAGACTTTTTCGTCTTAGTAGATGTAGGACCTGGATTACACTGGCTACACTTCACACAGGTTCTCAGATTCTTGCTTGTGACCCGACTGCGAGCTGTATTATTTCTTTTTCTGCCTGCTTTCGAGTTGCTTCTTGCGTTACCAAATATACGACTGAGCCTCTGATAACACAATGATATAATTCCTCATGAGCTCAGTGATGGTAGTGGTTTAACTCTAAATATGGGAAGAAGCTCCAAATGGGAATATTTTCATGGACCACAGAGGCTGGAGAGGCAGGTGGTCCAGCAGCTCCTGGCTGCTGCTCTATGGCCTTGTCCAGTAACGCCACACTGAGTGGCCTGTCAGCGGAATCTTTGCCAGACCTGGGAACAAGCGTGCCTAGCACCATGGCTCAAAACGGATGTGAGTGCCACCAAAACCATGGTCAAACTGACGGCCATGAGGGGCCACGCTGATAGGAGACACGTACCGCCGTCTGCTCCTGCGAAGACTGAATCAGGGGCCACTGCCGCTGCTGGCCTACAGCACAGCCTGAACAGCACAGAGGTGGCGGTCAGGAACGAGGCCTCGCGCTCTGGAGAAGATGGCAGAGCAAGCCTTCAGACGGTTAGATGTCTTCAGGGAAGATTTTCATGAGCCCAGATTCTTGCCTCTTCTCAGGCCTTGAGAAGCACTAAAGTCAGTAACTGTGACAATGGCTTTGGGCTTTGTGATTTTTTTGCGTTGATAATACCACATCAGAGGTTAAACTCTATTTAGATAAATCTAGACAACTGGCTACCAGGCTAAAGGTCTCCCTGAAGTGCCAGGTCTAGACTGGAACTCAGGCTTACTCTCCTGGGGGAAAAAAAAAGAGATCTATTTTGCTTATTACTGTTCAGGTTGTCCCTACTCCAACTACTTCAAACTGAGTCTGTCACACCTACATCAGTCACTCTGGGAGAGGGGGAGAGGGGAGGGGAGGGGAGGTGGGGGAGGAGGAAGGGGAGGGGAAGGGGAGGGAGGGAGGGGAGGGGAGGGGAGGGTGGGATCCTAGGGAGGAGAGGGTGGAGTGGGGTGGGGGACCCTGGGGAGGGTGGGGTTGGGGGGTGCCTTGGGGCGGAGGTGGTGGTGAGAGGAGTGGGGGAGGGGAGGGTTGGGACCACTGAGGAGGAGAGGGGAAGGAAGGGGAGGGGAGGGTGGGGTGGGACCCTGGGGAGTAGAGGAACATGGTGGGGAGGGGTGGGGTGCCTCCTGTGGAGAAGCAGGGCAGGGTGGGCCCTGCCAAGGTGGGCCTCTGGGGAGGGGCTGAGAGGTGGGGCCTTAGTGATTTGGGTCTTAGGCTCTTTGTCCACTACCTTTCAGAGAACAGTTGTTGAGTGTAGGTTTTTGTTTGCTTCTTTGTTTAACAGGTCCCCAGGCTTGGTGAGGGCCTTCCCAGGTGGCTCGGCAGTTAAAAATCTGCCTGAGATGCAGAAAACGCAGCAGAGATCACTGGTTGGTTAGCTGGCTCAGGAAGATACCTCGAGGAGGGCCTGGCGACCCATTCCAGAATTCCTATCTGGAGAATCCAATGGACAGAGGAGACTGGCAGGGCACAGTCCATCGGGTCACGAAGAGTTGGACGCGACTGAAGTGACTGAGCACATGTGAGGGTTGGTGGGTATTAGCTGCCCAGCAGATATTTACAGTTGCTTTTACCAGGGTCAGGATTAAGTCAGAACCAGAATCATACCAGAGTGAGGCCTAAGTACCTACCACAGTCAGGCCTGAGTGTGACCAGAGTCAGGCCTGAGTCAGTAGCAGAGTCAGGCCTAACTCAGGACCAGGCCAGACCATAGTGAGAACCAGATCCAGGCCTTAGTGTGGAAGAGATTCACACCTTAGTGTGAGCCAGGTCAGGCCTAAGTACGTACCACAGTCAGGCCTGAGTGTGACCAGAGTCAGGCCTAAGTCAGTACCAGAATCAGGATTAACTCAGAACCAGGCCAGGCCATAGTGAGAACCAGATCCAGGCCTTAGTGTAGATCAAGTCAGGCCTAAGGAAGTACCATAGCCCGGCCTCAGTGAGTACCAGAGTCTGGCCTTACTGTGTAGTAGAGTCAGGCCTGAGTGTGGACCTGAGTCAGTCCTAATGACGACCAGAGTCAGGCCTTAGTGAGGACTACATTCAGGCCTCAGTGTGGACCAAGTCAGGCCTTACAGTGGACCAGAGTTAGGCCTAAGTGAGTACGACAGACAGGCATAGGAGTGGACCAGGGTCAGGCTGAAGTGAGTATCACAGTCAGTCCTTAGTGTGGACAGGACTAAGCCTTTAGTGTGGTCCAGAGTCAGTCCTTAGTGTGGACTAGAGTCTGTGCGAAGTGAGTACAACAGACAGGCATAGGAGTGGACCAGGGTCAGGCCAAAATGAGGACCAGAGTCAGGGCTTAGCATGCACCAGAATCAGGTCTCAGGATGGACCTGAGTCAGAGTCAGTAAGTACCAGAGTAAGGCCTTATGTGGCCCAGAGTCTGCCTGAGTGTGTCAGTCCTGAGTGGACCAGAGTCAGTCCTGTGTCCAGGGTCAGGCCTGAGTGAGCACCAGAGTCAGGCCTGAGTGTGACCAGGGTCAGGCCTGAGTGTGGACCAGTCATGGCTGAGTGTGACCAGTGTCAGGCCTGAGTGTGCACCTGAGTCAGACCTGAGTGTCCACCAGGATCAGGCCTGAGCATGGACCAGAGTAGGCCTGAGTATCCACCAGAGTCAGGCCTGAGTGTCCACCAGAGTCAGGCCTGAGTGTCCACCAGAGTCAGGCCTGAGTGTGGAACCGAGTCTTCCTGATGCATGACTATCATTCACTTAGGCCTCACTCTGGTCTACACCAAGCCTGACTCTTGTACCCACTCAGGCCAGACTCGGGTCCACACTCAATACAGACTTAGGTCCACACTAAGGCATGGTTCTGGTCCACTCTCAGGCCTGACTCTAAACCACTTAAGACCTGACTCTCATCCACTTTAAGGGCTGACTGGTCCATGTTAAGTCTGACTCTAGTTCACACTTAGGCCTGACAGTGGCCCACTCTCAGGCCTGACTGTGGTTCTCACTGAGGCCTCATACTACCCCACACCACAGCCTGACTCTAGTCCACACTCAGGCCTGAGTCTGGTCCTCAGTTAGGCCTGATTCTAGTCAAGGCTAAGGCCTGGTTCCACACTAGGGCCTGAATCTGCTGCGCACTAAGGCCCGCGCATCATAAATCAGTGCAACCCCGAATAAGTTATCATTACAGCTGGCATGAGCTTAGTCAGAAACTGACAGAAAATTTCAGAGCTATTATCCAGCAATAAAAAATAAATTAAAAAATCATGTATGTGTATAAATTCTCAGTCATTGTGCTCCATGCCTGCAGAGAGAGCTGGAGAAAAAGTAGTATTTTAGAAGACAGCCATACCCCAGCGATATCTGCAGCTCTAGTTTCAATAACCAAGACAGTGAAGCAACCTTCGCTTAGAAGGAGAGATGACAGACAGAAGAGACGCAGCACAGACACACAGGGCGATATTACTCTACACAGTATGCGATGAAGTAGCGCCTCTTCCAGCCACGGTGACAGAAAACGTACGGCCGTGATCTTGGGGAGACAGCAGTGAGCGGGCCTGGAGAGAGATCTCGGCTCCCTGCCCGGAGCTGAACCAGGGTGCCCTGGATGGAAAGCAGGACTGCCAGCCCAGAGACCGCCCGTGGCCAGAGTGTAGAAGCAAAGCGACCCTCGGTCGTTCCCTGCTTTGAACCCAAGAATATTTTAAGGAGGCAAGAAGCATAAATACACATAGAAGTCCATTATTATCGACACAGTGTAACATCTCAGAGAGCACAGAGAAACACAGGGTGTTTAAGAGAGAAGCAGCTCAGGGATAGAGAACCGAGAGAAGTGTGCGGGTCCTGCGGAGAAGCCCAGGGAGAGCTGACGTGAATCCCGCATTGAGGACCGTCCTTCCGGGTCTTTGGTTACCTTTCACCAATTACCTTCTCTCTTTGTTCACACCTGACTGGTCCCTGCACCCTCCCCAAGATGTGGGCACGACATTTGCTAAGATCGATCCCCCCACAGAGGCCTGTGGGTGCATGTCCACACTTATTATGGGATGGGGCCCCCTCCCTTTTCGGTCATCAAGGAGGCTTCCTGCCCTTGTACAGAGAAGTCTTCTTTGACCTCAGGAGAGGGTCTCTTATCTCTTTACTTTTGCAGACTTCAGCTTCTGCCATTAGATTTGTCCTTGGAGTGTGTGAGTGAGAACACAGCTTCAATTTCAATCCACTTGACAAATACCAGCGGTCCAGCCCAGAGGCCCCTCTATCTCCTATGTCAAATCCTGCTGAGAGACGTGAACCCCCAAAATCTTTATTGGGAGGCTGAAGGGTGAAGGTCTGTCTTCTGTAGCTTCTTCAGGCTGGCACGTGTCTCATAGACCCTACCTAGCTGGGGTCATGGAGCTCTCGTCCTGTCTCATTCAGGGGCCCCAGGGTGACTTCTGTTGTTATCCCCACAGGATCTGTTCTGAAGAGTAGCTGGATCCATTATCTTGATGTGAAACCATCATAATCTGAAAGAGACAAACATAACAAGTGGATTTAAAAAGTCAGGGGCCAAAGATCTGTGATTAATGATCATAAATTACTGTGAGCAGGAGCTACAGCAGGAGTGAGAACCAGGTTACATTTTTTAGCAGTTTTGATCCTGTCCAGATAGAGTCAGCACTGGTGGTACCCTCTCCACAGGCATGGAGCCTTGTGCTGTGGTCTTGCACACTGCGGATGTCTTCTGTATTAGCCCAGAGTGACTGACGCAGGTGTGACAGACTCAGTTTCAAGTCGTTGGAGGAGTGACAACCTGAACAGTACTGTAAAACATCAACCACAATTTTTTCCCAGGAGAATAAGCTGGGTTCCCAGTCCAGACCTGGCACTTCAAGGAGACCGAGAGCCAGTTGTCCAGTTTTGCCTAAGTAGGTTCTAGCTGCTGACGTGGTATTCACACATTAATCCACATATTAGTCAGAGCAGTTGTCACTGTTACTGACTCTAGTGCTCCTCTAGGCATGAGAAGAGGCAAGAATCTGGGCTCATGAGAACCTTTACTGAGAGCATCTGACTGTCTGAAGGCCTGTTCTGTGAGCTTCCCCAGCACGGATGCCCCGTTCCCGATCTCCCCGCTCAGTGCCTTCCAGGGCTGCTGAAGGGCAGCCGCTGCAGCGGGTCCTGATTGAGTCCTAGCAGAGGCAGACGGCAAGTGCCGCTTCTCAGCTGGCACTGCCCCTTCGTGGCAATCTGACCATGGTTTTGGGGGCGCTTCATGTCCATTTTCTCCCATGGTGCTAGGAATGCTCATGCCTAGCTCTGGCAAAGATTCTGCTGACAGGCCACTCAGTGCGCTGTTATGGGACTAACCCCAAAAAACAGGAGCCAAGAGACGCTGGATCACCTGTCTCACCAGCCTCTATGGTCCGTGAAAACGTTCCCTCTTGTTGCTTCTTCCCATAGCTAGAGTTTCACCGTTACCCTCACGGATCGCATATCATCATTTTATCAGAGGCTCAGTCACACATTTGGCAACACAAGAAACAATTGTGCAAAGCAGGCAGAAGAGGAAATAATGCAGCTAGCAGTATCAGCAGGACCACAAGCAGGAATCTGAGGACCTGCTTTAAGCACAGTCAGTATGTCCCAGGTGCTCTGACTTAGTTTGTTAAATAACTGTAGCCTGGGGTTAGTCTCCTGGTTGCAGACCATGGAGATCCTGACCCTTATCCAAAGGCTGATTACTGAGATAAGTTTTAGAAATACACTTAGGGAGCCCCTTACAATTCAGTTAACTCTCATCAGCATTATATCATAAACGCAAGGAACTATGTCATAAGACTTTCTTAGTAAACATAGACCTCAATTAACAAGACCAGAATTTAATATTTAGTGAAACGTATTTTTTTTTTCCTAAAGTTGCCTCTATTTTCATTAAGCTAGGCCAAGACTAATTTGTTTTAAGAAATAAGTTTGGTGTGCTGACCACATAGACTTCTTCTACACTGACTCTGCTGTAATTCCTCAGGAGTCTTAGACTAAATCCCCAAAAGGCCTCTCAAGGCCAAGATTTATTAATTGGTTCTACTTTCCCCCATTTATAAATGACTGACTGTAGAATAGAATGATCATTACTTTCTTACAACAATATTTCCAGTCTTTATATCTCCTCTCACTGACAACACATATCCGACTTGCCATACACACTGAAACATTTTCCTTGTCACTTTAGTAGATCTTGAGTCCATGATTTTTAATCTTTAAAAAATTAACCCCTAAAAAAACAAAATTAACCCCTAGTGAAAATCAAGAAGAAAGCAATTGTGAACTATTTGTTGCATTCGCAGTCTGATTAGCAAACTCAGGAACATATTTTAGAACCTCTAAAAACATGTATTTTTCCAAAGTACAGTTTTTCTCCATGTAATACAAGGCACGTGTCTAATAGATATATGTCTATGTATAACTGAGTGAAGTTCCTGAAAACCAAAAAAAAAAAAAAAAAAACCCACATCGGAAATCACGTCTACTCTAATAGAGTATAAAAATTTAAGTTACCAAAATAATAAAAAGAGTGGGGCATGAAGAAATGTTGCCACCTTGTGGCCACTTTGGGTAGCAACAATTTAAAACCTGTGAAGATGGGAACGTAATATCCCCAGGCCTTCAGGGATGCAAGGGGAAAAAAACCCTGTCGTCAACGAACGACCTTAGGTAGATCCTGGAAAAAAGAATTCAAAACCTGGCAATTGGTCAAGAAGCCAACCTTGGGAGTTAAGTTTTACTCACACTCTTTCAAAATAATCACACGAAAAGATTTCGGTATCACTGAAACTTCCTGCTGCTGCTGCTAAGTTGCTTCAGTCATGTCCGACTCTGTGCGACTCCATAGACTGCAGCCCACCAGGCTCCCCCGCCCCTGGGATTCTCCAGGCAAGAATACTGGAGTGGGTTGCCATTGCCTTCTCCACACTAAAACTCACAGAAATTCAAATCAAAACTACAATGAAGGTATCACCTCACTCCGATCAGAATGGCCATTGGTAAAAAGTCTGCAAACAAGAAATGCTGGAGAGGATGTGGGAAAACGGGAACCCTCCTACACCGGATGCTGGCAGGGTAAGCTGTTAACCGTCAGCATGGAGGAACAGGCTGGAGGTTCTGCAAACTAGTGAAAAGATGATGAAATTACTACACTGCTTAACCCCCTGCAGAAAAACATACATCAAAGCAGAGATCTAAATGGAGGGGTGGATACTATAAAGCTCTTGAGGAACATATACAGAACATGGCTTGATATAAATTGCAGCCAGTTCTTTTTGGATTCATTCTTAGAATAATACAATAAAACCAACAAATGGGACTTCATTAACCTTAAGAGCATTTGAGCAGCAGGGTAAACTATAAATGAAAGAAAAAGACAACCTTCAGAATGGGTGGGGAAAAAAGTGTTTGCAAATGGAGATACAAGGAATTCATCTCCAAAACATGCAAACAGTCCAGGTAGCTCAATTAAAAAAAATAAAACAATGGAAAAGTGGGCCAAAGATCGAAATGGGTGTTTCTCCATAGAAGGCACCGAGGTGGACATAAAGTATGCAAAAGATGCTCAGCGTCCCTAATCATTAGAGAAATGCAAATCAAAAGTTCAATGAGATGTCACTTCACACCAGTCAGCATGGCCATCTCAAAAATTCGACAACAATAAATGCTGAAGGGTGTGTGGAGAGAAGGGAGCCCTCCTACCCCAGATGGGAATGTAAATCAGTGCATCCACTCTGGAGAACAGTACAGAGGGACTTTCAGACACTCAGCAACAAAGTACCATGTGACTCAGCCATCCCATGCCTGGGCATGGATCCTGGGAAAACCAAAATTTCAAGATACTGCACGCCGACAATCATGGCAGCACTGGATACACTCGCCAAGATACGAAAGAAACCTGAGTGCAGAAGGACAGGCGAACGGTTAAAGCAGCCGGGGTCAGGTCAGCTCAGTTCAGTTCAGTCGCTCAGTTGTGTCCGACTCTATGCCACCCCATGAATCGCAGCATACCAGGCCTCCCTGTCCATCACCAACTCCCGGAGTTCACTCAGACTCGTGTCCATCAGGCCAGTGATGCCATCCAGCCATCTCATCCTCTGTCATCCCCTTTTCAGTGAGTCAACTCAGATACACAAACCCAGACATAGAAGGATGAAAGGAAGCCACTTCCAGTCACAGGGAAGGGCCAGAGACCATCACACTAGATGAACTAAGTGAGACGAAGTATCGCCTGTTATCACTTCTAGGCGGAATCCAAACATGGAAACAAATGAGCTTCTTTACAAAACAGTAATAGCTTCATATACTTAGTAAAGAATCGTGTTACCAAAAAGGAAAGGCCAGGTGCAGGGAGAAACATATGTTGAGAATAACATATACACACTACTAGTTATAAAATAATCCATAAGGACCCACTGTAGAGCACAGGGAACCCTACTTTGACTGTATATAACCTATATGAGAAAAAGAACCCCAAAAGAGCATATATACATCTATGTATAAATGAATAACGTTGCTTTAGACATTAAAAAAAAAAAACCCACAACAGTGCAAATCACCTATATACTCAAATTCAAAATAAACATAACAGGAAAGAAAGAAAGACAAAAGAGCTGCTGACTCTGTTCCCCTCGGGCCTTGGGGACCTGAGCTGGCATCACGTCCCTGGGGCCTGAGCAGGCTAGGTCCCCAGGCGGGGCTGTCCTGGGGCTGAGGGCGCTGGGGAGGATATGCCAGCCAATCAGCCCCCCAGCCCGGTCTCCAGATCCTGTGGGACCCTCCTGCAGCAGCACTAAACCTAGTGCCCCCAAAGGATGGTGGGGTCTCTGGGCTGGAAGAGCTTTGCAAAGTGCCCTGGGCCCCGTGTCGCCTGGTGGTGGGGTTCCCACCTCCAGCCTCCTTCCTTAGGGTCACCCCACTGAGAGGACAGGTCCCTCTGCAGAGTGGTGTTGCAATCATTGGGACCGCCTGGGGGATGAAGGGGAAGGGGGAAGAAGTAAGGAGACACAAGCCTTAGGGCTTCCCAGGTGGCGCTAGTGGTAAAGAATCCATCTGCCAATGCAGGAGACGGAGGAGAAGCGGGTTCAATCCCTGGGTCGGGAAGATCCCAGGGATCCATTCTTACTGACAACCCAGAAACCAGATTTGCCCTAAGGCTCTGGTTGCCCAGGTAACCAGAGCGGGCATGAAGAAATGCTGCCACCTTGTGGTTATTCCCCGTAAGAAGCACTTGAAAACCGGGGCTATTGGGCTCGGCTCTAAATGACACCAGCCGAGGGGCCGCCGCGCCCATCCCGATGGCTGGAGGCGTCTGAGGTGCGGACGGAGGCTGCGGCGGCGGCGGCAGCGGGAGCGGGAGCGGGCGCGGGAGTGGAGCAGCCGCCGCGGGACCGACCGGACCGAGCTTCGCCGGCGCACCTGCCCGCAGCGCCCGCGGAGCGGCCGGAGCACGACCACCTCCCGGAGCGGCGGCTGAGGCGGCGGGGAGCGGGCGCGGCAGGCGGGACACGGCGTCGAGCCTTTTCTCTGTTGCAGACAGTTTTACGTGTTTGGGAGAACAGACCAGCAGCACTTCTGAATTAAGATCTCAGATTCTTTGAGGTGGCTTTGAAGAGCACTAAGATTAGAAGATGAACTTGACCAGTTACGGCAGGAGGCCGAACCGCTTAAAGACCAAATTAGAGATGCTCGGAAGGCGTGTGCAGACGCGACTCTCTCTCAGATCACAAACACTGACCCTGCGGGAAGAGTCCAGACGCGCACCAGGAGGACGCTGAGGGGACGCTTGGCCAAGATCTATGCCATGCACTGCGGCACCGACTCCAGGCTTCTAGTCAGTGCCTCGCAGGACGGTAAACTTATTATCTGGGACAGCTACACCACAAACAAGGTCCATGCCATCCCTCTGCGCTCCTCGCGGGTCATGACGTGCGCTTATGCCCCTTCTGGGAACTCCGTGGCCTGCGGAGGCCTGGATAACATCTGCTCCATTTACAGTCTGAAAACTCGTGAAGGGAATGTCGTGTGAATCGTGAGCTGGCTGGACACACAGGTTACCTGTCGTGCTGCCGTTTTCTGGATGACAATCAGATCGTTACCGGCTCTGGAGACACCACCTGTGCCCTGTGGGACATCGAGACTGGCCAGCAGACGACCACATTCACCGGACACACCGGGGACGTCATGAGCCTTTCACTCGCTCCGGACACCAGACTGTCTCTGGTGCTTGTGACGCTTCAGCCAAACTCTGGGACGTGAGAGAAGGGGTGTGCCGGCAAACCTTCACCGGCCACGAGCCCGATATCAACGCCATCTGTTTCTTCCCGAACCGCAACGCATTTGCCACTGGCTCAGACGACGCCACCTGCCGGCTGTTCGACCTCCGTGCGGACCAGGAGCTCAGGACCTACTCCCACGACAGCATCATCTGCGGGATCACCTCCATCTCCTTCTCCAAGAGTGCGCGCCTCCTTCTCGCAGGGTACGACGACTTCAACTGCAACGTCTGGGACGCCCTCAAAGCCGACAGGGCAGGGGTCTTGGCCGGGCATGACAACCGCGTGAGCTGCCTGGGGGTAACTGATGACGGGATGGCCGTGGCGACGGGGTCCTGGGACAGCTTCCTCAAAATCTGGAACTAACCCTGACAGCAGGTGGACGCCACAGTGACTGGAAGACCGTTCCAGCCTTGGACCGTTGCAGATAGCATTTCCCATCTACCCCTACTAACGCGGACGCCCTGCACCCCTCAGAACTTCAAAAGCGCAAGACCTTCCCCTCATTTACTGCTGAAACCAACAGCACAGTTCCCACTGAGAGAAGAATCTCTGTGCTGTAACTAAAACGAATCCTGCATTCCTTCTGGGACCATTGTCTTTGTTTTCCTTTTTTGTTTGTTTTGAATGAATTTAAAAGGAAATACTATAATAAAAATGTTAACAAGAAGGTAAAAAAAAATAAAATGACACCAGCCCTAAAGAAATCTTCCGGGGTAAATCCCATGAAGAGAATTCAAAACAGGACTGACTTTCAAGAAGCCACTTTCCGGAGGTTAACTGTACTCCCCCATAGAAGGTAAAAAGCCCGTGGAAAGATACTCATCATCAGTAAGTAGTAAAGAAATGCAAATTAAAACTACCATGAGCCATCTTCTCACACGGCTCAGAACGGCCATCCTCAAAAGATCTTCGAAGCTTAAGTGCTGCCGAGGGCGAGGGGAACAGGGAACCCTCCTACACCGTGGGCAGGGTTGTAAATGGGTGGGTGCAGCCACGAAGGAAAATATCTGGAGGCTCCTTGAAACACAAAATAGAGAGTTACCCCGTTTTCCAGCAATACTACTCCTTGCTTTGATCTGGAAAAAATCCTAATTCCAAAGAATATGTACATTTCTATTTTCAGGGCAGCACTATTCACAATAGCCAGGTCAGAGCATTAACCAAAAATCGACAGAAAAATGAAGACTAACTGGCCCATCTGTACAGTGGAATACACTCAGGAAAAAAAAAAAAAAACAAAAACTACCATGAGCAGCAGCATGGATGCACTGAGAGATTATCACTGAGGTATGAGACCAAAGGCAAACATCCTAAAATAGTACTGAAAGGTGGAAGCCAGAAATTCATGCAAATGAAATAATTTGCAAATAGAAACAGACTCAGAGTTAAAAACCAGCTCATGATTATTTTTTAAAAACGTTGCAGGAGGGATGCACTAAGAGGGATTAAAATGCTCACATCACTACATATCAAACAGGTCATCTAAAAGGACCAACTGAACAGCACAGCAAGTTGAAGGAAACACACTGTGATAACCTTCATGGGAAAAGATCCCCCAAAAGAACAGCGGTACATCTATTTATGACTGAATCAAGTTCCTGTACACCTAAAACAAACAGAGTCAGAAATCAACTCTATGAGAAAAAACTAAATTATCCCAAAAAGTGGAGGATGAAAAATGCCGCCTTGTGGCTGCTTTTGGTAACAACTGAAAAACCTGTGCTGACCAAAATACACCTGTTCTCAACAAATGTCCTGGGATAGGTCCTGGAAAAAGAATTCAAAACAGGGCAGATGGTCAAGAGGCCAACGTAACTTGTTAATAGCCAGGACAGAGTGCCGGGGTCCAGCCCCGGTGGATCCAGGGTGATTCAAAGGTGGGGACGGAGTCGGCGTCTTTGGAAAAATACATATTTAATCACAGATATAGAGAGATTAGAAATGGATAGTGTAGTAGGAAGATCAGTGGAGAAAAGGAGGCTGAATAACTTGGATTACGTGGAATAGCATCCATGCTCCAGATGGGAATTCAGCCAGAAAAACGGGAGCAAGAAAGAAGCGACATGGGGGAATCAGTCTTTCCGGAAACTGATCCGATTTCTTTATTTTTGGGTTTGCTTATATACCTTTTGTTACACATAGGGATGAATACAGAGTCACGCGGGGGTCAGCAGTCCTGACCTTTATCAAAATCAGGTGCTTCACATAAATGTATATAAAAAAAAGGTCTTAGAGATATTACATCATCTTCTGGCCATGAGTGAGACCTGCTGACATTTTATGATCCTTTCTTTCTGATAACCAAAAAAACTTATTTCTTCCAAGGGTGTTTTTTCTTAAACCAGGCACCACCCTCCAAATAAAGTTACATTCCTATAGGGTGAGGGTGTAGTGAGTTACAATCAAGAAAGGAATTTATTCAACCCAAGGTTAACATGATTAGTCTTAAAGGTTAATACTTATTTCTCCTATATGCTTAAAGGTTAATACTTATTTCTTCCTATATGCTAGTTATATTCATTATAAGGGTAGGGTACATGGAGATTTAGCAGCAAACATCAACCCAACAAATGAAAATCGTTTCACCAATGCTCCCCTTAAGATCTATTTAGTCTTAAGATATGATAAAGTTACATTCTTACACAGCAAGGACACAGTGATATATAAGTGCAGTGATCTATTACAAAAGAGAAAATCCATTAACTCAAAAAGTCTAGTATTGCTAACATAAAAAACTACCATATTTCCTTTGCTATATTCCAAATACATTGATTAATATATTCCCAGGTGCCTAAGGATATAGAGGCCTGGTGGCGATCATTGACTCAACAAGAAGAAAAAGTCCTACGCTAATTAAGACTCTCAAAATACTCCAAAACTCTCTGTGCTGTTTATGGTTGAGAGGTAGTAAACAATCATGTGCCTAGTGGCGGCAGTAAGGATAATCCTGTCACACAAGCTAGTCTGTCAGCAGAGAGGTTTGACCTGAGACATCCTTGTCCCACCCAGCGCAGGGAATTAGCAACAATTATTGACACAATAAATGAAGAACCCTTCACCAAATAATTCCTAACCAACCCATCATACTAATAATTTCTAACTCCCCAAAAGAATTTGCCTTTAGTAAGTCTAAAACATCTCATGCCTCTCAGGTTGGGAGGCTGTAAACAATCACATGTAGCCGGACAAACCTATGCAGGCGGGCTAGATAACCTTCAGAGGAGTCCGTAAGCTGAAACACTCTTGTCACGCCCAAGAATTTTTATTGCCTTGGAACTGCACGTTTACTCCTTCTCAGAGAGAAACGGTTATGGGGGAGAGCCCCCGTAAAGTCAGAGGTGTAGGTGAGAGCATAAAACAGACTCTGGTTTTGGGGCTGATGCTCGGGAACAGGGGGTTTCCTGAGGCTTGATCACGCCTTTGCGTATGCCAAGCCTCATTCCTCATGACCTTTGCCATGGGCGGAATTCCTCACGCTGGCCCCTGGCAACAGAGGACAGGGAGGAGGGTCCTTAAACAAGCAAAAAGAGAATGAAATTACAACATTCCTTACCCATTTAAAGAAAAACTCCAAATTAGTTAAAGAAGTAAATGGAGAGACAATTACTCCCTACCATTAGAGGAAAGCATAGGTAAAACAGGCTTTGACATAAATCACAGCAAATTCCCTCTGGATCCACCTCTTAGAATAACGAAAAATAGAAATAAGAAAAACTCAGCAAAGGTCTTCATTAACTTTAGAAGCACTTACACAGCAAGGGAAACCATAACAAAAGAAAATGACAACCCTCAGAGTGGAAAAAAGTTGGCAAGAAAATATACCAACAAGTAATTCATCTGCAAAACAAGCAAACGGCGCATGCAGCTCAAAAAAAAAAAAAAAAAACCCAACAAAAAAACAAAAACACACACACACACACACACACACACAACAGAAATGGGCCAAAGATCTAAATGGATATTTTTTCAAAGAACGTATCCAGATCGCTATAGTTCAGTTGAGTTCAGTTCAGTCGCCATTTCCTTCTCCAGTGCATTAAAGTGAAAAGTGAAAATGAAGTTGCTTAGTCGTCTCCAACTCTTAGCGACCCCATGGACTGTAGCCCACCAGGCTCCTCTGTCCATGGGATTTTCCAGGCCATAAAGCTCATGAAACGATGATTCATAGAGAAATGCCCATCAAAACTGCAACGTGGTATCAACGCACACCCCTCAGAACCGCCATCTTCCAAAAGCTCTATGAAGTTTAAATGATGCGGAAGGCGAGGCAAACAAGAAGTCTTCCTACACTGTGGGCGGGGATGTAAATGGGCGGGGGGCCGCAATGAAGGAAAGCAGTGTGAAGACTGCTGAAACACATTAAACAGAGTTACTGCATGATCGGGCAAGCCCACCCATTGCCTTAGGTTCGGAGAAAACCTAATTTAGAATGATACTTGCAACCCTATTTTCAAGGCAGCAATATTGACAATATTTAATAGAGAGCCTCCCCAGTGGCTGAGCTGGTAAAGAATCCACCTGCAATTCGAGACCTGGGTTCAGTCCCTAGACTGGGAAGATCCCCTGGAGGTGGGCGTGGGAACCCACTGCAGTATTTCTGCCTGGAGAATCCCCAAGAACAGCAGAGCCTGGCGCGTTACAGTCCATGGGGTCGCAGAGAGTCAGACACGACTGAGCGACTAAGCCCAGCACAATAAAGAGCATCAGTCGAAATGTCCATCAATAGAGGAATAAAGTCACTGACCCATCTACGCACGGGAATCACTCAGCTATCAAAAAGAGCGAAAAAATATCATTGACAGCAGCATGGATGGACCGAGATTTATCATAGTGAGTGAAGTCAGTCAGGAAGGGAAATAAATATATCACAGGTGGAATCTATAAACTCATATGAATGAAGGAATTTATAAAGACAAACAGACTCTCAGACTTAGAAAACCAACTTATGATTATTAAAAAAGAAGAAAAACAGGTACAGAGAGGGAGACATTAACAGGTTTCGATTAACATATACTTATAACGTATTATCAGGTAGATAATCCAAAAGGACCTCCTGAATAACACAGAGAAGTCTACCAAACACACTGAAAGAACCGACCTAGGACAAACCAGAAAAAGAATAGATACAGTTCTCTATATAATTGAATCAAGTTCCTGTAAACCTGAAACAAGCACAACAGCGGAAATCCACTCTACTCCAAGAGAAAATAAATATTAATTTAGCCCACAAAACAAAACAGCGAAAAAAAACAAAAAACAAAAAACAAAAAACAGGGGAGCATGATGTGCTGCCCCCATGTGGCCTCTTTTGGTAACAACAGTGGGAAAACTGCAGACCGGCACTTAACAGGCTCCAGGACCGAGGGCTGTAGGAAGACGCACCCGTCTTCAGCAGAGGCCCTCGGTGGGCTGGGGGAAGATTCAGAACAGGGCCAGTGACCACACGGCCCATCTCAAAAGATCAGCTTTACTCACACTGTTTTTAAAAATATCACATGAAAAGCTTTCAGCATCGTGAAATGTTACAGAAATGTAACTCAAAAAAGTACAAGGAGGTATCAGCTCATAAAGGTCAGAACAGCCTTTGTCAAAAAGCCTTAAAAACGATAAAGGCTGGAGAGGTTGTGGAGGAAAGGGGGCCCTCCTACACTGATGCTGGGGCTGAAAGTTGCTAACAGCCACGACAGAGGACGGAGTGGAGGTTCCTTCAACTTGTGATCAGCGAAAGAATTTACATCTCTCCCTAACCTCTGACAGATGAAGGACTTTCAAATCGATTCAAGAGTTTTATGTAGGGATGATTCCTCTAAATCTCTTGAGGAAAATATATGCACAACACACTTTGACATAAATCACAGCAAGCTCTTTTTGGGTCTCTTAGGTAGAATAGGGAAAAGGAGTCCAAAATGGCGGTGGCTACAAGACAAGGAAGGGAAAAGCCTGCGAAAATGAAACAAAAGAAGGTCCGAGGACCGGAGTGAAGACCTCAGGGAAACCAAACAACACTCCTGGCTGGCCCAAATTACATAGGACAGGCCCAGGGAGAGAGAAACATATAAACAGAGGGGCCAAAGCCAGCTCGCTCTCTCTCCGGCACGCTGGGGTGCTCTTCTCCTCCGGTCTTTAGATCAATGTGCCCTCACGCCTTGAAGATGGATTTTCCTGCTATCTTCTAAATAAAATAGAGCTGTAACACTGAGCTGTAACACTGATTTGTCTAAGAGCTATAACATGGTCCATTCGAGAACTGAGAGCTATAAAACGGTCTATCCAAGACCTGAGAGCCGTGACACGCCGAGTGGGTTTTAATGTCCGTCACTCCAAATCTTTGTTGTGATGAGACAAAAAATCAAGGAACATACACTTGCACGACAGATCTATATTCAGAATTATTAAAAATAAAACTAAACTAAAAAAAAAGGCACCTCATTAACCTAAAAAGGTTTTGCACAGGAAGGGTAACCCTAAAGGAAAGAAAAAGACAACCCTCAGAATGGGAAAATAAATGTTTGCAGCCGAACTTAAAAATAAGGAATTGGTTTCCAAAGATGCAAAATGCTCATGCAGCCCAAGATTTAAAAAAAAAAAAAGAACGCAGCAGGAATACAGGCAAAGATCTAAAAGGACATTTTAAAGAAGGCATCCAGATGGCCATAGAGCACATGAAAAGATGCTCAGGACCACGCTTACAGAAATGTCAATTGAAACCTCGATGAGGTATCACCTCACGCCCCTCATACAGCCCCCCAAAGACTTACAAAGGTTAAATGCTGTGAGAGCCGGGGGAACAGGGAATCCTCCCACACTGTGGGCAGGGAAGGAAATGGGTGGGGGCGGCCACAAGGAAAACCAGTATGGACATTCCTTACAACACGAAACATAGACTTACTACCTGATCTGGCAAGGCCACCCCTTGCTTTATATCCAGAGAAAAGCATAATTCAAGATGATACTTGCACCCCTATTTCCAGGGCAGCACTATTGAATCTCTAAGACAGAGCATCAACCAACATGTCCATCAATAGAGACATAAAGAGGAACCTGTCCATCGAAACACTGGAATACACTCAGCCATCGGAACAAATGGAAAAACGTCATTTTCAGGAGCATGGATGGACTGAGAGTTTACAATACTGAACGAAATCAGTCTGAGAGAGAAAGCAAACTATCACACACATGGGGAATTGATAAATTCCTCAAATGAACCAATTCATAAAAAGAAACAGCCTCACAGACTTAGAAACATAAGTTTATGATTATTTCTTTAAAAAGGTTGGGGAAGGGAGACAATAAAAGACAGGGATTAACAGATACACGCTACTTACTGTCAGATCATCCAAATGAACTTACTGAATAGCACAAGAAAGTAAAAAACACACTGAAGGAACCTATATGGGAAAATACTCCGGAAAAGAACAGAATAGATATACCTCTATGTATAATTGAATCAAGTTCCTGTCAACCTGAAACAAACACCGCAGAAATCAACTCTACTTCAATAGAAAATAAAAATTAACAGCAGTAAATAAATTCACTGAAATGAATAATTGTGCAGCATAAGCAAATGCTGCCCCCTTGTGGCCGCTATTGGTACAACAATGGAAAAGCCTGGGCTGAGGGTACTTGCTATTCACGAGGACTGAGGGGCTCTAAGGAAGAGACACCTGCCTGAAGAAATGTCCTAGGTGCGTCCGGGAAATTTTTCAAAAGAGGGCAAAAGATCACGAGGTCGATCTCCGAAGCCCGTTTTACTCACACTGGTATTAAAAATATCTCATGAGAAGCTTTCAACTTTGTGAAATGTTATCGAAATGTAAATGAAAATTAAAATGAGGTATGAGCTCGTACTGGTCAGAATGGACTCTGTCAAAAAGTCTTAGCAAAAATAAAGGCTGGAGAGGTTGTGGAGAAAAGCGAGCCCTCCTACGCTGATGCTGGGAATGTAAGTTCTTAACAGCCACGATAGAGGACGGGGTGGAGGTTCCTTAAACAAGGGAAAAGTTAAAGCATTTACATCTCTGGCTAACCGATTACACACAAACTCCAAATCGAATAAAGAGTTACCTGGAGGGACAATTACTCTAAACCTCTAGAAGAAAATATAGGCAGCACACACTTTACATAAATAAACCACAGCAAATTTTTTTTTTTTGGATCTACATTCAGAATATTTCAAAATAAAACTAAACTTTAAAAAGGCATCTCATTAACCTGAAAAGCTTTTGCAGAGTAAGGGCAACCCTGAAGGAAAGAAAAAGACAACCCTCAGAATGGGAAAATAAACATTTGCAACTGAAGTTAGAAACAAGGAATTCATCTCCAAAGACACAGAGTGCTCACACAGTGAAAGTGAAACTCGCTCAGCTGTGTCCGACTCTCTGTGACCCATGGACTGTACAGCCCATGGACTTCTCCAGGCCGGAATACTGGAGTGAGCCGCCTTTCCTATCTCCAGGGGATCTTCCCAACCCAGGATTCGAACCCAAGTCTCCTGCATTGCAAGCGGATTCTTTACCAGTTGAGCCACCAGGGAAGCCCCCACAGCTCATGATCAAGAAAAGAATCAGCCCAGGAGAAAAACTGGCAATAATCTAAATGGACATTTCTCCAAAGAAGGCACCCAGATGTCCACAAAGCACATGAAAAGATGCTCAGGACCACTCTTATAGAAATGCCAGTCAAACTGCAACCAGCTATCAATGACGCCCCTCAGAAGAGCCATCCTCCAAAAGATCTCCAAGGATGAAATGCTGCAGAGGGCAAGGAAAACAGGGACTCCTCCTACTCTGTGGGTGGGGATGGAAAAGGGTGGGTGCAGCCACAAGAGAAAGCAGTATGGAGATTCCTTAGAACACTAAACAGACTTACCGCATGGTCTGGCAAGCCCACTCCTGGTCTTAGATCAGTAGAAAATCAAAACTGAAATGATAGTTGCACCCCTATTTTCAGGGCAGCATTATTGACAATATCCAAGACAGAGCATAAACCAAGCTGTCCATCAACAGAGAAATAAGGAGGAAATTGCCCATCAAAACGCTGCAGTCCACTCAGCCATCGAAACGAATGAAAGAAAAAGTCATTTTCAGGAGCATGGATGGACCGAGAGATTTATCACACTGAGTGAAGCCAGTCAGAGAGGGAAAGAAAAGGATGACATACAGGGAGAATCGACAGATTCCTCAAGTGAACCAATTCATAAACTGAGACAGACTCACAGACATAGAAACACGAGTTTACGATTATTTTTTAAGGTTGGGGAAGGGGAACAATAAGAGATTGGGGCTTACAGAGACACACTACTTATTGTCAGAGAGATAACTGAAATGGACCTACTGAAGAGCACAGGGAAGTCTACTCAACACAAAGAACCTATTTGGGAAAAGACCCCGAAAAGGAGGAGAATTAGATGTACCTTTATGTATAACAAAATCAAGTTCCTGTCAACCTAAAACAAACACAACAGAAATCAACTCTACTTCATTAGAAAATAAAAGTTAACCATAATAAACACCTAATTGTGCAGCATAAGGAAATGCTGCCGCCTTGTGGCCACTTTTGGAACAGCAATGGAAAATCCTGTGCGGATGGCACTTCATTTTCATCAGGGCTGAGGGGCTCTAAGGAAGAAACTTTGGCCACCTCATGAGAAGAGTTAACTCATTGGAAAAGACTCTGGTGCTGGGAGGGATTGGGGGCAAAAGGAGAAGGGGACCACAGAGGATGAGATGGCTGGATGGCATCACTGACTCGATGGACGTGAGCCTGAGTGAACGCCGGGAATTGGTGATGGATAGGAAGGCCTGGCGTGCTGCGATTCTTGGGGTCGCAAAGAGTCGGACACGACTGAGCGAGTGAACTGAACTGAACTGAACTGAACTGAAGGAAGAAACACCTGCCTGAAGAAATGTCCTAGGTGCGTCAGGGGAAAAAGAGTCAAACCAGGGCGAAAGATCACGAGGCCGATCGCCAAACTGTTTTACTCACACTGTTCTTAAACATGTCACATGAAAAGCTTTCAACTTTGTGAAATGTTATAGAAATGTAAACCAAAACTGAAAATCAAAAATGTAACAGGAGAAGAGGAAAGATATACCTATTTGAATGCAGAGTTCCAAAGAATAGCAAGGAGAGATAAGAAAGCCTTCCTCAGTGATCAGTGCAAAGAAATAGAGGAAAACATAGAATGGGAAAGACGAGAAATCGCTTCAGGAAAATTAGAGATACCAGGAGAATATTTCATGCAGAAATGGGCAAAATAAAGGACAGAACTGGTAAGGACCTAACAGAAGCAGAAGATATTAAGAAGAGGTGGCAAGAAAACACAGAAGAACTATCCAAAAAAATCTTAATGACCAAGATAACCACCATGGTGTGATCACTCACCTAGAGCCAGACGTCCTGGAATGCAAAGTCAAGTGGGCCTTAGGAAGCATCACCATGAACAAGCTAGTGGAGGTGATGGAATTCCAGCTCAGCTATTGCAAATCCTAAAAGATAATGCTGTTAAAGTCCTGTATTCAATATGCAGGGAAATTTGGAAAACTCAGCAGTGGCCACAGGACTGGAAAAGGTCAGTTTTCATTCCAATCTGAAAGAAAGGGAATGCCAAAGGATGTTCAGACTACTGCACAATTGCACTCATCTCACACACCAGTAAAGTAATGCTCAAAATTCTCCAAGCAAGGCTTTAACAGTATATAAACTGAGAACTTCCAGATGTTCAAGGTGGATTTAGAAGAGGCAGAGGAGCCAGAGATCAAAAGGAGGGGAACCCTAAAGGAAAAACAAAATAACCCTCAGGATAAAAAAATGTTACAACCAAGGTGAAAATAAGGAATTCATCCCCCAAATATGCAAACCACCCATGCTGTTCAATTAAAAAAGTGGTGGAGGGCAAAGATCTAAATGGATATTTCTCCCCAGAAGACATCCAGGTGGCTATAAAGCCATGAAAAATGCTCACATTGCTAATTATTAAAGAAATTAAAAGCAAAACTACCAGAACATATCACCTCACCCAGCTCAGAGTGGCCTATCTCCTGAGGTTTACTAACAAAATGGCAGAGAGGACGTGGAGACACGGGAAGTCTCCTACAATGATGCTGGCAATGTAAGCTGTTAACAGTCAGGATGGACAGGGAGCTTCGTTAAACAAGGGGAAAGAGAAAGAATTTACGTCTCTCCCTAACTGCTTACAGAAGAAAAAATCCAAATAGCTTGAAGAGTTAAATGGACAGAAGATTACTCTAATCCTCTTGAGGAAAATATAGGCAAACACACCTTGACATGAATTACAACAAGTTCTTTTTGAATCTATGCTTAGAATAATTAAAACTAAAACTAAACTTTAAAAAGGCACCTCATCACCTAAAAAGCTTTTGCACTGCAAGGGCAACCTAAAGGAAAGAAAAAGACAACCCTCAGAATGGGAAAATAAATGTTTGCAACAGATGTTTAAAATAACGAATTCATCTCCCAACATACAAACTGCTCACGCAGCTCATGATAAAGCTGCAATACAAAACAAAACAAAACAAAACAAAAAACCCCCCTATCAATCCAGTAGAAAAACCGCAAAGATCTAAATGGATGTGTCTCCAAGGAAGGCATGCAGATGGCCATAAAACACATGAAAAGATGCTCAGGACCACTTTTAGAGAAATCTAATCGAAACTGCAATGAGGTATCACCTCACACCTCACAGAATATCCATCTTCCAAAAGGTCTACAAAGGAATCATCTGCGTCCTACAAAGGTTAATTGCTGCTGAGGGCGAGGGTCACAGAGAATCCTCCTATACTGTGGGCAGGAGTGTAATTGAGTCGGTGCAGCCACAAGGAAAAGAGTATGGAAATTCCTTAAAACACTAAATACAGACATACCACTTGAACTGGCAAGCCCACTCCTTGACTTCAGTTCAGTTCAGTCACTCAGTGGTGTCCGACTCTTTGTGACCACATGAATCACAGCATGCCAGGCCTCCCTGTCCATCACCATCTCCTAGAGTTCACTCAGACTCACGTTCATCAAGTCCGTGATGCCATCCAGTCATCTCATCTCGTCCCCTTCTCCTCCTGCCCCCAATCCTTCCCAGCATCAGAGTCTTTTCCAGTGAGTCAACACTTTGCATGAGGTGGCCAAAGTGCTGGAGTTTTAGCTTTAGCATCATTCCTTCCAAAGAAATCCTAGGGCTGCTCTCCTTCTGAATGGATTGGTTGGATCTCCTTGCAGTCCAAGGGACTCTCAAGAGTCTTCTCCAACACCACAGTTCAAAAGCATCAATTCTTCAGCGCTCAGCCTTTTCACAGTCCAACTCTCACATCCACACATTAAAATGATAGTTGCACCTCAATTTTCAGGGCAGTGCTATTGACAATATCTAAGACAGAGCATCAACCGAAGTTCCATCTATAGAGAAGTGAAGAGTCACCTGTCCATCTAACAACTGGCATACACTCAGCCATCCAAAAGAATGAATGAATGACATTTTCAGGAGCATGGGTGGACTGAGAATTTATCATACTCAGTGAAGTCAGAGATGAAAGAAGAAGTATCACTTAGAGGGGGAATCTATAAATTTATACAGATTAGTTAGTTAGTTAGTTAAGTTGCTCAGTCATGTCCGACTCTTTGTGACCCCATGGACTATAGCCCACCAGACTCCTCCATCCATGGGATTCTCCAGGCAAGAATACGGATTAACTAACTATAAACAGAAACAGACTCACAGACTTAGAAACCCAACTTATGACTTAAAAAAAAAAATGTAGTGGCAGGGAGACCTTGAGAGGTTGTGGTTAACAAAAACACACTATTTATTACCATATAGATAATGCCAGTCGACCTACCAAATAGCACAGGGAAGTCGAATGGATACGCAGAATAGATATACATCTGTGTATAACTGAATCATGTTCTTGTAAACCTAAAACAAACACAACAGAAATCAACTCTACTCCGATAGAAAATAAAAATTAACCAAAAAAGAAAAAAGAGAAAGAGAGATACCAAGGGAACATTTCATGCAAAGATGGGCACAAGAAAGGACAGAAACAGTATGGACCTAACAAAAGCAGAAGACAGTAAGGAGAGGTGGTGAAAATACACAGACGATCTATACTGAGTTTCCCCTGTGGCTCAGCTGGTAAAGAATCTGCCTGCAATGCAGGAGACCTAGGTTCGAACCCTAGAAAGGTTGGGAAGATCCCCTGGAGAAGGGAAAGGCTACCCACTCCAGTATTCTGGCCTCGAGAATTTGACAGACTGTATAGTCCATGGGGTCACAAAGCGTTGGACACGACTATTAAGGAGAGGTGGTGAAAATACACAGATGAACTATACTAAAAAGATCTTATAACACCAGATAATCCCAATGGTGTGACCACTCACCTAGAGCCAGAAATCCTGGAGTGAGAAGTCAAGTGGGTCTTAGGAAGCATCACTATAAACAGAGCTAGTAGAGAGGATGGAATTCCAGCTGAGCTATTTTAAATTACAAAGGATGATGCTGTTAAAGTGCTTCATTCAATATGCCAGCAAATTTGGAAAACTCAGCAGTGGCTACAGGTTGGAAAAGGTTAGTTTTCATTCCAATCCCAAAGAAGATCAATGCCAAAGAATGTTCAAACTTCTGCACAATTGCACTCATTTTACATGCCAGCAAGGTAATGCTCAAAATCCTTCAAGCTAGGCTTCAACAGTATGTGAACTGAGAATGTCCAGATGTACAAGCTGGATTTAGAAAAGGCAGATGAACGAGAGATCAAATTGCCAACATCCACTGGATCACAGAAAAAGCAAGAGAATTCCAGAAAACATCTACTTCTACTTCATTGACTATGCGAAAGGCTTTGTGCGGATCACAACAAACTGTGGGAAATTCTTCAAGAGATGGGACTACCAGACCACCTGACCTGCCTCCTGAGAAATCTGTATACAGGTCAGGAAACAACAGAACTGGATATGGAACAATGAACTGATTCCAAATTGGGAAAGGAGTACATCAAGCCTGTATATTGTCCTCCGCTTATTGAACTTATATGCAGATAACATCATGCAAAATGCCAGATTGGATGAAGCTCAACCTGGAATCAAGATTGCCAGGAGAAATATCAATAATCTCAGCAAAGAGGAACCAAAGAGCCTCTTGGTGAAAGTGAAAGAGGAGAGTGAAAAAGCTGGCTTAATACTCAAAATTCAAAAAACTAAGATCATGACATCCAGTCCCATCTCTTCATGGCAAATAAAAGGGGAAACGATGGTAACAGGGAGAGACTTTATTTGCTTGGACTCCAAAATCAATGCAGAGGGTTACTGCAGCCATGAAATTAAAAGATGCTTGCTCCTTGGAAGAAAAGCAATGATAAACCTAGACAGTGTGTTAAAAAGCAGAGACATTACTTTGCCAACAAAAGTCCATCTGGTCAAATCTATGGTTGTTCCAGTAGTTATGTATGGATGTAAGAGATGGACCATAAAGAAGGCTGAGTGCCAAAGAATTGATGCTTTTGAACAGTGGTGCTGGAGAAAACTCTTGAGAGTTCCCTTGGACAGCAAGGAGATCAATCCAGTCCACCCTAAAGGAAATCAGTCCTGAATATTCCCTGGGAGGACTAATGCCAAAGCTAAAACTCCAATACTTTGGCCACTTGATGGGAAGAGCCAACTCATTGGAAAGGACCCTGATGCTGGGAAAGATTGAGGACAGGAAGAGAAGGGGACGACAGAGGATGAGATGCTTTGTTGGCATCATCAACTCAATGGACATGAGTTTGAGCAAGCTCTGGGAGTTGGTGATGGACAGAGAAGCCTGACATGCTGCAGTCCATGGGGTCACAAAGAGTCGGACATGACTGAGCGACTGAACAACATTGTGGTCTCGGGAGAGAGGAAGGCATTGTAGAATGTGAAAAGAGTCCAGGATGTGACTTCCCAAAAGACTTTATAGAAAGCACATTTAATGTAGTAGGCAATAGTTGAAACCTAGATCCTGAGATCTCCATCAGAATAACACTCAGTCAAACATAAAGGTGGACCTCTGTCTTTATGAGGAAGGCAGCATGATTTTATACCAGTAAGCTGAGAGAGTGACCTCTAGTCTAGAGCGAAGGAGGCAGAGAGCTCAAGAAAGAGGAAGGTTAGAATCATGTGAATCATCAGGAAGCTTTCTGTCTATATTCACCAACTCCCATTTTTTCCTCAAAAGCAGAGATCGTAACCTCTATTGTAGGACACAGACGATTCCAGGAGACATTCTACGAATGAAGGAATCAAAATCCCGAGGGTAGATAAGGGATTTTGGAAGGCAGCTGTCCTCACCCGAGAAGACCAGGTTCCCATAGTTCTCTAACATCACATCCCTGTACAATTCCCGCTGACCGAGGTCCAGGCGCTCCCACTCCTCTTGAAAGGTTGTTGCTGAGCCATAGAAGACGCTGGGATTCTTGGCCTCTGAAGGAGAATTTGATTCATGGCCAGAGACGAGGCTTGATCAGTCAGAGCTTTTGTGTAATAGAGTTTTATTAAAGTATAAAAGAGATAGAGAAAGCTTCTGACATAGACATCAGAAGGGGGCAGAAAGAGTGCCCACTCACTAGTGTTAGCAAGGGAATTATATACCTTTTAATTAGTTATCCCAATGAAACAAAAGATTGTCTGGTGGTTGTAAAGATCTTCCTAGACCCACTCCCATGATTTACATTTTAAGATAACAGGATTAGCCAGAAGGTTTTCAGGAAGGAGAAACTGTCCTCAGGCAGGATATATTGTTGTTGTATAATCCCTAGTACAGAGTTTAAACTGAGTTGTGTAATTGACTAAGACTAAGGACTGTAGATAAAAAAGTTTGTCCTTTCCTTCTCCTTGAGAATTTCAGACCCCTCTCTCCTTGGGGACCTCCGGACTTCTTATCAACCTGCCTAGGAATTGACTCTCTCACTCTTGAGTGAACTCTATGGCCACATCCCGGAATGTCAGCCGTCCCTGAAATACAAAGGACAGATGCCATGTGACTGTGGGAAGACTTCCTAATGTGACCCAAGTTGAAAACAGCAAGTACAGAGAGCTAGTTTTTCAATGAGAAGAGTGTCTGATGGTATACAATAATATACTTTTTTTACAGAGTAATATGCTCTAGCGCATTTCTAACCTGAAGAAAACAGGATGACAGATGATCCACAAAGCCACTTGGGCTTCCCTGGTGGCTCAGATGGTAAAGCATCTGTCTGCAATGCAGGCGACCTGGATTCAATCCCTAGGTTGGGAAGATCCCCTGGAGAAGGGAAGGCAACCCACTCCAGTATTCTTGCCTGGGGAATCTTATGGAGGGAGGAACCTAGCAGGCTATAGTGCATGGGGTTACGAAGAGTAGGACATGACTGAGTGACTGATTCATTCATTCATCTGGGAGAAAAATTATTAAATGTGCTCAACAGAGGCATATTTAGTTTTGAGGGTTTTCCTTGTGTTGCACTGGATAAATATCAGTCAAAGCAGATTTTTTTTTTAAAAAGCACATTATGATTCAAGAGTTCTAGGGTGGGCCCACAGTTTTTCACCTTGAACAAGCATAGTTTTAACTAAATGTCTGGTTGATAAATGGCCATTGTGAATAGCCTGGAGTTGGTGATGGACAGCGTGGCCTGGCGTGCTACGATTCATGAGGTCGCAAAGAGTCGGACACGACTGAGCAACTGAGCTGAACTGAACTGAACTGAAAAGAGCCATGGCAAACAGCCATGGCATCCAGTCCCATCACTTCAGGGCAAATAGATGGGGAAACAATGGAAACAGTGAGAGACTTGATTGTTTTGGGCTCCAAAATCACTGCAGATGCTGACTGCAGCCATGAAATTAAAAGATGCTTGCTCCTTGGAAGAAAAATTATGATGAACTTAGACAGCATATTAAAAAGCAGAGACATTACTTTGCCGACAGAGTTTCATCTAGTCAAAGCCATGGTTTTTCCACTAGTCATGTACGGATATGAGAGCTGGACTATAAAGAAAACTGAGTGCCAAAGAATTGATGGTTTTTAACTGTGGTGTTGGAGAAGACTCTTGAGAGTCCCTTGAACCACAAGAAAATCCAACCAGTCCATCCTAAAGGAAATCAGTCCTGAATATTCATTGGAAGGACTGATGCTGAAGCTGAAACTCCAATACTTTGGCCACCTGATGCAAAGAACTGACTCACTGGAAAAGAGCCTGATGCTGGGAAAGACTGAAGGCAGGAGGAGAAGGGGACAACAAAGACTGAGATGGTTGGATGGTGTCACGGACTCAATGGATACATGGTTGAGTAAGCTCTGGGAGTTGGTGATTGTCAGATGTGCTGCAGTCCATGGGGTCGCAAAGAATTGGACACAACTGAGCGACTGAACTGAACTGAAAAGAGCCAGGTACGAATTCATAGTTATTATTGAACTTTATGCGCTTTACAGATTTTACAGGTTTAATTGATTAGTAAGCAGAGAAAACAATCCTTTTGACCATTTGCGAACTATATAACTTTCTAACAGTTTTTTACTTTGTAATCTTGAATGAGCCACATAAATAATTTTAGATTAAAAAATAGTGGTGTTCAAAATTGTTTGTAATATTTGATTAAATATTCAGAAAATGTAGAGCTTTGGATTTACTTCAATGGATCTGAGCTCGATTTTATGTAAAAAGAATTAAGTCAACACAAAGACCTGACTGAGCGACTGAATTGAACTGTTTGCAGAGACCACTCTAATACATGTTTTACCAGTGGAGGTAACTGGCAAAAATATCAAAAAGAGAAAAAATGTCATATACTGTCAACATCTTCATGCACACAAACATACACTAGTTAGGAGAAAAATGATTCATGTTTATTAAATCAGGAATAGATTTCTGTGCTTAAATCTTATAATTTATTTGTGGCAATATTCTGTTTTTTTTTTTTTTAATACACTAGGGTGCAAAAACACATAGACAAAATTAGAGCTCTTGGTTCTGAATCTTTTATTCCTTTGAAAATCTCTATCATTTGTATTGCATTCTATTTTAGATATAATGGTTAAACATAAGGAATAACATTCTTGTAAATATTGTAGAAAATACAAAGATGTGATAAGAATTCTGTCTGGAAAATGAGTGTGGAGTATATTACTAATGGAAATGATCAGACATGGGCTTGAGTGATGAAAACCTCCATGCCCAAAATGCAAGAACCTTACTAAACACAGGTGAGTGTTCATTTTCCAAAGCAAAGGGAACTAAGAAGGGGCAGTTTGCTACATTAATTTAGGCAGCTTATACACATCCCTCACTAAATCTTTCAAAAATCCTTATGAAAGTCAAAAAGCAGGAACATCACAGTTCACAATATCACAATATCGCAGAAGCACTTGAACCAGGGAATGTGAGGTGTAGTGGGATAAATGTTAGCAGTGATCTGAATCCTGAAAAATATCAGTTTTATACAAAATTCACTTCTTATATAACTTCCATGTTCTGTATCCTAAGACTACACTTAAGAGTGAGTCCTTCCTACCAATATAGAGAAAGGTCTCTCATATGTTTCTCCTTCTATTTCCCAAACTTCCTGTGGAATTCTGGAGCACTGAGGTAATTCTGTTCATGAGGACAATTTCTTAATCCTGTTCTAAATATCTCAAGTTGCAAATATATGTAAATTCATTCCTAGTTTCCCCTACTTCTCTAAGGTCCCAAGACTGAACTACATGCCAATGAGAATCTCAGAACCTATGCCTCCCCATGTTGATCTCTCATAAGGGGAATCTTTTCACCAGTTGAACGTCACTCATTCAGGTTGAGAATTCATCATGCTCTACAGAAAGCCAGGATACAGACAAGGGAGACAAGGTTCTGGGACACAAGGGAGAAGTGATCTAAAGAGCCGGTCCTCACTATGATAAGAAAAGGAAAAAATAAGAAGTTGATAACAATCTCCCCAGGCAGAAAAATTAGAAGCAGAGAACGAAAGGTTTGCAGGTTCCCTACGTTCAAGCATTTTAGGGGGAAAAGCAGACGCAGCCCCAAACCCAGGACAGAACTGTCATTTCCTCCTCTTCTTCCTCCTGCTCTGTCTTCTCTGAGGATGTGATGTAGCAAATACATCTCTGCATATTGAAAGAATACCTTCAAAGGCAACTGCACATCTCTTTAACCTGCAACTAATTCACCTTCAGACAGAAGGACCTTGAAAAGCTGAGAAGACCCACCTCTCCTGTCCTGTCTCAGGAGAGATTCAGGAACAATTACTTCCTACCTGGAGACCAGACTTTCAACTTATTTCTTGATTGTTCTCTCCTCAGAGAGAGCTCGTAATCCTCTGCTCACACAGATGATGTGAGCTGACTGATTTCCCTGGTCCAAATCCAGCTAGACCATCCCTGCAGCCTCACCTCAGACTGAAGCTAGGCCTCAGCTCTCACAGATGGACCAGGAGCCACGTCCTAAACCCGGGCCTCTCCTTAGAGTCCCCTGGAGCACTTCCTACACACCGCACTGATCCTCCCACAGGACCAAGACAGAACTCTGTGGGGAGGTTATCGCTTAACACTGGTCAGGTGATCTTGATAGGAAACCAGGTTGAAACCACTTACAAGGTTCTTTCTGAACCATTTCAGTGAATATGAACCCCTCGAGGTCAGGTCCCCACTCTAAGAAGTTATAAATCTGCAGGTCTGAAGAGGGGTCATGAATGTTTCTTCAGCAAGTTCCCTGTTTATTTTGATGCTTCTCCCCCAAGACCCACACTCAGGAGCCCTGAGCTTCAGCCCTCACACTCAGCACACCTAAGACCTCTCAGGAGAGGAGGTTCTAGGGCAGGAATTTCTTAGGTCAAGCTTAGGAACCAAGCAGAGAAAGCTGCAGTACTCGGGGTTCAGGCCTTTCTAAGAGACCTTGGTTGAAATGCTGTGGACTCGCCAGGCTGAGTATGGATCAGTCCATTCAGTCCAAGAGGAGCAGGAATCTAGAGCTCTGAGGGTGTCACTGAAGGAGGGCCTGTGCAGTAGACCCTGGGGTTCAGCAAGACTACTGGTCTCAAGGTGGGTGGTCATCTACTGCAGGTGTTCACAGGACTGGCTGGTGTGAGTTCAAGGACCTGCAGGCTGCCTGCTCCCCAGACAGACGCTGAGGCAGCAACAGCATGCAGTAGTTCAGGTAAACTCTCAACAGTACTCTCTATGATCCTTCCTAGAACCATCACAATGTCCCAGCAGTTACAGAGAAGTTGGGGGTGGGGGGAGTACAATGGAGAAATGATGGGAAATATCCAATTATTCAATTATTTGAGGCTTTAAGGCAGGATGGAAACTAATTGTTACAGATATCATCCCTCTGTGCTAACAAAGAGTTTATTGTTAGGTATTTTCCCTTCAACCTTAAATCGGTAGGTTGACAATTCATTACACACCAACTTCATCACAAGAAACAGTCCAGTTTTATTAACATGTTATATCACACAGTCAGAATAAAACCTTTTCCAACCCACTATTTAACAGAATAAAATACAGATTACAAGCATAAACTATGATATTCATTCCTCTGATACAATGATCTGAGCACTGTGATTCCTATGGTTACAAAATGGAGGTGAATTGTTTATGAAATAAAACATACACTAATTACATGACTTTTCTGTGACTGATTTCCATACACTTCTAGGGGATCAGAGATGTCTTTATTTGAAACATGTCAACTAATATTCATGACTTCTGTTGATATTATAAAGATACATCAAGATTTCAGTGAACTGTCATTGTATTTTACTTAAAAAGCATTGACATAACTATTGAAAATGTACATCTTACTATAATATGTGGAATTACTCCCTGAACACTTACCTCATGGTGACCTATAGGGATGTTTGACATGAATGACTAACACCTCCATTTAGATATACATGTTACATTCCTGGGTCCTTAATCTTCTAATGCAGAATAAATACAAATGATTTCTCCCTAGGATTGAAGGCCTTGTCTCACCTTTGAGATATTAACCACCAAAAACATAACTTAGCCTACACACTAGAAATGAAGAATAGCAGCATGGAGTAATTTGAGAGTTGAATCACTTTGATTTTGGTTTTCAAACAACCACAAATCATGTCAATATAAACAAAGATATATTGCTACTATTTGTACATTTCTAAATACCAACTTTCATCTTGTGATCCATACTAACATATCAATTTTCGATTTGTTTTAACTATGGATTACTATCTACAATACTTCTCCTGAAGAGGAACTTCAAAAAACAGAATTGATGAAATGGTTTCTATCTGCGGGCTTCCCTGATAGCTCAGTTGGTAAAAATTCACCTCCCACTCCACTATTCTGGCCTGGAAAATTCCATGGACACAGTCCATGGAGTTGCAAAGAGTTGGAAGCAACTGAGCGACTTTCACTTTTTCTAGTGTGCAATTTCTGATATTTATTTAGATTTAAGTTTTATTAAATACTTTTCTATATTTTCTTTATGTCATTCCTTATCTTCCTTAAATAAATGGTCTTGTATTTTCTGAAGTGTATGTTTAGGACAAACTTCTTCCATCACTTATTACTAGGGTTTCTCTCCAGTACGTGCTCTCTGTCTAATAAGGTGAGAGCTCAGATTAAAGCCTTTGCCACTTCTCCAGTAGGAATTCTCTGATGTTGAGTAAGACGTGAGTGCTTGATGAAGGTTTTTCCACATTCTTTACATTTCTAAGGTTTCTCTACAGTATGAATTCTCTGATGGTGAGTAAGACATGAGTGCTTTGAAGACTTTTCCACATTCTTTACATTTCTAAGGTTTCTCTCCAGTATGAATTCTCTGATGGTAAGTTAGACCTGAGTGCCTGCTAAAGTCTTTGCCACAATCCTTACATTTATAAGGCCTCTCCCCAGTATGAATTCTCTGGTGTTGAGTAAGATGTGAGTACTGACTGAAGGCTTTTCCGCATTCTATACATTTATAAGGCTTCTCTCCAGTGTGAATTCGGTGGTGTTGCGTAAGAGTTGAGTACTGACTGAAGGCTTTTCCACATTCTTTACATTTATAAGGCTTCTCTCCAGTATGAATTCTCTGGTGTTGAGTAAAAGATGAGTGGTAACTGAAGGCTTTTCCACACTCTTTACATTTATAAGATTTCTTTCCAGTATGGATTACTTGATGTTTATTAAGACCTGAGTGGTATCTAAACGCTTTGCCACAGTCCTCACATTTATAAGGCCTCTCTCCAGTATGAATTCTCTGATGGCTAGTAAGATGTGAGTGCATCCTAAAGTCTTTGCCACAAAACTTACATTTATAAGGCCTCTCCCCAGTATGAATACTCTGGTGTTCAATAAGAGTTGAGTAGTGACGGAAGGCTTTTCTGCATTCTTTACATTTATAAGGCTTCTCTCCAGTATGAATTCGCTGGTGTTCAGTAAGAGTTGAGTTCTGACTAAAGGATTTCCCACATTCTTTGCATTTATAAGGCTTCTCTCCAGTATGAACTCGCTGGTGTTGAGTAAGGTTTGAGTACTGACTAAAGGCTTTTCCGCATTCTATACATTTATAAGGCTTCTCTCCAGTATGAATTCGCTGGTGTTCAGTAAGAGTTGAGTTCTGACGAAAGGATTTCCCACATTCTTTGCATTTATAAGGCTTCTCTCCAGTATGAATTCGCTGGTGTTGAGTAAGAGATGAGTGGTAACTGAACGCTTTTCCGCATTCTTTACATTTATAAGATTTCTCTCCAGTATGGATTACTTGATGTTTAGTAAGACATGACTGCTGTCTAAACGCTTTGCCACAATCCTCACATTTATAAGGCCTCTCTCCAGTATGAATTCGCTGGTGTTGAATAAGAGTTGAGCAGTAACTGAAGCCTTTTCCACATTCTTTACATTTATAAGGTTTCTCTCCTGTATGAATTCTCTGGTGATCAGTAAGACATGACTTCCAATTAAAGGCTTTGCCACACTCTGTACATTTATAAGGCCTCTCCCCAGTGTGAATGCGCTTATGTTGACTAAGGTTTGAGTAACACATAAATGCTTTATCACATTCTTTACATTCATAAGGTTTCTTGCCAGTGTGGATTTGCTGATCTTGACTAAGCTCTGAATTCTGATTAGAGGTGTTACCACACTCTGTATATTTGGAAGATTTCCATCCTGAATGAATTTTCCTGTGACTACTTAGACTGGATGAGTTAGTAAAGGCTTTCTCACATTTCGTACACTTGTAACTTTTCTGCGGATTCTGAATACTCTGCTGTTGAGTGAGATTTGAAGACTGATTAGAGACATCACCATATTCACAATTGTAAGTCTTCTCTCCAGTATGTGTACTCTCATTTAGTGCAGAAGTTGATGTTTGGTAAAAGATATTCCTCCATGTACTATTTTTAGAGTCTTTGTCTGAAGATTGAGGTCCCTGATATTTCATAGGGTGAGAGTCTTGTTCAGTTGTACACCCAGTTTCATTGCATGAATGGCTTCTCACTCCATCATAAATATTCTTGTAATTATTAGGGGTAGAGCTCTTACTTAAGGCCTGTCTCGTGTTATTACACGTGAGAAGTTGTTCCGTATTAACCGTATCATGATGTGTATTCAACAATGGTGGTGGGATTAACTCTCTTCCATTAATATCAACATTACACATTTTGGAATGGAGAGAAATTGTCTGTTGGTGGAAGAATAATGACCCCTTGTTCACAGATCCCTCAAACTGGTTATATTGTGAGTTTTCCCCATCGTTTTTCAATTTCTGGTTTTCAGACGTGCTTGAATGTATGTGTAATCGAAGTCTGTGTTCAGAGTGGTTTGCATGAGTATTTGCAGTAGAGACTGGATGACTTTCCAGATTTTCCACATTTCCCTTCAGAGAATGTGTATGTTTCAAAAACTGCTTTAAGCCTTTGGTTGAACAGATACACTTTTCTGCAGCTGTTGATAACTGAAGTGGGTGTTTTCCACAGTTTGACTCATATTGCTCATTTCTTATGGCAGTAATGTCCCCATTGTGTGAAACTGTCTTGGTTTCCTTCTGTCCATATAAACATCTTCTCGGTCTTTCACATACCCCCATATATTCCCGGACTTTCATTAAGTGTTCGTTTCCAAGGTAAGCTCTTTCATATATTCCTAGGTTTGCTTTTTGGATTAAGTTTTCTAATCTTGGATTCTTTGACATCAAACCACGGGTGTTGTGAGAGGACACAGCTGAAAGATATCAAATGAAAGTTTTCTTATCTACTATTCCTATCTATTGGGGCTGATGTGAGCTCATCTGGGACAGAAGGGGAGCCTCATTCTCTGTGGGAAGAGAACACGGCAACAGCCTGTGGCAGCAGGACAGAGTGAGACCTGTACACAGCGTACTGATGCCAGCCCTGCCCACCCAGCCTGCAAGGGTATCTGTTGCTGCAGACAAAGGCTGGGTGCTGAAATGTGGGGTCTGGAGAGCATAGCCAGGCAGAGGACTGCTGTGGGCTGTGAGGAGACATCCTGAGGGGCCAGGGGTGAGGGAGGAGCTCTATAAGTAGAATGCTTATGAGGAAGCCTGACCACCAGAGAGCAGAGCACCTTTGTTGACTGATGCCCAAAGGGAAGACCCACCATTGCAGCCCCTCTCCCCCTGTGCTGGCCCCTCCTCTCCCAGCACTACGAAGGGCCACCACCCAGGTGGGCTCTATTGAGCTCCAGCCACAGCCTCCCCCCACGCACCTCCTCCACAATCAGCAGACTCCTGTGCTCTGGGGCAGCTTCTGCAGCAGACACCTGTGGGTGGCCCACACACATAGAAGGAGCTGAAAGCTCAGCTGATCCCCAGGGTTAAGGAAGGAAAACTGAAGTCTCTCCTCACGGTTACACAAACCATGCTTTTATACCTGCAACTGGCTTTGTCAACTCAGCCCCTACAGAGCATCTGAATGGATAACCAGGGCTCCCACAGACATGGGAGGTGTAGCTTTAGCAGCTGTAGACTTTGTGGGGATGTATACTAGGGGGAAGGGCCAGGCTAGAGTCTGAGCTGCCCCCAGAGCACCACAGCATGTCCAGCTCCATGAATGCAATTCTGGGACCTGAGTTCACTGGATCTCTGCTGGTGTTCCAGTGAAAACAACATCTGAGGAGGCACATCTCTCTGCCTTCATAAACAGTTTATGTAAATCCCTAAAAGTAAAAGCTGCTGGCACCAGAGCAAAGTGCCAGCATGCCCATGGTTGAAGGGGGGCCAATGCAGTGCCAACATGCGGTCACATGAGACTCACACAGTGCATGAGCACACCCCAAGGTGAACAATCCCAGAGGAGCAATGCTTAGTGGCTTCTCTCCCAGTAGGTGTTCTCCAATCCTACCTGCCTTGACTACAGATCAGAATCAGAGGGAAGAAACACATCTGGGGCTCTTCTCCAAAAACCAAGAAGCAGACCCCACCCCGAGAGACCAGTGAAAACCACAGAGCCAAGGGGAAGCTCCCCTCAATATTTTGGGGAGGCACGGGTCACAATAACAGCAATCAAAGCCCAGATCAAGGGGATAAGGGTACAAGCCTGTGGACCAACCTCACCCCCTAGGGGGAAGACAACAGAGCAAGAGGAGCTAGGATCCTGCAGCCTGCAGAACAGACCACAAACACAGAAAATTTGACAAAATGGGACGACAAAGAAGTATGGTGTAGAGGAAGGAGCAAGACAAAAAGCTACAAGAACCACTAAATGAAGAAGAGACAGGCAGTCTAATGATTACTCTTCCACTTCAGTCATCTTAAATGCTGATGCCACTAGATGCCTCTAATTCTTTTATCCACTTTTTATTTTAGCACGTTCTATATGATGTTTCAATATAAAAATCATAAATGATACTGACATAGGTCTAATCAGAAAGCGAGGACACGTAGGACAAAGTCTGTGGAAGTGGATAACAAGATTCATTAAATAAAGAAGCAGTTCTTGAGAAATTCAGAAATGAGACTTTCAAAGTACGGTGTGAACACTATCAATGCTCTGTGGAGATGGAATTGGGAAGGAAATCTTAAAAAGCGTAGATATCTATATGTAAAATGAATTCTTTTTGCAGTACAACATTGTAAATTAGTTATACTCCAATAAGAATGTTTTAAAAAGATTCTATTATCTAAACATTATAATAGTTTGAAACCATTAAAAATATGGTAGAAAACGTTTTAAGCTCTTATGCCAATTTATTTGAAAATTTTTTGAGTTAATTGAATATATTTAAGTCTTTTCAGTTCAGTTCAGTTCAGTTAAGCCTTTTAGCATTGAGGAATTGGGGCAGATACACTTAACATTTCATATGAGTTCATATGAAGAAAACAGAAACTTTGAAGTAATCCTGAGATTGGCATTCTTTCTCTTTAGGGAGGTTTTGGTTTATACAGTGAAGAAATTACTTGAATTTAACATTTATAAGATCATATTTGTAGCTTCCAGTGTTTTAGAAATTATATCAGAAACAAACAAACAAACAAACTCTGTCCCCAGTATTCCTAGAACTTTGGCAGTATGTCCTCAATTCCGCTCACACACTGTCATCTAGAGGTAGAAGCTTTAATAGGAGCGTCTTAGAGTTTTTCAGAAATGTTCAGTTTTCCGAGGGGCCCCCTGCCCCGCACGAAATGGAATAGTAATCGATTCATGCAGGTTGTCACAGGCCAAGAGAAGGGTTTCAGTTCTCACTGTGATTGAGAAAAGTAATCACTGGAGATGAATTCAGGAATGATTTAAAGGGACAGAATGGGGCAGGTGATATCCGCCTATGACAGCAACAGAAAAAACTCAGACTTCTCTAAAACCATTTCCACTGAAGCAGATCTTCCCAAACCACATGACAAAGATAAATTCCTCACTAATTCTTGGACCTGTCGTGGAGTGGTCGGCTCCATCCATTGACCCCTACCTGTGTATACGGCTGGTGTCTCCAGTCTCCTTACATCCCAGGGATTCTTCATTTGCTCCAGAAAGGTGACCAGGTTTGGCTTAGAGACCACAAGACCTGATATCAGGAAAAGGAATATTCGTTTTACAAGAGATTCATCAGTTTCCAATCTAATATGTATTCAAGTGAGAAGAAAAGGCACATGTGCTAAGTCGTGCCAGTCACGTCTGACTCTTTGCCACCCTACAGACTGTAGCCTGCCAGGTTCCTCTGTCCATGGGAGTGTCCAGGCAAAAGTACTGAGTGGGTTGCCATGTCCTCCTCCAGGAGTTCTTCCCAACCCAGGGATCAAACCTATTTCTTTTATGTCTCCTGAATTGGCAGGCAGGTTCTTTACCACCAGTGCCACCTGGGAAGCCCAGAGAAGGCATGGTAGAATGTTAATAGAGTCTAGAACTAAAGTATTTGGGGACATAATTTCCTAAGCTGTATTAACATTCCCTGGTAGCTCAGCTGGTAAAGAAGCCACCTGCACTGTGGGAGACCTGTGTTTGATGCCTGGGTTAGGAAGATCCTCTGGAAAGGGAACGGCTACCCACTCCAGTATTCTGCCCTGGAGAATTCCATGGACTATTCCATAGGCTCGCAAAGAGTCAGACATGACTGTTACCTTGCTCTTTACATTATTACATTATTAACATTCTAGAGAAGGCATGGTTGAATGTTAATATAGCCTACAAAATTATACCCCAAATACTTTATCGAAGCACTTTTCTAACTAACAAATACAGAAAGAAAAGATCTTGAGATTCTAGTCAAGTACTACTAAGGCCAAAGTCAGTAAGTGGGAGAAATCTGATTTATAAAGGAGAGTGGCACCCTTTTATTCCACAGAACCTACAGAATTAGCACTAACCTAGAAGAAGGAGGCAGATTCCATCAAGGAAAAGTGAGAATCATAATGAATCATCATGAAGTCTTCTTTCTCAACTCATAAATATCCATTTTCCCATAGAAAGCAGGGATCTGAAACTATTAGAAGGAGCAGAAGATTCTAGGAGACATTCTAGAAATGCAGGAACCAAAACCCAGTGGGTAGAGAAGGGATTCTGGAAGGCAGTTATCCTCACCCAAGGAGGCCAGGTTCCTGTAGTTCTCTAACATCACGTCCCTGTACAATTCTCGCTGACTGAAGTCCAGGCATTCCCACTCCTCTTCAGTGAAGTCTATGGCCACATCCTGGAATGTCAGCCGTCCCTGAAATGCAAAGTACAGGTGCCATGTGGCCATGGGAAGACTTCCTAGTGTGACCCAAGAGGAAACCAGCAAGAGAAATGGTTTTGATTTAGGAGAATGTCTGGTGTTACACAAGAATATAATTTTTACACAGTAATATTTTCTACCACATTTTTAACCCCAAGAAAAGAGGATGAGATACGATCCATGAACCACTACAGAAATTATTCTGATTTGAAAGAGTAATCATATGATCAGATCAACATTGGCATAGTTATTTCTGAGTGTTGTACTCAGTTGACAGACGATGAACTGTCTATCAAAAGAAACAGGAAATATTTTTACAAAGCACTTCCTGACCCAAATGTTCTGGAGTGGGCTCAGTGTGCCACATTTTTCACAAGCTTATTTGAATGAGTAACGTGGAAAATTCTGCTCCATGAGTGACAATGTGTGAACAGCAACGAGGTAGAATAGTAAGGAAAGAATTCACATTTAACTTTGAAGTTTAAGTCCTTTACAGATTTTACAGGTCTGATAGGATAGTAATCTCGGCAGCAAGAATCAGTTTAACAATCTGGTATAGACTACTTTCTGACAGTTTTCAGAGACTTGAATGTATAACAGGAATAATTTAAAATCAATAATGTTGCTGTATCATCTTTTGGCAAATATTTTAACGAACATTCTTTAAATGACAACTTAAGGGACGGGGGAGCCTGGTGGGTTGCCGTCTATGGGGTCGCACAGAGTCGGACACGACTGGAGCGACTTAGCAGCAGCAGCAACTTTTACTTCAGTTTGTGACTCTAGACTTTAATCAAACACAGACAAGTGCACAGAGCTAACTCTCATGAAAGTTTATAGAAATTTCTGTATTTGTAAATAATGCTAAAAAGAAGAAAAGTGTTAGTCACTCAGTCCTGTCCTACTCTTACCAACCCCAGGGACTGTAGCTTGCCACGCTTCTCTGCCCATGGGATCTCAAGGCACGAATACTGGAGTGGGTAGCTATTCCCTGCTTCACGGAATCTTCAAAAAAGAAAAACAAAAAATCAATCAAATGATGTTAACATGTTCATGCATACAGACATACACTAAAATGGGACTGTGTACTTATTAAGAGACAAATTCTCATGTCAATAAAATTAGGATAATTTTTAACTGACTGAAAATGTACATAAATATTTGAGGATGATATTGTTAGGTAGGTAGAATAGGGAAAAGGAGTCCAAAATGGCGGTGGCTAAAAGTCAAGGAAGGTCAAAGAGGGTCCAAGGACCAGGAGTGGGATGCCACTGCCTTCTCCTGAAAAAACAGCACTCTGGGCTAAACCCAATTTGCATAGGGCAGGCCCAGGTCGAGGGAAAAACATATAAAAGCAGGAGCCAAAGTGCTTTCTCTCTCTCTTTCTCTCCCGAGTTCTTGCCCTCTTCCTCTCTTTCTCCCTCCCTCCTGCACTCCTCCAATCTCTTCTCTACAAGTCCTTAGGTTAGCATGCCCTCACGCTTCAAGGATGGATTCTCGTGCTATCTTCTAAATAAAATAGAGCTGTAACACTGATTTGCCTAAGCTAAAACACGGTTTGTCCAAGATCCAAGAGCTGTGATAGGCCAAGGGCTTTAATGTCTGTCACTCCAAATCTTTGTTGTGACGAGACAAAGTACCGAGGTACATACACTCATGTGACAATTTTAATTTTTTAAAATACACTAGGCTGCAGACATACACAGTGATTAAAAAAATAGACAGCTTTGGTTCTGAATTTTTTAATTACCTCAAAAAACTACCATTTGCATGGAACTATATTTTAAAAATTAGCACAGCTGAACATAGATAAGCAGTAATATGATTCTGGTAAACATTTTGGAAAATATCGAAATGTGATGAGACTCTATCTATCTGTGATGTGAGAGTGGAGTGTACTGGAAATGATCAGACCTGGGCTTGAGTGATGAAAATCCCCACTCCCAAATCCCAGCATCTCTAGTAAACACACAGGAGTGTTGTCAACTACAAATCGGCACTTTCCGAAAGCATTGCCAGCGACTGAACAAGACCTTTTAGAACTAACACACAAAAAAGATGTCCTCTTCATTATAGGGGACTGGAATGCAAAAGTAGGAAGTCAAGAAACACCTGCAGTAACAGGCAAATTTGGCCTTGCAATGCGGAATGAAGCAGGGCAAAGACTAATAGAGTTTTGCCAAGAAAATGCACTGGTCATAGCAAACACCCTCTTCCAGCAACACAAGAGAAGACTCTACACATGGACATCACCAGAAGGTCAACACCAAAATCAGATTGATTATATTCTTTGCAGCCAAAGATGGAGAAGCTCTATACAGTCAATAAAAATGAGACCAGGAGCTGACTGTGGCTCAGATCATGAACTCCTTATTACCAAATTCAGACTGAAACTGAAGAAAGCAGGGAAAATGACTAGACCATTCAGGTATGACCTAAATCAAATCCCTTATGATTTTACAGTGGAAGTGAGAAATAGACTTAAGGGCCTAGTTCTGATAGAGTGCCTCATGATCTATGGAATGAGGTTCATGATATTGTACAAGAGACAAGGATCAAGACCATCCCCATGGAAAAGGAATGCAAAAAATCGAAATGGCTGTCTCAGGAGCCTTACAAATAGCTGTGAAAGAAGGGAAGAGAAAAGCAAAGGAGAAAAGGAAAGATATAAGCATCTGAATGCAGAGTTCCAAAGAATAGCAAGAAGAGATTAAGAAAGCCTCCTTCAGAGATCATTGCAAAGAAATAGAGGAAAACAACAGAATGGGAAAGACGAGAGATCTCTTCAAGAAAATCAGAGATACCAAGGGAACATTTCATGCAAACATGGGCTTGATAAAGGACAGAAATGGTATGGACCTACAGAAGCAGAAAATATTAAGAAGAGGTGGCAAGAATCCACAGAAGAACTGTACAAAAAAGATCTTCACGACCTGGATAATCAAGATTGTGTGATCACTCATCTAGAGCCAGACATCCTGGAATGTGAAGTCAAGTGGGCCTTAGAAAGCATCACTATGAACAAAACTAGTGGAGGTGATGGAATTCCAGTTGAGCTGTTCCAAATGAAAGATGATGCTGTGAAAGTGCTGCACTCAATATGCCAGCAAATTTGGCCACAGGACTGGAAAAGGTCCGTTTTCATTCATATCCCAAAGAAAGGCAACACCAAAGAATGCTCAAGCTACCGCACAATTGCACTCATCTCACATGCTAGTAAAGCAATGCTCAAAATTCTCCAAGCCAGGCTTCAGCAATACGCGAACCGTGAACTTCCTGATGTTCAAGCTGGTTTTGGAAAAGGCAAAGGAACCAGAGATCAAATTGTCAACATCCGATGGATCATGGAAAAAGCTAGAGAGTTCCAGAAAAAACATCTATTTCTGCTTTATTGACTATGCCAAAGCCTTTGACTGTGTGGATCAAAATAAACCTTGGAAAATTCTGAAAGAGATGGGAATACCAGACCACCTGACCTGCCTCTTAAGGAAATCGGTATGCACGTCAGGAAGCAACACTTAGAACTGGACTTGGAACATCAGACTGGTCCCAAATAGGAAAAGGAGTGCGTCAAGACTGTATATGTCACCCTGCTTATTTAACCTCTATGCAGAGAACATCATGAGAAACGCTGGACTGAAGAAACACAAGCTGGAGTCAAGATTGCCAGGAGAAATATCAATAACGTCAGATATGCAGATGACACCACCCTTATGGCAGAAAGTGAAGAGGAACTAAAAAGCCTCTTGATGAAAGTGAAAGAGGAGAGCGAAACTGTTGGCTTAAAGCTCAACATTCAGAAAACAAAGATCATGGCATCCGGTCCCATCACTTCATGAGAAATAGATGGGGAAACAGTGGAAATAGTCTCAGACTGTATTCTTTGGGCCTCTAAAATCACTGCAGATGGTGACTGCAGCCATGAAATTAAAAGACTCTTACTCCTTGGAAGAAACGTTATGACCAACCTAGATAGCATATTTAAAAGCAGAGACATTACTTTTCTGACTGAGGTTCGTCTAGTCAAGGCTATGGATTTTCCTGTGGTCATGTATGGATGTGAGAGTTGGACTGTGAAGAAGGCTGAGTGCTGAAGAATTGATGCTTTTGAACTGCGGTGTTGGAGTAGACTCTTGAGAGTCCCTTAGACTTCAAGGAGATCCAACCAGTCCATTCTGAAGGAGATCAGCCCTGGGATTTCTTTGGAAGGAATGATGCTAAAGCTGAAACTCCAGTGCTTTGGCCACCTCATGTGAAGAGCTGACTTATTGGAAAAGACTCTGATGCTGGGAGGGATTGGGGGCAGGAGGAGAAGTGGACGACAGAGGATGAGATGCCTGGATGGCATCACTGACTCGATGGACGTGAGTCTAAGTGAACTCCGGGAGTTGTTGATGGATAGAGAGGCCTGGCAGGCTGTGATTCAAGCGGTTGCAAAAAGTCAGAGACGGCTGAGTGACTGAACTGAACTGAGCAACAACAAGGGCGTTTGCCATCTGCCTCTGGGAAGAATAAACCCTATGGTGCTGCAACTGACTTCAGTCCCCTAGTCGTAGTTTAGGGTGGATTGAGGCACTCTGCTCCAGGGAATCTGGTGGAACAGGTCTTTGGAGAGTCAGATATTTTCAGGAACTGCTTTCATGATCCCAATCCTTGCATCTCTTCATATCTAGAAAAGCACTAAACCACTAAATGATGAATTCAGTTCCTCACGACTGGCCGGAAAACTTTTGTAAAGTAAGTGCTTGATTGCACTGAACTCCCCCTTCACTAAAGTCACATACTGACCTTCCCCCACTGGCTCTTTGGAGCAGTTTCTCAGAGTTCTCTGAGATGCTCTCTCCTGGGCTGCTGTCCTCATTTTGCCCCAAATAAAACTTAATGCACATCTCTCAAAGTGTGCATCTGTTTTAGCTGACAGTGTTTATTTCTCAAAGCAGAGTAACTAAGAAGATATGGCATTTCCTCATTAACTGTGATAGGCATACCCATCATTTTTCTTTCCAAGACCCTTGTTCAAGACAAAAAATTAAAAACTGAATTTCATAGCATGGAAATCTCCCAGAAGCACCTGAACCAGTGAACATCAGAGGTCACGGGGTAAGAGTACATGTAAAAATGCATATCACTGCCAGGCTTCTTGGCAATATTAGGAAAAGCATGATCTCAATCTACCATGAAAAATGTCAGCTTTCTGCAAGTTCCACCTCCTGTATACGTCCCATGATCTGTAGCTTATACTCCACTTAATTAGTATATTTTCCTTATCGGTATAGAGGATTGTCTCTGCTACTTTAACTTCTGAAAAATTCTGGAATGCTGAGTTCATTCTATTAACAAGGGCACTTTCTTACTCCTGTTCCAGAGAGCTGAATTGCATCCACATGTAAATTCATCACGGCATTTCCCCGACTTCCCTAAGATCCTAACACCGAACCACATCCCAATGGGAATCTCAGATACCAGTGCCTCCCCGTATTGATGTCTCACAAAGGGAATGTATTCAACATTGAAAGTCACTATTTCATGTTGAGAATTCATCATGCTCTATAGAAAGCCAGGATACACACAATGGAGAAAAGGCTCTAGAATATGAGCGAGACGAAACCTGAAGAGCTGGTTTTCACTATTTAAAATTAAAAAAAAAAAGGGGGGGGGGTGAATGCGAAGGTGATTACAAGCACTCCAGGCAGAAAACTTAGAAGCAGAGAACTAAAGGTTTGCAGATTCTCAGTCCTGGCATGTCAGGAGGAAAAGCAGACACAGCCCCACAGCCGGGACAGGACAATTACCTGAGAAGCTGCCATTTCCTCCTCTTCTCCCTCCTGCTCTGCGTCTTCTGTGGGGATATGACGTCTCAAACTCACATCTGCATGTTGAGAAAATACCTTCAAAAGCATCCATACAGCCCTTTAACCTGCAACTGCTGCAGTGAAAAAGAAGAAAACGTTTTCTTGTTTCTCTCACCCTTTTCGGAGCTCTTTGCTGACTTTCTGTGTTCCTGATCTGTAGTGGGTAATCAAGACTAACCTGATATGCTAATCACATCCTGCTGCTCCACTCTATTGGCAGATCTTCCCAGCTAGTTCCTCTCCTTCCTTTTTGCACTACGGAGAGCAGGCCTCAGAACAATTCACCAGACACAATGGACCCTACTTCTGGGCTACCTGACCCAGCCTACCAGGGTTTTGAAAAAATGCAAGAGGAAGACCTGCATTCAGGAGCCCTGAGGGAAGCCTCACGTTTGGCACATCTGAGACCTCAGGAAGGGAGGATTTAGGGCGGGAACTTCTAGAAGCAAAGGTCAACCTGATTCCCTGGTGAGGGGCTCTTTCTAGGATGGGTGTGGTGGTCCTCACCTGTGCCTGCGCCCTTGGGGGAGGGGAGGGGAGAGGTGAGTGGTGGGAATCACCTGGGGGTCTTGGGTTCCTGCCAGGCTTTACTTGCAGACTTCTTCCCAAAGATCTCCCATGTCCTTAGTTGTTTTCACCCCTCTCTGCAGCCTGGGGACACAGGTTTTCACAAAATGATTTGCATTGTGACCACCTCTCTGCAGCTGTGGCACCTCCAACTTCAGAGACCAGGAGCCTGGAGGTGTTTCCAACACAGCTTTCTTTGGAAATAAACCAGAGGCAACAGGAGGCCTGGCGAGCTGCAGTCTATGGGGTCACAAAGAGTAGGACAGGACTGAGCAGCTAAACTGAACTGAACTGAGCAGGACACGCTAGGTTAACAAGTGTGTGTGGGCAGAGACAAATGCCTTTGGAAATGATGCCCTAAATGCTATCTGATGACCAACCAAGGAAATCATGACCGGTGTTGTCGTTTAAGTTACATTAACATGAATTAACACGTGAGAGCCTTGTTCTACTTGCTGTGTGTGTGTTTTTCTAGGTTTTATGAATCAACTGCTACAGTTTGTTGTCTGTGCCATTTAGAGAGCTCTATTTTCTCACATCTTTAAAGTATAATGACTAAGGAAAAATTAAAGATAGAAGCATGTCCATCTTTCTAATATTATATATTCTAAAAAATATTCAGTGTGCATGCACCAGTACCAACTTTGTAGAAGATTTCGCTTCACAGCAGAGTTGAGAACAAGGTACAACGTTTCCCATACCCATATGACTCTTGTTTGCACACGTGGACAATCTCCCTACTTACCTTTCCCCACCAGAGTGAGCATTTGTTACCACTGATGAAGCTACAAGGACAGTAAATAAACTCTTTAGTTTACCCTTATGTTTCTCTTTTCGGGATGTGCACTCCATACCTCTGGATAAATGTATAATAACATGTGTCCATCACAACAGTTTAACACAAATTATTTCACGGTCCTGAAAGTTTTCTAGATTTACGATATTCATAATCCTTCTTTTGAAACCCATGGCAACCACAGACCTTTTAAATCTCTTTTATATTTCCTACTAGATTCCCAGGTGACTGAGTGGGAAGAACTTTCTACCTGCCGATGCAGGACATCCAGGTGATGCAGGTTCCATCCTTGGGTCAGGAAGATCCCCTGGAGGAAGAAATGGAAACCCACTCTAGTATCCTTTCCTGGGAAATCTATGGACAGAGGAGCCTGGCGGGCTACAGCCCCTGGGCTCACAAAGACTCAGACACTACTGAGCACATATGAACATTTACCTACACCAAAGTGTCATATTGTAAAATTGCTACTTTCTGTAGCATTTTTGAATGGGCTTCTTTCACTTCATAAAATGCATGCCACGATTGTCCGTGTATTTTATGCCTTGAAACCTCAACATCCAAAAGCTTGACTTACTTTCATTTGGTTTTCAAATAATCTCAAATATGTCAAAACAAGCAAGAATACATTGCTAATAATTGTACCACTCCACACACAACCCTTCATCCTGGGATCCATTCTAACATATCAATTTTCTCTGTGTTTTAACTGTGGATTGCTATCTACAGTAATTCTCCTCCAGAGGAAATTCAGGAAAGTGGAACTGATGAAATGCTTCCTAGTATACATTCTCTCATATTTATTTAGAGTTGATTTTTATTACAACTTTCCTACTTTTCTTGGTACATCATCACATATCTTTCCTGCAGAAATGCTCTCATGTTATCTAAAGTGTACATTTAGGACTAACCTCTTTCATCACTTATTACATTACTAGAGTTTCTCTCCAATACATGCTCTCTGATGTCTAGTGAGGTGAGAGCTCTGATGAAAGCCTTTGCCACTTTCCTTACATATAAGTTTTTGTTTTCTCTGAAGGATGAGTTCTCTGATGTTGACAAAGACTTGAGCTCTGGGCAAAGGATTTGCCACATTCTTTGCATCAGAATGGTTTCCAGTACAAATTCGCCAATGTTGAATAAAGCTAGGAATTTGGTTAAAGGCTTTGCCACAACCCTTAGATTTATAAGGTTTCTCTCCAGTATGAATTATCTGATGCCTATTAAGAGTTGAACTATGATTAAAGTTTTGCCACCCTCTGTGCATTTATAAGGCTTCTCCTCAGTATGAATTCTGTTATGCTGAATAAATTGTGAGCAATGCATAAAGGCTTTGCCACGTTCTGTACATTTAAGTCTTCTCTGCATTACCAACGTGAATTTTCAAATGTCTAGCAAGAATGGATATCAGATTAGTTTTTCCACATTACATATATTTATAAGGCTTCTCTCCAGTATGAATTTGCTGATGCTGAGTGAGATATGAGTACTGGTTAAAGGCTTTGCTACATTCTGTACATATGAAAGGTTGCCTTCCTATATGAATTTTCTTATGTCTATTTAGATGTAATGGTTTAGCAAGACTTTACCACAGTTATTACACTTGTTATGCTTCTGTGGATTTTGAATACTCTGCTGTTGAATAAGCTTTAAAGATTAATTTCTCTTATATAGAGAAAGATGTGATCATTGATAAAAGATATTCATACATTTATTACTTTTAAAATCATTGTCTGAAGACTGAGGTCTCTGATGTTTCATAAGACTTGAGTCTCAGTCAACATTATGCCCAGGTCATTGCATGAAAATCTTCTCCCTTCCCTATAGATATTCTTGTGATTGTTGGAGGTAGCGTTCTTGCTTAAAGCTTTCCCCATTTTATTACACGTGAAAAATTCTTTCACATTGAGTATACTGTGATATGTCTTCAACCATGATGGTTGGATTAGTCTCTTTCAAAATAAGCAACATTACAGACTTTGGAACAAAGAGAAAAGAGCCGTTGGTTGAAGAATATTGAACTCTGGCTAAAAGATCCCTCAAATGGATTATACTGGGAGTTGTTTACCTAAATTTTAAATACCTAGTTTTCAGACATATTTTATTGTGTGTTACCTGCATTCAGAAAAGTTTGAATGAATATTTGCAGTATAGATTAGGTGACTTTCCAGATTTTCCATATTTCCTTTCAGAGAACATGTATGTTTCAAAAAAGCATGGGTCTTTGCTTACATATATACACTTCTCAGCAGATATTAATGACTGAAATGGGCATATTTCACAGTTTGGCTCATGTCCTCCTTTTCTTTTGGCGTTAATATTTATATTATGAAAAGCTGTCCTCATTTGGTTATGTCCATCATAACATCCTCTCAGTATTTCCTATGCCCTTTCATTAAATGTGAATTTCCAATGTGAAATCTTTCATACATTGTTAACTTTTCTTGGGGAATAAATCTTCTAAGCCTGGCTTTTGGGGCATCAAACCCTGCATGTCCTGAAAAGACACAGCTGAAAGCAAATAACAAGTTATTCCACCACTTACTATTCTCACGGAATCTACTTTACAACTTACATAAAATTGATACTCGCTTAGATAGGTTAGGGATAAAACAGACACAGGAGTCAAGACGGCAGAGGATTAGGAAGATGTGGAGTTCGTCTCGCTCCACAGACGCATCGAGAATACATCTGTCATGGAACAATATTCACAGAGCCCCTGCTGAACACGAGCAGAGGACCTTGACACCTAAAAGGACAAAAAAGATTCCCTCATAGCCAGGTAGGACCAAAGAAACAAGAAGGAAACTGGTGAGGAGAGGAAGTGAGATGGGACCTGCAACCCTTGGGGGAGCTCAGTGGGACAGAAGGGAGCCTCATTCTCTTATGGGAAGAGGAGGCAGTACCAGCTAGAGGCAGGCAGGACAGAGTGAGACCTCTACAGATGGCGCTAACCACAGCCCTGCTCCACAAGTCTCAGAGGGGTGTCCACCACTGCACACAAAGGCTGGGTGCTTGGATGAGGGGTTTGGAGAGCAGATCCAGGCAGAGGACTGGGGTTGGCTGCGAGGAGACATCCTGAGGGGGCAGGAGGGAGGGAGGAGCTCTGCAAACGGGAATGCTTGTGGAGGAAGCCTGAACCACCAGAGAAGCAGAGCAGCGTTGTTGAGTGATGCCCCAAGGGCAGGGCCGCCATCCCATCCTCTGTCCGCGTGTTCCAGCCTTTGCCTCACTAGGCACTAACGAGGGCTCCCAGCACGGTCCCTTCAGTTCAGTCGCTCAGTTGTGTCCGACTCTCTGCGACCCCATGGACTGCAGGGCGATCTCATGACTCCAGCTGCTGCCTCCTCCTCAGCAATCTTAAATTTACAAAGCAAACATTTTCACCAATGCAAGGTGCCTACAAATTCTGTAATGCAGTTCTTCACACACAAGTGTTTTTATTTTGGCGTGTTCTAGTAGATGTTTTGAATCTGAAACCTTAAATGATCTTGATATATAATTAATCAGAAACCGAGAACATAGGGGACACAGTCCTGGTAAGCTTCATAACAAACAAGACAAACTTAACAAAGTAACAGTTCTTACGAAAACAAACAAGACTTGAGATCTTATAATATGGTGGAATTTTTTTAAGTCTCAATTCTTGTTTAACACAGGGAACTCTACTCATTGCTCTGTGGTGACCTAAATGGTATGGAAATCTAAAATAGAGTGTATAAATATTATATATGTGCATGCTGCTAAGTCGCTTCAGTCACATCTGACTCTTTCCGACTCTATGGACCGTAGCCCGCCAGGCTGCTCTGCCCATGGGATTCTCCAGGCAAAAATACTGTAGTGGATGGCCATGCCCTCCTCCAGGGATTACACACACACACACACACACACACACACACACATACACACACATATAACTGATATACTCTGCAGTACAGCATAACCTGACATCAACATTGTAAAGCAACTATACTCAAATTATTTTTTAATTAAAAAAATTCTTTATATAATCTAAAAAGTTTAATAGTGAGAATTAACCACATTTAGGTGGTAAATGTTCTAATTTCCCAAGTGAACAATTTAAACATTCCATGAGTTGAATAAATATAAAAGTATTTTAGGTTTGTGGAAATGGGGCAGATACACTTAACATTATTGACATTAGTTCATACAAAGTAAAACCAAACTTTGAAGATATCTTCAGGTTTGTATTTCTCACTGGAGAGAGGTCCCTTATGCAGTGAAGAAGTCAGCCGAGTGTGAAATTTATCAAGTCATACGTGTAGTTTGCAGGAGATTGGAAATTATAAAGCACAAAACAAATACTATCTGTCCCCAGTATTCCTAGAAATTTGGCAGTTTGTCCATGACTCCACTCACACACTTCTGTCTAGAGACAGAACCAGAGCATTTAAAAGGGCAAATATATGAGGAAAATATGAAAAGGGTTATATTTCACTTTCTTGGGCTCCAAAATCTATGCAGAAATTGACTGCAGCCAGGTATTGGAAGGACTGATGCTGAGGCTGAAACTCTAATACTTTGACCATCTCATGTGAAGAGTTGGCTCATTGGAAAAGACCCTGATGCTGGGAGGGATTGGAGGCAGGAGGAGAAGGGGACGACAGTGGATGAGATGGTTGAAGGCATCACCAGCTCAATGGACATGGGTTTGGGTGGACTCTGGAAGTTGGTGATAGACAGGGAGGCCTGGCGTGCTGTAGTTCATGGGGTTGGAAAGAGTTGGACAAGACTGAGCAACTGAACTGAACTGAAACACCAACCTTTTGTCTGGTGATGCAGAGTAACATAGCACTTTTCTATCTGTCTTAACTATGGATTACTATCTACACTAATTCTCCTCGAAGAACTTCAGAAAAGAGAAAGTGATGAAATGCTTTCCGATACATTCTTTTAAAAGAAAAGAAAAAAAAAACAAAACAGAAGAGCGACCGTTTCTTTATTAAATTATACAAAAAAAAAGGAGGAGGGGAGGGGGGCAGCTGTGGGGCTCAGCCCCAACCCTGGCCCCAACCTGTCCTGGCGCTGTCTGAGAAAGGGATCTGAGGGAGGAGACCCAGGGATCAGGCAGGGTAGGGATGGGCTGGGCAGGATCACGTGAGGCTGGGATGCAGAGGTTAGGAAGGAGAGGCTACTGAAGGAGGGAGAGGCTGGCTGTGGGAAGGGCGGGAAGAGAGGAGGGAGAGCGAGGGGGTGACTGGGGACCAGCTGGGGAGCTCAGATGGAGCAGGTAAGGAGGTGGAAGATGGCAGTGAGGATGCAGGTGCGGCATGAGAAGGCTGGGGGGGAGAGAGGGCGGCAACTCTGGCGCGGGGCCCAGAGCAGGGAGCCAGGTGAAGAGGGGTTGCCCGCGGCGCTCCCCACCCCCACCTCCGGGCCCCCAGCGGCCTCCCTCCACCCCCAGCCCACTGGCGGGGGGCTCATGCCGAGGCCCCGTTTTCTGCCTTCTGCCGCGTGGGACCCGCTTCATCCTCCTCTTCAGCAGCGCTCTTCAGCGCGGGCCCTTCGTCCTCCTCTTCTTCTTCCTCATCTTCCTCGCCCCCTTCACCCTCCTCCTCGCCGTCCTCGGCAGTTTCTTCTCCTCCTCCTCTGCGCCGTCCTCCTCCTCCTCCTCCACTTCTTTCTTCCGCTCTTCCCGGCCTGCCTTCTCCTCCACCTTCTCTTTCTTCTCCTTCAGGTCCTTGGCGCTTAACTCGGCCGCTGCCTCCACGCTCTTCTCCGACTCGGGGCCGGGGCCGGGGCCGGGGCTGGCGGGGAGCCGGGGTCCCGGGGCCTGGACGGAAGGGCCCTGGGCGGCAGAGGCGGGCCGCGGCCGGAACCTGGCGCGGGGGCGGCGGCGGCCGCTGGGCGAGCGGGGGCTCAGGAAGAGGCGGCAGAGGCGCGCGGGGCGGGGCGGCGCGGGGCGGCGCGGGGCGGGGCGGGGCGGGGCGGGGCGGCGCGGGGCGGGGCGGGGCGGGTCTGCAGCGGAGGCCGCGGGGCTGCGAGTCAGGAGGGCGGGCGGAAGGGCGGTGCGGGCGGTGCCGGCGCTCAGGCCGTGGTGGCTTGGTCCTCGGCTCGCCGCCCCAGCACCCGCAGAGCTGCCGCCGACCAGCCGCGCCTATACATTCTTTGATATTTATTTAGATGTGATTAAATTGTTAGGTAGGTAGAATAGGGGAAAGGAGTCCAAAATGGCGGTGGCTAAAAGACAAGAAATGGAAAAGGAAGGTCCCGGGACCAGAGTGAAGTCTTCACGTAGAACAAACAGCACTCCTGGTTAAGCCCAATTTGCACAGGGCAGGCCCAGGTGGAGGCAAAAACATAAAAGGAGGAGCCAAAGCGCGAGCTGTCTCTCTCTCTCTCTTCCTCTCCCTCGTGCCTGCGCTCTTTCTCTCTCTCTCCCTCTCTCTCTCTCTCTCCCCCTCTCCCCCGCCCTCCTCCACTGTCTTCCCTTCAAATCTTTGGGTTGTCATGCCCCCACGCTTTGAGGATGGATTCTCCTGCTATCTTCTAAATAAAATAGCGCTGTAACACTGACTTGCCTAAGAGCTATAACACGGTTTGTCCAAGACCCAAGAGCTGTGACGACCTGAGGGCTCTATTGTCCTTTGCTCCAAATCTTTGTTGTGACGAGACAAACAACCAAGGAACATACACTCGCGTGACATCTATGGTGCCGTGACTCGGAGATAACCTGGCTGAAACAATCTCCGCGTAGAAGAGGCCAAGCACAGCCGGAACCCAACTCAGCGAAGCTCCCCTGGTAGAGGCAGAATGCAAAGAAAATCCAGGTCAGGGGAAGGCCCATCGTGCTGGAAACTGGGACAGCGGAAAGCCCACGCAGCCCATTCTCAGATCCCAGAAGACCTCCCAGTTAAGGTAAGAGGTCCTCGCTCCTCTGGCTGGAGGGACATGCCTAATGAAATCTTAATTCCTTTACAATCTCTCATTTCTTGTTTCCTCGAACCTCCCACGAACAGGCGGGCAGCAGGGGGCACAATTGAGGGACTCTGGAGAGGCTACTCCTCAACATGTCCCAAAGGCGCTATCTGCTGAGCCTTAGTAGCTGTTACACAAGCCAGTGGGGGTTCTTCTGTCCTTCTCTCTTCTCTGTGCCAAGGATCAGACCAATGAAATTGTGAGCACCAGTCAGATATTTAGCAAATTTTCTGGCGGGCTATGAAGGGGATTCCTTGGCACGTTGTTCCCACTGCTTTTTCCTCCTGTCCTTCAGCTTTCTCACTGTACTAAAGATCAGCCAAAACTAATGAAACTCAGGCTCTGATGTCTCAATGCAAAAATTTATTGAGAGACAAGGAGGTGGATTTGCTCTTCCAACAACACAAGAGAAGACCCTACACATGGATATCACCAGATGGTCAACACCAAAATCAGATTGATTATATTCTATGCAACCAAAGATGGAGAAGCTCTATACAGTCAGCAAAAACAAGGCCAGGATCTGACTGTGGCTCAGATCATGAACACCTTATTACCAAATTCAGACTTAAATTGAAGAAAGTAGGGAAAACTGCTAGACCATTCAGGTATGACCTAAATCGAATCCCTAATGATTCTACAGTGGAAGTGAGAAATAGATTTAAGGGCCTAGATCTGAGAGATAGAGTGCCTGAGGAACTATGGAATGAGGTTCGTGACATTGTACAGGAGACAAGGATCAAGACCATCCCCATGGAAAAGAAATGCAAAAAAGCAAAGTGGCTGTCTGGGGAGGTCTTACAAAGAGCTGTGAAAAGAAGAGAGGTGAAAAGCAAAGAAGAAAAGGAAAGATATAAGTATCTGAATGCAGAGTTCCAAAGAATAGCAAGAAGAGATAAGAAAGCCTTCTTCAGCGATCAATGTAAAGAAATAGAGGGAAACAACAGAATGGGAAAGACTAGAGATCTTTTCAAGAAAATGAGAGATACCAAGGGAACATTTCATGCAAAGATGGGCTTGATAAAGCACAGAAATGGCATGGACCTAACAGAAGAAGATGATATTAACAAGAGGTGGCAAGAATACACGGAAGAACTGTACAAAAAAGATCTTCACAACCCAGATAATCATGATGATGTGATCACTAATCTAGAGCCAGACATCTTGGAATGTGAAGTCAAGTGGGCCTTAGATAGGATCACTACGAACAAAGTTAGTGGAGGTGATGGAATTCCAGTTGAGCTGTTTCAAATCCTGAAAGATGATGCTGTGAACGTGCTGCACTCAATATGCCAGCAAATTTGGAAAACTCAGCAGTGACCACAGGACTGGAAAAGGTCAGTTTTCATTCCAATCCCAAAGAAAGGCTACACCAAAGAATGCTCAAACTACCGCACAATTGCACTCATCTCACATGCTAGTAAAGTAATGCTCAAAATTCTCCAAGCCAGGCTTCAGCAATACGTGAACTGTGAACTCCCTGACGTTCAAGCTGGTTTTAGAAAAGACAGAGGAACCAGAGGTCAAATTGCCAACATCTGCTGGATCACGGAAAGAGCTAGAGAGTTCCAGAAAACATCTATTTCTGCTTTATTGACTATGCCAAAGCCTTTGACTCTGTGGATCACAATAAACTGTGGAAATTTCTAAAAGAGATGGGAATACCAGACCACCTAACCTGCCTCTTGAGAAATCTGTATGCAAGCCATGAAGCAACAGTTGTAACTGGACCTGGAACAACAGACTGGTTCCAAATAGGAAAAGGTGTACGTCAAGGCTGTATATTGTCACCCTGCTTGTTTAACTTCTATGCAGAGTACATCATGAGAAACGCTGGACTGGAATAAACACAAGCTGGAATCAAGATTTCCGGGAGAAATATCAATAACCTCAGATATGCAGATGACACCACCCTTATGGCAGAAACTGAAGAGGAGCTAAACAGCCTCTTGATGAAAGTGAAAGAGGAGAGTGAAAAAGTTGGCTTAAGGCTCAACATTCAGAAAACGAAGATCATGGCATCCAGTCCAATCACTTCATGGGAAATAGATGGGAAACAGTGGAAACAGTGTCAGACTTTATTTTTTGGGCTCAAAAATCACCACAGATGGTGACTGCAGCCATGAAATTGAAAGACGCTTACTCCTTGGAAGAAAAGTTATGACCAACCTAGATAGCATATTCAAAAGCAGAGACATTACTTTGCTGACAAAGGTCCGTCTAGTCAAGGCTATGGTTTTCCAGTGTTCATGTATGGATGTGAGGGTTGGACTGTGAAGAAGGCTGAGTGCCAAAAAATTGATGCTTTTGAACTGTGGTGTTGGAGAAGACTCTTGAGAGTCCCTTGGACTACAAGGAGATCCAACCAGTCCATTCTGAAGGAGATGAACCCTGGGATTTCTTTGGAGGAAATGATGCTAAAGCTGAAACTCCAGTACTTTGGCCACCTCATGCAAAGAGTTAACTCATTGGAAAAGACTCTGATGCTGGGAGGGATTAGGGGCAGTAGGAGAAAGGGACGACCGAGGATGAGAAGGCTGGATGGCATCATGGACTGGATGGACATGAGTCTGAGTGATCTCTAGGAGATGGTGATGGACAGGGAGGCCTGGTGTGCTGTGATTCATGTGGTCGCAAAGAGTCGGACACGACTGAGCGACCGAACTGAACTGAACTCAGGGGCTCTAGGGAAGAAACACCTGCCTGAAGAAATGTCCTAGGTTCGTCAGGGGAAAAGAATCAAATCAGGGCAAAAGATCACGATGCCGATCTCCAAAGCTCAGTTTTACTCACACTGTTCTTAAACATGTCACATGAAAAGCTTTCAACTTTGTGAAATGTTATAGAAATGTAAATCAAAACTGCAAATCAAAAATGTAACAGGAGAAAAGGAAAGATATACCTATTTGGATGCAGAGTTCCAAAGAATAACAAGGAGAGATAAGAAAGACTTCATGATCAGTGCAAAGAAATAGAGGAAAACGATAGAATGGGAAAGACTAGAAATTGCTTCAGGAAAATTAGAGATACCTGGAGAATATTTCATGCAGAAATGGGCAAAATAAAGGACAGAACTGGTAAGAACCAAACAGAAGCAGAAGATATTAAGAAGAGGTGGCAAGAAAACACAGAAGAACTATCCAAAAGAACTTTAATGACCAAGATAACCACCATGGTGTGATCACTCACCTAGAGCCAGACGTCCTGGAATGCGAAGTCAAGTGGGCCTTAGAAAGCATCCCTATGAACAAGCTAGTGGAGGTGATGGAATTCCAGCTGAGCTACTGCAAATCCTAAAAGATAATACTGTTAAAGTCCTATACTCAATATGCAGGGAAATTTGGAAAACTCAGCAGTGGCCACAGGACTGAAAAAGGCCAGTTTTCATTCCAATCTGAAAGAAAGGCAATGTCAAAGGATGCTCAGACTACTGCACAATTGCACTCATCTCACACACCAGTAAAGTAATGCTCAAAATTCTTCAAGCGAGGCTTTAACAGTATATGAATTGAGAACTTCCAGATGTTCAAGGTGGATTTAGAAGAGGCAGAGGAACCAGAGATCAAAAGGAGGGGAACCCTAAAGGAAAAACAAAATAACCCTCAGGATAAAAAAAATGTTACAACCAAGGTGAAAATGAGGAATTCATCCCCCAAATATGCAAACAACCCATGCTGTTCAATTAAAAAAGTGATGGAGGGCAAAGATCTAAATGGATATTTCTCCCCAGAAGATATTTGGTGGCTATAAAGCCCATGAAATATGCTCACATTGCTAATTATTAAAGAAATTAAAAGCAAAACTACAAGAATATCTCATCTCACCCAGCCCAGAGTGGCCTATGTCCTGAAGTATACTTACAAAATGGCAGAGAGGACGTGGAGACATGGGAAGTCTTGTACACTGATGCTGGCAATGTAAGCTGTTAACAGTCAGGATGGACAGGGAGGCGCTTTCTTAAGCAAGGGGAAAGGGAAAGAATTTACATCTCTCCCTAACTGCTTACAGGAGAAAAAATCCAAATAGCTTGAATAGTTAAATGGATGGAAGATTACTCTAATCCTCTTGAGGAAAATATAGGCAATCACACTTTGACATGACTCACAAGTTCGAATAATTAAAACTAAAACAAAACTTTAAAAAGGCACCTCATCACGTTATAAGCTTTTGCACTGCAAGGGCAACCTAAAGGAAAAAAAAGACAACCCTCAGAATGGGAAAACAAATGTTTGCAACAGATGTTTAAAATAATGAATTCATCTCCCAACATGCAAACTGCTCACGCAGCTCATGATAAAGCTGCAAAAATACCCTATCAATCCAACAGAAAAACCACAAACATCTAAATGGATGTGTCTCCAAGGAAGGCATCCAGATGGCCATAAAACACATAAAAAGATGCTCAGGATCACTTTTAGAGAAATCTAATCAAAACTGCAATGAGGTATCACCTCACACCTCACAGAATATCCATCTTCCAAAAGGTCCACAAAGGAATCATCTGCATCCTACAAAGGTTAATTGCTGCTGAGGGCGAGGGTCACAGAGAATCCTCTTATACTGTGGGCTGGAGTAATTGAGTGGGTGCAGCCACAAGGAAAAGAGTAGGGAAATTCCTTAAAACACTAGATATAGACATACCACATGATCTGGCCAGCCCACTCCTTGCCTTAGACCCGGAGAAAATCATGATTTAAAATGATAGTTGCACCTCAATTTTCAGGGCAATGCTATTGACAATATCTTCCAACTATAGAGAAATGAAGAGTCACATGTCCATCTCAAAACTGGCATACACCCAGCCATCCAAAAAAATGAATGAATGAATGACATTTTCAGGAGCATGGGTGGACTGAGAAGTATCATATTCAGTGAAGTCAGAGATGAAAGAAGAAGTATCACTTAGAGGGGGAATCTATAAATTTATACAGATTAACTAACTATAAACAGAAACAGACTCACAGACTTAGAAACCCAACTTATGACTTAAAAAAAAAAAAGTAGTGGCAGGGAGACATTGAGAGGTTGCAATGAACAAAATCACACTATTTATTACCATATCGATAATGCCAGTGGAGCACAGGGAAGTCGACTGGATACGAAGAATAGATATACATCTGTGTATGACTGAATCATGTTCTTGTAAACCTAAAACAAACACACCAGAAATAAACTCTACTCCAAGAGAAAATAAAAATTAACCAAAAAAGAAAAAAAGAGAAAGAGAGAGATACCATGGGAATATTTCATGCAAAGACGGGCACAATAAAAGACAGAAACAGTATGGACCTAACAATAGCAGAAGATAATAAAGAGAGGGGGTGAAAATACACAGACGAACTATACTGAGTTTCCCCTGTGGCTCAGCTGGTAAAGAATCTGCCTGCAATCAGGAGACCTAGGTTCAAATCCTGGGTTGGGAAGATCCCCTGGAGAAGGGCAAGGCTACCCACTCCAGTATTCTGGCCTCGAGAATTCGACAGACTGTATAGTCCATGGGGTCACAAAGAGCTAGACACGACTATTAAGGAAGGTGGTGAAAATACAGATGAACTATACTAAAAAGATCTTATCACACCAGATAATCCCGATGGTGTGACCACTCACCTAGAGCCAGAAATCCTGGAGTGAGAAGTCAAGTGGGTCTTAGGAAGCATCACGATAAACAGAGCTAGTAGAGAGGATGGAATGCCAGCTGAGCTATTTTAAATTACAAAGGATGATGCTGTGAAAGTGCTTCATTCAATATGCCAGCAAATTTGGAAAACTCAGCAGTGGCTACAGGTTGGAAAAGGTCAGTTTTCATTCCAATCCGAAAGAAAATCAATGCCAAAGAATATTCAAACTTCTGCACAATTGCACTCATTTTACATGCCAGCAAGGTAATGCTCAAAATCCTTCAAGCTAGGCTTCAACAGTATGTGAATTGAGAACGTCCAGATGTACAAGCTGTATTTAGAAAAGGCAGACGAACGAGAGATCAAATTGCCAACATCCGCTGGATCACAGAAAAAGTAAGAGAATTCCAGAAAAGATCTACTTCTGCTTCATTGACTATGCGAAAGGCTTTCTGTGGATCACAACAAACTGTGGGAAATTCTTCAAGAGATGGGACTACCAGACCACCTGACCTGCCTCCTGAGAAATCTGTATGCCGGTTAGGAAGCAAAAGTTAGAACTGGACATGGAACAATGAACTGGTTCCAAATTGGGAAAGGAGTACATCAAGCTGTATATTGTCCCCTGCTTATTTAACTTATATGCAGATAACATCATGCAAAATGCCAGATTGGATGAAGCTCCACCTGGAATCAAGATTGCCAGGAGAAATACCAATAATCTCAGATATGCAGATGACACCACCTTGATGGAAGAAAGCAAATAGGAATTAAAGAGCCTCTTGGTGAAAGTGAAAGAGGAGAGTGAAAAAGCTGTCTTAATACTAAAATTTCAAAAGGCTAAGATCATGACATCCAGTCCCATGTCTTCATGGCAAATAAAGGGGAACCGATGGTTACAGGGAGAGACTTTATTTCCTCGGACTCCAAAAATCAATGCAGAGGGTTACTGCAGCCATGAAATTAAAAGATGCTTGCTCCTTGGAAGAAAAGCAATGACAAATGTAGACAGCTTGTTAAAAAGCAGAGACATTACTTTGCCAACAAAGTTCCATGTAGTGAAAGCTATGGTTTTCCGATAGTTATGTATCGATGTAAGAGTAGGACCATAAAGAAGGCTGAGTGCAAAGAATTGATGCTTTTGAACTGTGGTGCTGGAGAAAACTCTTGAGAGTCCCTTGGACAGCAAGGAGATCAATCCAGTCCACCCTGAAGGAAATCAGTCCTGAATATTCACTGGGAGGACTAATGCCAAAGCTGAAACTCCAATACTTTGGCCACTTGATGGGAAGAGCCAACTCATTGGAAAAGACCCTGATGCTGGGAAAGACTGAGGAAAGGAGAAGGGGGTGACAGAGGATGAGATGCTTTGTTGGCATCATCAACTCAATGGACATGAGTTTGAGCAAGCTCTGGGAGTTGGTGACAGACAGGGAAGCCTGACATGCTGCAGTCCATGGGGTCACAAAGAGTCGGACATGACTGAGCGACTGAAAAACATTGTAGTCTTGGGAGAGAGGAAGGCATTGTAGAATGTGAAAAGAGTCCAGGATGTGACTTCCCAAAAGGCTTTATAGAAAGCACATTTAATGTAGTAGGCAATAGTTGAAACCTAGATCCTGAGATCTCCATCAGAATAACACTCAGTCAAACATAAGGGTGGACCTCTGTCTTTATGAGGAAGGCAGCATGATTTTATAAGAGTAAGCTGAGAGAGTGACCTCTAGTCTAGAGCGAAGGAGGCAGAGAGCTCAAGAAAGAGGAAGGTTAGAATCATGTGAATCATCAGGAAGCCTTCTGTCTATATTCACCAACTCCCATTTTGTCCTCAAAAGCAGAGATCGTAACCTCTATTGTAGGACACAGACGATTCCAGGACACATTCTACGAATGAAGGAATCAAAATCCCGAGGGTAGATAAGGGATTTTGGAAGGCAGCTGTCCTCACCCGAGAAGGCCAGGTTCCCATAGTTCTCTAACATCACATCCCTGTACAATTCCCGCTGACCGAGGTCCAGGTGCTCCCACTCCTCTTGAAAGGTTGTTGCTGAGCCACAGAAGACGCTGGGATTCTTGGCCTCTGAAGGAGAATTTGATTCATGGCCAGAGACGAGGCTTGATCAGTCAGAGCTTTTGTGTAATAGAGTTTTATTAAAGTATAAAAGAGATAGAGAAAGCTTCTGACATAGACATCAGAAGGGGGCAGAAAGAGTGCCCACTCACTAGTGTTAGCAAGGGAATTATATACCTTTTAATTAGTTATCCCAATGAAACAAGATTGTCTGGTGGTTGTAAAGATCTTCCTAGACCCACTCCCATGATTTACATTTTAAGATAACAGGATTAGCCAGAAGGTTTTCAGGAAGGAGAAACTGTCCTCAGGCAGGATATATTGTTGTTGTATAATCCCTAGTACAGAGTTTAAACTGAGTTGTGTAATTGACTAAGACTAAGGACTGTAGATAAAAAAGTTTGTCCTTTCCTTCTCCTTGAGAATTTCAGACCCCTCTCTCCTTGGGGACCTCCGGACTTCTTATCAACCTGCCTAGGAATTGACTCTCTCACTCTTGAGTGAACTCTATGGCCACATCCCGGAATGTCAGCCGTCCCTGAAATACAAAGGACAGATGCCATGTGACTGTGGGAAGATTTCCTAATGTGACAAGTTGAAAACAGCAAGTACAGAGAACTAGTTTTTCAATGAGAAGAGTGTCTGATTGTATACAATAATATACTTTTTTACAGAGTAATATGCTCTAGCGCATTTCTAACCTGAAGAAAACAGGATGACAGATGATCCACAAAGCCACTTGGGCTTCCCTGGTGGCTCAGGTGGTAAAGCATCTGTCTGCAATGCAGGCGACCTGGATTCCATCCCTAGGTTGGGAAGATCCCCTGGAGAAGGGAAGGCAACCCACTCCAGTATTCTTGCCTGGGGAATCTTATGGAGGGAGGAACCTAGCAGGCTATAGTGCATGGGGTTACGAAGAGTAGGACATGACTGAGTGACTGATTCATTCATTCATCTGGGAGAAAAATTATTAAATGTGCTCAACAGAGGCATATTTAGTTTTGAGGGTTTTCCTTGTGTTGCACTGGATAAATATCAGTCAAAGCAGAGTTTTTTTTTTTTTTTTTTTTAAAGCACATTATGATTCAAGAGTTCTAGGGTGGGCCCACAGTTTTTCACCTTGAACAAGCATAGTTTTAACTAAATGTCTGGTTGATCAATGGCCATTGTGAATAGCCTGGAGTTGGTGATGGACAGCATGGCCTGGCGTGCTACGATTCATGAGGTCGCAAAGAGTCGGACACGACTGAGCAACTGAGCTGAACTGAACTGAACTGAAAAGAGCCATGGCAAACAGCCATGGCATCCAGTCCCATCACTTCAGGGCAAATAGATGGGGAAACTATGGAAACAGTGAGAAACTTGATTGTTTTGGGCTCCAAAATCACTGCAGATGCTGACTGCAGCCATGAAATTAAAAGATGCTTGCTCCTTGGAAGAAAAATTATGATGAACTTAGACAGCATATTAAAAAGCAGAGACATTACTTTGCCGACAGAGTTTCATCTAGTCAAAGCCATGGTTTTTCCACTAGTCATGTACGGATGTGAGAGCTGGACTATAAAGAAAACTGAGCGCCAAAGAATTGATGGTTTTGAACTGTGGTGTTGGAGAAGACTCTTGAGAGTCTTGATCCAACCAGTCCATCCTAAAGGAAATCAGTCCTGAATATTCATTGGAAGGACTGATGCTGAAGCTGAAACTCCAATACTTTGGCCACCTGATGCAAAGAACTGACTCACTGGAAAAGAGCCTGATGCTGGGAAAGACTGAAGGCAGGAGGAGAAGGGGACAACAAAGACTGAGATGGTTGGATGGTGTCACGGACTCAATGGATACATGGTTGAGTAAGCTCTGGGAGTTGGTGATTGTCAGATGTGCTGCAGTCCATGGGGTCGCAAAGAGTTGGACACAACTGAGCGACTGAACTGAACTGAAAAGAGCCAGGTACGAATTCATAGTTATTATTGAACTTTATGGGCTTTACAGATTTTACAGGTTTAATTGATTAGTAAGCAGAGAAAACAATCCTTTTGACCATTTGCGAACTATATAACTTTCTAACAGTTTTTTACTTTGTAATCTTGAATGAGCCACATAAATAATTTTAGATTAAAAAATATTGGTGTTCAAAATTGTTTGGAATATTTGATTAAATATTCAGGAAATGTAGAGTTTTGGATTTACTTCAGTGGATCTGAGCTCGATTTTATGTAAAAAGAATTAAGTCAACACAAACACCTGACTGAGCGACTGAATTGAACTGTTTGCAGAGACCAGTCTAATGCATGTTTTACCAGTGGAGGTAACTGGCAAAAATATCAAAAAGAGATAAAATGTCATATACTGTTAACATTTTCATGCACACAAACATATACTAGTTAGGAGAAAAATGATACATGTTTATTAAATCAGGAATAGATTTCTGTGGTTAAATCTTATGATTTATTTGTGGCAATATTCTGTTTTTTTTTTTAAATACACTAGGGTGCAAAAACACATAGACAAAAATTAGAGCTCTTGGTTCTGAATCTTTTATTCCTTTGAAAATCTCTATCATTTGTATTGCATTCTATTTTAGATATAACGGTTAAACATAAGTAATAACATTCTTGTAAATATTGTAGAAAATACAAAGATGTGATAAGAATTCTGTCTGGAAAATGAGTGTGGAGTATATTACTAATGGAAATGATCAGGCCTGGGCTTGAGTGATGAAAACCTCCATGCCCAAAATGCAAGAACCTTACTAAACACAGGTGAGTGTTCATTTTCCAAAGCAAAGGGAACTAAGAAGGGGCAGTTTGCTACATTAATTTAGGCAGCTTATACACATCCCTCACTAAATCTTTCAAAAATCCTTATGAAAGTCAAAAAGCAGGAACATGACAGTTCACAATATCACAGAAGCACCTGAACCAGGGAATGTGAGGTGTAGTGGGATAAATGTTAGCAGTGATCCGAATCCTGAAAAGTTTCAGTTTTATACAAAATTCACTTCTTTTATAACTTCCATGTTCTGTATCCTAAGACTACACTTAAGAGTGAGTCCTTCCTACCAATATAGAGAAAGGTCTCTCATATTTTTCTCCTTCTATTTCCCAAACTTCCTGTGGAATTCTGGAGCACTGAGGTAATTCTTCTCATGAGGACAATTTCTTAATCCTGTTCTAAATATCTCAAGTTGCAAATATCTGTAAATTCATTCCTAATTTCCCCTACTTCTCTAAGGTCCCAAGACTGAACTACATGCCAATGAGAATCTCAGAACCTATGCCTCCCCATGTTGATCTCTCATAAGGGGAATCTTTTCACCAGTTGAACGTCACTCATTCAGGTTGAGAATTCATCATGCTCTACAGAAAGCCAGGATACAGACAAGGGAGACAAGGTTCTGGGACACAAGGGAGAAGTGATCTAAAGAGCCGGTCCTCACTATGATAAGAAAAGGAAAAAATAAGAAGTTGATAACAATCTCCCCAGGCAGAAAAATTAGAAGCAGAGAACGAAAGGTTTGCAGGGTCCCTAGGTTCAAGCATTTTAGGGGAAAAAGCAGACGCAGCCCCAGACCCAGGACAGAACTGTCATTTCCTCCTCTTCTTCCTCCTGCTCTGTCTTCTCTGAGGATGTGATGTAGCAAACACATCTCTGCATATTGAAAGAATACCTTCAAAGGCAACTGCACATCTCTTTAACCTGCAACTAATTCACCTTCAGACAGAAGGACCTTGAAAAGCTGAGAAGACCCACCTCTCCTGTCCTGTCTCAGGAGAGATTCAGGAACAATTACTTCCTACCTGGAGACCAGCCTTTCAACTTATTTCTTGATTGTTCTCTCCTCAGAGAGAGCTCGTAACCCTCTGCTCACACAGATGATGTGAGCTGACTGATTTCCCTGGTCCAAATCCAGCTAGACCATCCCTGCAGCCTCACCTCAGACTGAAGCTAGGCCTCAGCTCTCACAGATGGACCAGGAGCCACGTCCTAAACCCGGGCCTCTCCTTAGAGTCCCCTGGAGCACTTCCTACACACCACACTGATGCTCCCACAGGACCAAGACAGAACTCTGTGGGGAGGTTATCGCTTAACACTGGTCAGGTGATCTTGATAGGAAACCAGGTTGAAACCACTTACAAGGTTCTTTCTGAACCATTTCAGTGAACATGAACCCCTCGAGGTCAGGTCCCCACTCTAAGAAGTTATAAATCTGCAGGTCTGAAGAGGGGCCATGAATGTCTCTTCAGCAAGTTCCCTGTTTATTTTGATGCTTCTCCCCCAAGACCCACACTCAGGAGCCCTGAGCTTCAGCCCTCACACTCAGCACACCTAAGACCTCTCAGGAGAGGAGGTTCTAGGGCAGGAATTTCTTAGGTCAAGCTTAGGACCAAGCAGAGAAAGCTCCAGTACTCGGGGTTCAGGCCTTTCTAAGAGACCTTGGTTGAAATGCTGTGGACTCGCCAGGCTGAGTGTGGATCGGTCCATTCAATCCAAGAGGAGCAGGAATCTAGAGCTCTGAGGGTGTCACTGAAGGAGGGCCTGTGCAGTAGACCCTGGGGTTCAGCAAGACTACTGGTCTCAAGGTGGGTGGCCATCTAGTGTAGGTGTTCACAGGACTGGCTGGTGTGAGTTCAAGGACCTGCAGGCTGCCTGCTCCCCAGACAGACGCTGAGGCAGCAACAGCATGCAGTAGTTCAGGTAAACTCTCAACAGTACTCTCTATGATCCTTCCTAGAACCATCACAATGTCCCAACAGTTACAGAGAAGTGGGCGGTGGGGGGTGGGGTGGGGGGGGGTACAATGGAGAAATGATGGGAAATATCCAATTATTTGAAGCTTAAAGGCAGTATGGAAACTAATTGTTACAGATATCATCCCTCTGTGCTAACAAAGAGTTTATTGTTAGGTATTTTCCCTTCAACCTTAAATCGGTAGGTTGACACTTCATTACACACCAACTTCATCACAAGAAACCGTCCAGTTTTATTAACATGTTATATCACATAGTCAGAATAAAACCTTTTCCAACCCACTGTGTAACTGAATAAAATACAGGCTACAAGCATAAACAATGATATTCATTCCTCTGATACAATGATCTGAGAACTGTGATTCCTATGGTTACAAAATGGAGGTTAATTGTTAATGAAACAAGACATACACTAAGTATATGACTTTTCTGTGACTGATTTCCATACATTTCTAGGGGATCAGAGATGTCTTTATTTGAAACATGTCAACTAATATTCATGACTTCTGTTGATTTATAAAGATATATCAAGATTTCAGTGAACTGTCATTGTATTTTACTTAAAAAGCAAGTGACATAACTATTAAAAATGTACATCTTACTTTAATATGTGGAATTACTCCCTGAACACTTACCTCATGGTGACCTATAGGGATGTTTGACATGAATGACTAACACCTCCATTTAGATATACATGTTACATTCCTGTGTCCTTAATCTTCTAATGGAGAATAAATATAAATGATTTCTCCCTAGGATTGAAGGCCTTGTCTCATCTTGGAGATAGCAACCATCAGAAACATAACTTTGCATACACACTAGAAATGAAGCATAGCAGCATGGAGTAATTTGAGAGTTGAATCACATTGATTTTGGTTTTCAAACAATCACAAATCATGTCAATATAAACAAAGATATATTGCTAATAATTGTACATTTCTAAATACCAACCTTCATCTTGTGATCCATACTAACATATCAATTTTCTATCTGTTTTAACTATGGATTACTATCTACAATACTTCTCCTGAAGAGGAACTTGAAAAAACAGGATTGATGAAATGCTTTCTATTGTGTGGGCTTCCCTGTTAGCTCAGTTGGTAAAGAATCTACCTCCCACCCCACTATTCTGGCCTGGAGAATTCCATGGACACAGTCCATGGGGTTGCAAAGAGTTGGAAACAACTGAGCGACTTTCACTTTGTCCAGTGTGCAATTTCTATTTATTTAGATTTAATTTTTATTAAAAACTTTTCTACATTTTCTTTATGTCATTCCTTCTTTTTCTTTTTTTATTCCTTATCTTTCTTAAATAAATGGGCTTGTATTTTCTCAAGTGTATGTTTAGGACAAACCTCTTCCATCACTTATTACTACGGTTTCTCTCCAGTACGTGCTCTCTGATCTCTAATAAGGTGAGAGCTCAGATTAAAGACTTTGCCACTTCTCCAGTATGAATTCTGTGCTGTTGAGTAAGACGTGAGTGCTTGATGAAGGCTTTTCCACATTCTTTACATTTGTAGGGTTTCTCTCCAGTATGAAATCTCTGATGGCAAGTAAGAGCTGAGTGCTTGCTAAAGTCTTTGCCATTATCTTTACATTTATAAGGCCTCTCCCCAGTATGAATTCTCTGGTGTTGAGTAAGAGCTGAGTAGTGACTGAAGGCTTTTCCACATTCTATACATTTATAAGGCTTCTCTCCAGTATGAATTCTCTGGTGTTCAGTAAGATGTGACACCTGATTAAAGGCTTTGCCACACTTTTTACATTTATAATCCTTTTCCCCAGTGTGAATTTGCTGATGTCGACTAAGGTTTGAGTAACACATAAATGCTTTTGCCCCTTGTTTACATTCATAAGATTTCTTACCAGTGTGGATTTGCTGATCTTGACTAAGCTCTGAATTCTGATTAGAGGTGTTGCCACACTCTGTACATTTGAAAGGTTTCCATCCTGAATGAATTTTCCTGTGTCTACTTAGACTGGATGAGTTAGTAAAGGCGTTCTCACATTGCTTACACTTGTAACTTTAGTGCGGATTCTGAATACTCTGATGTTGAGTGAGATTTGAAGACTGATTAGAAACATCACCATATTCACAATTGTAAGTCTTCTCTCCAGTATGTGTACTCTCATTTAGTGGAAGACCTGATGTTTGATAAAAGATATTCCTCCATGTACTATTGTCAGAATCTCTGTCTGAAGATTGAGGTCCCTGATGTTTCATAGCGTTAGAGTCTTATTCAGTTTTACACCCAGTTTCATTGCAAGAATGGCATCTCACGGCTTCGTAAATATTGTTATGATTCTTGGGGGGTAGATCTCTTACTTAAGGCCTGACTCGTGTTATTACACCTGAGAAGTTGGTCCGTATTAACAGTATCATGGTGTGTATTGAACATGATGTTGGGATTAACTCTCTTCCATTATTATCAACATTACACATTTTGGAACAGAGAAACTGTCTGTTGGTGGAAGAATAATGACCCCTTGCTTACAGATCCCTCAAACTAATTATATTGCGAGTTTTCCCCATCATTTTTAAATTTCTGGTTTTCAGACGTGCTTGAATGTATATGTAATCAAAGCCTGTGGTCAGAGTGGTTTGTATGAGTATTTGCAGTAGAGACTGGATGACTTTCCAGATTTTCCACATTTCCCTTCAAAGAACGTGCATGTTTCAAAAAATGATTTATGCCTTTGCTTGAAGAGATACATTGCTCTGCAGATGTTGATAACTGAAATGGGTGTTTTCTGCAGTTTGACTGACATTGCTCATTTCTTTGGGCAGTAATGTCCGTATTGTGTGAAAGTGTCTCGGTTCCTTTCTGTCCATATAAACATCTTCTAGATCTTTCACATACCCCTGTATATTCCTGGTCTTTCATTAAATGTTCATTTCCAAGGTGAGACCTTTCATATATTCCTAGGGTTGCTTTTTGGATTAAATTTTCTAATCTTGGATTCTTTGACATCAAACCACGGGTGCTGTGAGAAGACACAGCTGAGAGATACCAAATGAAAGTTTTCTTATCTATTGTTCCTATCTACTGGGGCTGGTGTGAGCTCAGCTGGGACAGAAGGGGAGCCTCATTCTCTGTGGGAGGAGAACACGGCAACAGTCTGTGGCAGCAGGACAGAGTGAGACCTGTACACAGGGTACTGATCCCAACCCTGCCCGCCCAGCCTGAGAGGCTGTCCACGGCTGCAGACAAAGGCTGGGTGCTGCAATGTGGGGTCTGGAGAGCAGACCCAGGCAGAGGTCTCCTGTGGGCTGTGAGGAGGCATCTTGAGAGGTTTGGGGTGAGGGAGGAGCTCTATAAGCTAGAATACTTGTGGAGGAAGACTGAACCACCAGAGAGCAGAGTGCCATTGTTGAGTGATGCCCAAAGGGAAGACCCACCATTGCAGCCCCTCTCCCCCTGTGCTGGCCCCTCCTCCCCCAGCACTAGGAAAGGCCACCACCCGGGTGGGCTCTATTGAGTTCCAGCCACAGCCTCCCCCCATGCACCTCCTCCACAATCAGCAGACTCCTGTGCTCTGGGGCAGCCTCTGGAGCAGACACCTGTGGGTTGCCCACACACATAGAGGGAGCTGAAAGCTCAGCTGAGCCCCAGGGTTAATGAAGAAAACCTGAAGTCTGTCCTCACGGTTTCACAAACCATGGTTTTATACCTACCATTGGCTTTGTCCTCTCAGCCCCTACAGAGCATCTGAATGGACATCCAGGGCTCCTCCAGTCATGGGAGGTGTAGCTTTAGTAGCTGTTGACTTTTTGGGGATGTATACTAGGGGGTGGGGCCAGGCCTGAGTCTGAGTTGCCCCCATAGCACCACAGCAGGTCCAGCTCCATGAATGCAATTCTGGGACCTGAGTTCACTGGAACTATGCTGGTGTTCCAGTGAAAACAACATCTGAGACACACCAGAGCAATGTGCCATCATGCCCATGGTTAAAGGGGGGCCAAGAGCAGTGCCAACATGGGGTCACATGAGACTCACACAGTGCATGAGCACACCCCAAGGTGAACATCCCCAGAGGAGCAATCCTTAGTGGCTTCTCTCCCAGTGGGTATCATCCAATCCTACCTGCCTTGACCACAGATCAGAATCACAGTGAAGAAGTGGATCTGGGGGCTCTTCTGCACCAACCAAGGAGCAGACCCCACCCCTGACAGGACAGTGACAACCATAGAACCAAGGGGAAGCTCCCCTGAATATCCAGGGGAGGCTCGGGTCACAATAACAGCATACATAGCCCAGATCAAGGGGATAAGGGTACAAGCCTGTGGACCAACCTCACCCCCTAGGGGGAAGACAACAGAACAAGAGGAGCTAGGATCCTGCAGCCTGCAGAACAGACCACAAACCCAGAAAATATCTAATGATTACTCTTTGACTTAAGTCATCTTAAATGCAGGTGCCACTAGGCGGCCTCTAATTCTTTAACCGACTTCTTATTTTAACATGTTCTATATGATGTTTCAATATAAAAATCATAAATGATACTGGCATAGGTCTAATCAGAAACCGAGGGCATGTAGGACAAAGTCTGGGGAAGCTGATAACAAGATTAATTAAATAAAGAAGCAGTTCTTGAGAAATTAAGAAATGAGACTTTAAAAATGAGGTGTTAACAGTATCAATGCTCTGTGGAGATCTAATTGGGAAGGAAATCTTAAAAAGACTAGATATCTGTACGTAAAATGGCTTCTCTTTGCTGTACAACATTGTAAACCAGTTATACTCCAATAAGAACGTTTTAAAAAGATTCTATTATCTAAACATTGCAATACTGTGAAACCATTATAAATATGGTGGAAAATGTTTTACGCTCTTATGCCAGTTTATTTGAAAATTCTTTAAGTTAATTGAATATACTTAAGTCTTTTAGTATTGAGGAATTGGGGCCAATACACTTAACATTTCATATGAGTTCATTTGAAGAAAACAGAAACTTTGAAGTAACCCTGAGACTGGCATTCTTTCTCTTTAGGGAGGTTTTGGTTTATGCAGTGAAGAAATTACTTGAATTTAATATTTATAAGATCATATTTGTAGCTTCCAGTGTTTTAGAAATTATGTCAGAAAACAAACAAACAAACTTCTGTCCCCAATATTCTTAGAACTTTGGCAGTATGTCTACAATTCCACTCACTCACTGCCATCTAGAGGTAGAAACTTTAATAGGAGCGTCTTAGAGTTTTTCAGAAATGTCCAGTTTTCCTAGTGCGCCAACACACACCCGCCTCCCCCCGCCGTCCCCCCCGCCCACTGAAGAAATTGAATAGTAGTAGATTCATGCAGGTTGTCACAGGCCAAGAGAAGGATTTCAGTTCTCACTGTGATTGAGAAAAGTAATCACTGGAGATGAATTCAGGAATAATTTAAAGGGACAGAATGGGGCAGGTGATATCCGCCTATGACAGCAACAGAAAAAACTCAGACTTCTCTAAAATCATTTCCATTGAAGCAGATCTTCCCAAACCACATGACAAAGGATGAATTCCTCACTAATCTTTGGACCTGTCGTTGACTCATTGGCTCCATCCATTCATACATACCTGTGTATATGGCTGGTATCTCCAGTCTCCTTACATCCCAGGGATTTTTTATTTGCAGAAAGGTGACCAGGTCTGGCTTAGAGACCACAAGACCTGCTATCAGGAAAAGGAATATTCATTTTACTAGAGATTCATCAGTTTCCAATCTAATATATATTCAAGTGAGAAGAGAAGGCACATGTGCTAAGTCACTCCAGTCCTGTCTGACTCTTTGCCACCCTATGGACTGTAGCCCACCAGGCTCCTCTGTCCATGGGAGTGTCCAGGCAAAAGTACTGAGTGGGTTGCCATGTCCTCCTCCAGTAATTCCCTCCCAACCCAGGGATCAAACACACTTCTTTTACGTCTCCTGCATTGGCAGGCAGGTTCTTACCACTAGTGCCACCTGGGAAGCCCAGACAAGGCATGGTAGAATGTTAATACAGCCTAGAACTAAAGTATTTGGGGACATAATTTCCTAAGCTGTATTAAAATTCCCTGGTGGCTCAGCTGGTAAAGAAGCCACCTGCACTGTGGGAAACCTGTATTTGATTCCTGGGGTGGGAAGATCCTCTGGAAAGGGAACCGCTACCCACTCCAGTATTCTGCCCTGGAGAATTCCATGGACTGTTCCATAGGGTCACAAAGAGTCAGACATGACCATAGTTTTGCCCATTACATTATTACTACTAACATTCTAGAGAAGGCATGGTTGAATGTTAATATAGCCTAGAAAGTTATATCCCCAAATACTTTATCGAAGCACTTTTATAACTAGAAAGTACATAAAGAAAAGATCTTGCGATTCTAGTCAAGTACTACTAAGTCTAAAGTAAGTAAGTCTAAAGTAAGTAAGTAGGAGATATCTGATTTATAAAGGAGAGTGGCACCCTTTTATACCACAGAACCTACAGAATTACCACTAACCTAGAAGAAGGATGAAGATTCCATCAAGGAAAAGTTAGAATCATAATGAATCATCATGAGGTCTTCTTTCTCAACTCATAAATATTCATTTCCCCATAGAAAGCAGGGATCTGAAACTATTATAAGGAGCAGAAGATTCTAGGAGACATTCTAGAAATGCAGAAACCAAAACCCGTGGGTAGAGAAGGGATTCTGGAAGGCAGTTATCCTCACCCAAGGAGGCCAGGTTCCTGTAGTTCTCTAACATCACGTCCCTGTACAATTCTCGCTGACTGAAGTCCAGGCATTCCCACTCCTCTTGAGTGAAGTCTATGGCCACATCTTGGAATGTCAGCCATCCCTGAAATACAAAGTACAGGTGCCATGTGGTCATGGGAAGACTTCCTAATGTGACCCAAGAGGAAACCAGCAAGAGAAATGGCTTCGATTTAGAAGAATGTCTGGTGTTACAGAGGAATATAATTTTTACACTATAATATATTCTACCACATTTTTAACCCCAAGAAAAGAGGATGAGATACGATCCATCAACCACTACAGAAATTATTCTGATTTGGAAGAGAAATTACAATCAGATTAAAATTGCCATATTTATTTTTGAGTGTTGTACTCAGTTGACAGATGACAAACTGTCTATCAAAAGAAACAGGAAATATTTTTAAAAAGCACTTCCTGATCCAATGTCCTGGAGTGGGCTCAGTGTGCCACATTTTTCACAAGCTTATTTGAACTAATAATGTTGAAAATTCTGCTCTATGAGTGACAATGTTTGAACAGCAACGAAGAAGAAGAGTAAAGAAGGAATTCACAGTTAACTTTGAAGTGTAAGTGCTTTACAGATTTTACAGGTCTGATAGGATAGTAACCTCGGTGACAGGAATCATTTTAACGATCTGGTATATACTATTTTCTGACAGTTTTCAGAGTCTTGAATGTATACCAGACATAATTTAAAATCAATACTGTTGCTGTATCATCTTTTGGCAAATATTTTAACAAACATCCTTTAAATGACAGCTTAAGGGACTGGGGAGCCTGGTGGGTTGCCGTCTATGGGGTCGCAGAGTCGGACACGTCTGGAGCGACTTAGCAGCAGTAGCAACTTTTACTTCATTTTGTGACTCTAGACTTTAATGAAACAAAGACAAACGCACAGAGCTAACTCTAATGAAAGTTTATAGAAATTTCTGTATTTGTAAATAATACTAAAAACAAGAAAAGTGTTAGTCACTCAGTCGTGTGCAACCCCAGGGACTGTAGCCTACTAGGCTTCTCTGTCCATGGGATTCTCAAGGCATAAATACTGCAGTGAGTAGCTATTCCCTGCTTCAAAGAATCTTCAAAGAAGAAAAGGAAAAAAAATCTATCAAATGATGTTAACATGTTCATGCATACAGACATACACTAAAATCAGGACTGTATACATATTAAGAGAAAAATGGTCTTGGCAAAAAAATCAGGATAATTTTTAACTGATTGAAAATGTACATAAATATTTGAGGATGATATTGTTAGGTAGGTAGACTAGGGAAAAGGAGTCCAAAATAGTGGTGGCTAAAAGACAAGGAAGGTCTGAGGAAGGTCCGAGGACCAGAATGGAGACTTCAGGTAGAACAAACAACACTCCTGGCTAAATCAAATTTGCATAGGGCAGGCCCAGGTCGAGGAAAAAACATATAAAAGGAGGAGCCAAAGCGCTTTCTCTCTCCCTCTTTCTCTCCCACGTGTATGCGTGAGCTCTTCTCTTTTCTCCCTCCCCACGCACTCCTCCACGCTCTTCTCTTCGAGTCTTTGGGTTGGTATGCCCTCACGCTTTGAGGATGGATTCTCCTGCTATCGTCTAAATAAAATAGCGCTCTAACACTGATTTGCCTAAGAGCTATAACACAGTTTGTCCAAGACCCGACAGCTGTGATGTGCCGAGGGCTTTAATATTCGTCGCTCCAAATCTTTGTTGTGAGGAAACAAAGAACCGAGGAACATACACTCGTGTGACAATATTATTCAAAATTTTTAAAATAGACTAGGGTGCAGACATACACAATGATTAAAAAAATAGACACCTCTGGTTCTGAACTTTTTAATTTCCTAAAAATCTACCATTTGCATGGAACTATATTTTAAAATTTAACACAGTTGAACATAGATTCACAGTAATATGATTCTTGTAAGCATTTTGGAAAATACAGAAATGTGATGAGACTCTATCTGTGATGTGAGAGTGGAGTGTACTGGAAATGATCAGACCTGGGCTTGAGTGGTGAAAATCCCTACTCCCAAATCCCAGCATCTCTACTAAATACACAGGAGTGTTGTCAACTGCAAATCGGCACTTGCCAAGAGCATCGCCAGCGACTGAACAAGACCTTTTAGAACTAACACCCAAAACAGATGTCCTCTTCATTATAGGGGACTGGAATGCAAAAGTAGGAAGTCAAGAAACACCTGGAGTAACAGGCAAATTTGGCCTTGGAAAGCAGAATGAAGCAGGGCAAAGACTAATAGAGTTTTGCCAAAAAAATGCACTGGTCATAGCAAACACCCTCTTCCAACAACACAAGAGAAGACTCTACATATGGACATCACCAGATGGTCAACACCAAAATCAGATTGATTATATTCATTGCAGCCAAAGATGGAGAAGCTCTATACAGTCAATAAAAACAAGACCAGCAGCTGACTGTGGCTCAGATCATGAACTCCTTATTACCAAATTCAGACTTAAATTGAAGAAAACAGGGAAAACCACTAGACCATTCAGGTATGATCTGAATCAAATCCCTTATGATTCTACAGCGGAAGTGAGAAATAGATTTAAGGGCTTAGATCTGATAGATAGTGTGCCTGATGAACTATGGAATAAGGTTCATGACATTGGACAGGAGACAGGGATCAAGACCATCACCATGGAAAAGAAATGCAAAAAACCAAAATGGCTGTCTGGGGAAGCCTTACAAATAGCTGTGAAAAGAAGAGAAGCGAGAAGCAAAGGAGAAAAGGAAAGATATAAGCATCTGAATGCAGAGTTCCAAGAAATAGCAAGAAGAGATAAGAAAGCCTTCTTCAGAGATCAATGCAAAGAAATAAAGGGAAACAACAGAATTGGAAAGCCGAGAGATCTCTTCAAGAAAATCAGAGATACCAAGGGAACATTTCATGCAAAGATGGGCTTGATAAAGCACAGAAATGGTCGGGACCTAACAGAAGCAGAAGATTTGAAGAAGAGGTGGCAAGAATCAAGAGAAGAACTGTACAAAAAATATCTTCACAACCCGGATAATCACAATGGTGTGATCACTCATCTAGAGCCAGACATCTTGGAATGTGAAGTCAAGTGGGCCTTAGAAAGCATCACTATGAACAAAGCTAGTGGAGATGATGGAATTCCAATTGAGCTGTTTAAAATCCTTAAAGATGATGCTGTGAAAGTGCTGCACTCAATATGCCAACAAATTTGGAAAACTCAACAGTGGCCACAGAACTGGAAAAGGTCAGTTTTCATTCCAATCCCAAAGAAAGGCAATGCCAAAGAATGCTCAAACTACCGCACAATTGCACTCATCTCACATGCTAGTAAAGTAATGCTCAAAATTCTCCAAGCCAGGCTTCAGCAATACGCGAACCGTGAATTTCCAGATGTTCAAGCTGGTTTTAGAAAAGGCAGAGGAGCCAGAAATCAAATTGCCAACATCCGCTGGATCATGGAAAAAGCTAGAGAGTTCCAGAAAACCAATTATTTCTGCTTTATTGACTGCTAAAGCCTTTGACTGTGTGGATCATAATACACTGTGGGAAATTCTGAAAGGGATGGGAATAGCAGACCACCTGACCTGCCTCTTGAGAAATCTATATGCAGGTCAGGAAGCAACAGTTAGAACTGGACATGGAACAACAGAGCAGTTCCAAATAGGAAAAGGAGTACGTCAAGGCTGTATATTGTCACGCTGCTTCTTTACCTTATATGCAGAGTACATCATGAGAAACGCTGGACTGAAGAAACACTAGCTAGAATGAAGATTGCCGGGAGGAATATCAACAACATCCGATATGCAGATGACACCACTCTTATGGCAGAAAGTGAAGAACTAAAAAGCCTCTTGATGAAAGTGAAAGAGGACAGTGAAAAAGTTTGCTTAAAGCTCAACATTCAGAAAACGAAGATCATGGCATATGGTCCCATGCCTTTATGGGAAACAGATAGGGAAACAGTGGAAATTGTGTCAGACTTTATTTTGGGGGGCTCCAAAATCCCTGCAGATGGAGACTGGATCCATGAAATTAAAAGACGCTTACTCCTTGGAAGAAAAGTTATGACCAACCTAGATAGCATATTCAAAAGCACAGATATTACTTTGCCAACTAAGGTCCATCTAGTCAAGGCTATGGTTTTCCAGTAGTCATGTATGGATGTGAGAGTTGGACTGTGAAGAAGGCTGAGTGCTGAGAAATTGATGCGTTTGAACTGTGGTGTTGGAGAAGACTCTTGAAAGTCCCTTGGACTGCAAGGAGATCCAACCAGTCCATCCTGAAGAAGATCAGCCCTGAGATTTCTTTGGAAGGAATGATGCTAAAGCTGAAACTCCAGTACTTTGGCCGCCTCATGCAAAGAGTTGACTCATTGGAAAAGACTCTGATGCTGGGAGGGATTGGGGGCAGGGGGAGAATGGGACGACAGAGGATGAGATGGCTGGATGGATGGCATCACTGACTCAATGGACGTGAGTCTAAGTGAACTCCTGGAGTTGGTGATGGACAGGGAGGTCTGGCGTGGTGTGATTCATGGGGTTGCAAAGAGTCAGACACGACTGAGCAACTGAACTGAACTGAATAACAAGGGGTTTGCGATCTGCCTCTGTGGAGAATGAACCCTATGGTGCTGCAACTGACTTAAATCCCCTCGACGGAGTTCAGGTTGGATTGCAGCACTCTGCTCCAGGGAATCTGGTGGAGCAGGTCTTTGGAGAGTCAGATATTTTCAGGAACTGCTTTCATGATCCCAATCCTTGCATCTCTTCATATCTAGAAAAGCACTAAACCACTAAATGATGACTTCAGTTCCTCATGCCTGGCAGAAATCCTTTTGTAAAGTAAGTGCTTGATTCCATTGAATTCCTCCTTCACCAAACTCACATACTGACCTTCCGCCACTGGCTCTTTGGAGCAGTTTCTCAGAGTTCTCTGAGATGCTGTCTCCTGGGCTGCTGTCCTCATTTTGCCACAAATAAAACTTAATGCACATCTCTCAAACTGTGCATCTGTCTTAGCTGACAGTGCTTATTTTTCAAAGCAAAGAGTAACTAAGAAGATACGGCATTACCTCATTAACTGTGATAGGCATATCCATCACTTTTTCTTTCCAAGATCCTTGTTCAAGACAAAAAGAAAAAAATGAATTTCATAGCGTGGAAATCTCAGAGAAGCACCTGAACCAGTGAACATCAGAGATCACGGGTAAGAGTACACAGAAAAATGCATTATCTCTGCCTGGCATTTTGGCAATATTAGGAAAACCATGATCTCAATCTATCATGAAAAATGTCAGCTTTCTGCAAATTCCACCTCCTATATACCTCCCATGATCTGTAGCTTAATACTCCATTTAATTAGTATATTTTTCTCATTGGTATAGAGGATTGGCTCTGCTATTTTAACTTCTGAAAAATTCTGGAATGCTGAGTTCATTCTATTAACAAGGGCATTTTCTTACTCCTGTTCTAGAGAGCTGAATTGCATCCACACGTAAATTCATCACGGCATTTCCCCGACTTCTCTAAGATCCTAACACTGAACCACATCCCAGTGGGAATCTCCGATACCAGTGCCTCCCCGTATTGATCTCTCACAAAGGGAATGTATTGAACATTGAAGTCACTATTTCATGTTGAGAATTCATCATGCTCTATGGAAAGCCAGGATACACACAATGGAGAAAAGGCTCTGGAATATGAGCGAGACGAAACCTGAAGAGCTGGTTCCCACTATTTAAAAAAAAAAAAAAAAAAAACAGGAAAAAATAAGAAGATGATAACAAGCACTCCAGGCAGAAAACTTAGAAGCAGAGAACTAAAGGTTTGCAGATTCTCAGTCTAGGCATTTCAGGAGGAAAAGAAAACACAGCCCCACACCCGGGACAGGACAATTACCTGAGAAGCTGCCATTTCCTCCTCTTCTTCCTCCTGCACTGCATCTTCTGGGGGATATGACGTCTCAAACTCACATCTGCATGTTGAGAAAATACCTTCAAAGGCATCCATACAGCCGCTTAACCTGCAACCGCTGCAGTGAAAGAGAAGAAACCGTTTTCTTGTTTCTCTCACCCTTTTCGGAGCTCTTTGCTGACTTTCTGGGTTCCTGATCTGCAGTGGGCAATCAAGACTAACCTGATATGCTAATCACATCCTGCTGCTCCACTCTATTGGCAGATCTTCCTGGCTAGTTCCTCTCCTTCCTTTTTGCACTACAGAGAGCAGGCAGCACAACAATTCACCAGACACAATGGACCCTACTTCTGGGCTACTTGACCCAGCCTAGGAGGGTTTTGAAAAAACGCAAGAGACCTGCATTCAGGAGCCCTGAGGGAAACCTCCCATTTGGCACATGTGAGACCTCAGGAAGGGAGGTTTTAGGGCGGGAACTTCTAGAAGCAAAGGTCAACCTGATTCCCTGGTGAGGGGCTCTTTCTAGGTTGTGTGTGGTGTCCTTGGCCTGTGTCTGCGTCCTGGGGGAGGGGAGGGGAGAGGTGACTGTTTGGTAGGAATCACCTGGGGGTCTTGGGTTCCTGCCAGGCTTTATTTGCAGACTTCTTCCCAAAGATCTCCCGTGTCCTTAGTTGTTTTCACCCCTCTCTGCAGCCTGGGGACACACGTTTTCACAAAATGATTTGCATTGTGACCACCTCTCTGCAGCTGTGGCACCTCCAACTTCAGAGACCAGGAGCCTGGAGGTGTTTCCATCACAGCTTTCTTTGAAAATAAACCGTGGACAGCAGGCGGCCTGGCGAGCTGCAGTCCATGGTGTCGCAAAGAGTAGGAAAGGACTGAGCAGCTGAAGTGAACTGACCTGAGCAGGACACGCTAGATTAACAAGTGTGTGTGGACAGAGACAAATGCCTTTGAAAATGATGCCCTAAATGCTATCTGATGACCAACCACGGAAATAATGATCGGTGTTGTAAGTTAACATTACACATGAATTAACACGTGAGAGCCTTGTTCTACTTCCTGTGTGTGCGTTTTTCTAGGTTTTATGAGTCAACTGTTGATTACAACTACAGTTGTTGCTACTGCTACAGTTTGTTGTCTGTGCCATTTAGAGAGCTCTATTTTCTCACACCTTTAAAGTATAATGACTAAGAAGAAATTAAAGTTAGAAGCATGTCCATCTTTCTAATATTATATATTCTAAAAAATATTCAGTGTGCATGCACCAGTACCAACTTTGTAGAAGATTTCGTTTCACAGCAGAGTTCAGAATAAGGTATAGACATTTCCCGTATACCCCTTGTTCCCACACGTGGACAATCTCCCTACTTACCTTTCCCCCCTAGAGTGAGCATTTGTTCCCATTGATGACTCTACAAGGACAGTAAATACATAAACTCTTTAGTTTACCCTTATGTTTCTCTTTTAGGGATGTGCACTCCATACCTCTGGACAAATGTATAATAACATGTGTCCATCACAACAGTTTAACACAAATTACTTCACGTTCCTGAAAGTTCTCTAGATTTAGGATATTCAGAGTCCCTCCTTTGAAACCCATGGCAACCACAGACCTTTTAAATCTCTTCTCTATTTCCTACTAGATTCCCAGGTGACTGAGTGGGAAGAAGTCTGCTGCCGATGAAGGACATCCAGGTGATGTGTGTTTGATCCTTGGGTCAGGAAGATCGCCTGGAGGAAGAAATGGAAACCCACTCCAGTATCCTTTCCTGGGAAATCTATGGACAGAGGAGCCTGGCAGGCTACAGCCCCTGGGCTCACAAAGACTCAGACACCACTGAGCACGTATGAACATTTACCTACACCAAAGTGTCATATTGTAAAACTGCTACTTTCTGTAGCATTTTTGAATGGGCTTCTTTCACTTCGTAAAATGCATGGAATGATTGTCCACGTATTTTATGCCTTGAAAGCTTAACGTCCAAAAGCTTAAGAACTACCTCTGTGCCTGTATTCCTGCTCAGTAAATAAGTTCATCAACACCATTTTTTTAGATTCCATATATATCTCTTAAGGCAATATTTGCCCAAATATAGAGAACAGATGTATGGACATGGCAGGAGAAGAGGAGGGGGACAAACTGAAGAGCCCCACTGACACACATATACCACCATCGCTGAAATGCTGGAGAAGACTCTTGCGAGGCCCTTGGACTGCACAGAGATCCAGCCAGCCTATCCTAAGGGAGATCAGTCCTGGGTGTTCATTGGAAGGACTGATGCTGAAGCTGAAACTCCAGTACTTTGGCCACCTCATGTGAAGAGTTGACTCATTTGAAAAGCCCCTGATGCTGGGAATGATTGAAGTGGGGAGGAGAAGGGGACGACCGAGGATGAGATGGTTGGATGGCATCACCGACTCAATGGACATGAGTCTGAGTAAACTCTGCGAGTTGGTGGTGGACAGGGAGGCCTGGCGTGCTGCAGTCCATGCGGTCGCAAAGACTTGGACATGACTGAGCAAGTGAACTGAACTGAACTGATGGTTAAAACAGGGAGCTAATGGGAAGCTGCTGGATAGCACAGGCAGCTCAGCTTGGTGCTCTGTGCTGACCAGAGGGGTGAAATGGAGATCACGGGAGGGAGGTTCAAGAGAGAGCAGATTCATGTATACTTATGGCTGATTGATGATGTCATACAGCAGAAACTAACACAACATTGTAAAGCAATTATATTCCAATACAAAATACACATGCATCTCAAAAGGAAAAAAGCTAAACAGACGGGTCACCCAGTGGTGGAGAATCCATCTGACAGTGCAGGGGACGTGGGCTTGATCCCTGGTCCAGGAATACCCCACATGCAACTAAGCCTGTGTGCCACAACTGCTGAGCATGGGTGGGACAACTTGCTCTTTTAGATGGGCAAGAGGCAAATGAAAGATGCTCACCAGCGCTAAACAATAAAAAATACAAAACAAAGCTACAATGATACGTCATCTCATGCCAATCAGAATAACAATTAGCAAGGAGCCCACTAATAATATCATAAATGCTGAGGAGGCTTGGAGATCAGGGACCTCCTACAGGGCTAGAGGGAATGTAAACTGGGGCAGTCACGGGGGGGCGGGCGGGGAGCACAGAGTGGAAGCTCCTTAAAAAATGCAACCTCCTGACAGTTAAGGAAATGAATTCCATGAAAAATAGACAAAACAGATTAATTGACATTGATACGTTTTGCAGTTTTTAGTCAATCATCTGCAAGTCTAAAATGACCAGTTTTGATCTAGCCTTTCTAAATTCTCTAAGTTAAATGTGTATGAATACACATACACTCACATATTCCTTCTTGGTTTTCTCACTGCTAACATGTATACCTTAGGTATTTATATATTGTATTCAATGTGTGTTTTATCAATTATATGATGCATATATCTTCAGATATTAATATATTGCATTCAAAGTATGCCAAGGCTATGAGAAAAATGCCTTTAAGCCTAGACAAGAAACTTGTGCTAAGACTTATACAGGGTAAGATTTTATAAATCTTGGTTCAGAACTTTACCATCATGGCTTCTAATTATGCTTTTTGTGACTTTGTTAAATTGACATTTGCTTAAATGAGCCCCTGGAAAGTTTTAGCTAACAGGAGAACAAAGGGCAATTGATGCGGGTGATGTTATGATTCTAGGTCCTGAGAGAATTCACAGGAAGCCTTGAAGGCCCCTGAGGAAGGTCAAGGCTAGAACCAGGCAGAGAAAGCTCCAGTATTTGGCGTTCAGGCCTTTCTAAGGGGCCCTGGATGAAGTGCTGTGGGCTCCCCAGGCTGAGTGTGGATCGGTCCATTCAAACCAAGAGGAGCAGGAATCTAGAGCTCTGAGGGTGTCACTGAAGGGGGCTGTGCAGTAGACCCTGGGTTCAGCATGACTGCTGGTCTCAAGGTGGGGTTTATCTACTGCAGGTGTTCACAGGACTGGCTGGTGTGAGTTCAACAGCCTCCAGGCTGCCTGCTCCCCAGACAGACACTGAGGCATCAACAGCATGCAGTAGTTAAGGTAAACTCTCAACAGTACTCTCTATGATCCTTCTTAGAGCCATCACAATGTCCCAGCAGTTACAGAGAAATGGGGGGCGGGGGGGGGGAGAGCAATGGAGAAATGATGGCAAATATCCAATTATTCAATTATTTGAGGCTTTAAGGCAGGATGGAAACTAATTGTTACGGATATCATCCCTCTATGAAAACAAAGAGTTTATTGTTAGGTATTTTCCCTTCAACCTTAAATCGGTAGGTTGACAATTCATTACACACCAACTTCATCACAAGAAACCGTCCAGTTTTATTAACATGTTATATCACACAGTCAGAATAAAACCTTTTCCAACCCACTATTTAACTGAATAAAATACAGATTACAAGCATAAACTATGATATTCATTCCTCTGATACAATGATCTGAGAACTGTGATTCCTATGGTTACAAAATGGAGGTGAATTGTTTATGAAATAAAACATACACTAATTACATGACTTTTCTGTGACTGATTTCCATACATTTCTAGGGGATCAGAGATGTCTTTATTTGAAACATGTCAACTAATATTCATGACTTCTGTTGATATTATAAAGATACATCAAGATTTCAGTGAACTGTCATTGTATTTTACTTAAAAAGCAAGTGACATAACTATTGAAAATGTACATCTTACTATAATATGTGGAATTACTCCCTGAACACTTACGTCATGGTGACGTCCCCTATAGGGGGATGTTTGACATGAATGACTAACACCTCCATTTAGATGTACATATTACATTCCTGGGTCCTTAATCTTCTAATGGAGAATAAATACAATGATTTCTCCCGAGGATTGAAGGCCTTGTCTCACCTTTGGGATATTAACCACCAAAAACATAACTTAGCCTACACACTAGAAATGAAGAATAGCAGCATGGAGTAATTTGAGAGTTGAATCACATTGATTTTGGTTTTCAAACAATCACAAATCATGTCAATAGAAACAAAGATATATTGCTACTATTTGTACATTTCTAAATACCAACTTTCATCTTGTGATCCATACTAACATATTAATTTTCGATTTGTTTTAACTATGGATTACTATCTACAATACTTCTCCTGAAGAGGAACTTCAAAAAACAGAATTGATGAAATGGTTTCTATGTGCGGGCTTCCCTGATAGCCCAGTTGGTAAAAATCCGCCTCCCACTCCACTATTCTGGCCTGGAAAATTCCATGGACACAGTCCATGGAGTTGCAAAGAGTTGGAAGCAACTGAGCAACTTTCACTTTTTCTAGTGTGCAATTTCTGATATTTATTCAGGTTTAATTTTTATTAAATACTTTTCTATATTTTCTTTATGTCATTCCTCATCTTTCTTAAATAAAAGGTCTTGTATTTTCTGAAGTGTATGTTTAGGACAAACTTCTTCCATCACTTATTACTAGGGTTTCTCTCCAGTACGTGCTCTCTGTCTAATAAGGTGAGAGCTCAGATTAAAGCCTTTGCCACTTCTCCAGTATGAATTCTCTGATGTTGAGTAAGACGTGAGTGCTTGATGAAGGTTTTTCCACATTCTTTACATTTCTAAGGTTTCTCTACAGTATGAATTCTCTGATGGTGAGTAAGACATGAGTGCTTTGAAGGCTTTTCCACATTCTTTACATTTCTAAGATTTCTCTCCAGTATGAATTCTCTGATGGTAAGTTAGACCTGAGTTCCTGCTAAAGTCTTTGCCACAATCCTTACATTTATAAGGCCTCTCCCCAGTATGAATTCTCTGGTGTTGAGTAAGATTTGAGTACTTACTGAAGGCTTTTCCGCATTCTATACATTTATAAGGCTTCTCTCCAGTATGAATTCGGTGGTGTTGAGTAAGAGATGAGTGGTAACTGAAGGCTTTTCCACATTCTTTACATGTATAAGGCTTCTCTCCAGTATGAATCCTCTGGTGTCGAGTAAGAGATGAGTGGTAACTGAAGGCTTTTCCGCATTCTTTACATTTGTAAGATTTCTCTCCAGTATGGATGACTTGATGTTTAGTAAGACATGAGTGGTGTCTAAACGCTTTGCCACAATCCTCACATTTATAAGGCCTCTCTCCAGTATGAATTCCCTGATGGCGAGTAAGACGTGAGTGCTTGCTAAAGTCTTTGCCACAAAACTTACATTTATAAGGCCTCTCCCCAGTATGAATACTCTGATGTTCAATAAGAGTTGAGTAGTGACTGAAGGCTTTTCTGCATTCTTTACATTTATAAGGCTTCTCTGCAGTATGAATTCGCTGGTGTTGAGTAAGAGTCGAGCTCTGACTAAAGGATTTCCCACATTCTTTACATTTACAAGGCTTCTCTCCAGTATGAATTCGCTGGTGTCGAGTAAGAGTTGAGTAGTAACTGAAGGCTTTTCCACATTCTTGACATTTATAAGGCTTCTCTCCAGTATGAATTCGCTGGTGTTGAGTAAGAGTTGAGCAGCGACTGAAGGCTTTTCCGCATTCTTTACATTTATAAGGTTTCTCTCCAGTATGAATTCTCTGGTGATCAGTAAGAAATGACTTCTGATTAAAGGCTTTGCCACACTCTGTACATTTATAAGGCCTCTCCCCAGTGTGAATGTGCTTATGTCGACTAAGGTTTGAGGAACACATAAATGCTTTTTCACATTCTTTACATTCATAAGGTTTCTTGCCAGTGTGGATTTGCTGATCTTGACTAAGCTCTGAATTCTGACTAGAGGTGTTGCCACACTTTGTATATTTGAAAGGTTTCCATCCTGAATGAATTTTCCTGTGTCTACTTAGACTGGATGAGTTAGTAAAGGCTTTCTCACATTTCGTACACTTGTAACTTTTCTGTGGATTCTGAATACTCTGCTGTTGAGTGAGATTTGAAGACTGATTAGAGACATCACCATATTCACAATTGTAAGTCTTCTCCAGTATGTGTACTCTCATTTAGTGGAGGACTTGATGTTTGATAAAAGATATTCCTCCATGTACTATTTTTAGAGTCTTTGTCTGACGATTGAGGTCCCTGATGTTTCATAGGGTGAGAGTCTTGTTCAGTTGTACACCCAGTTTCATTGCATGCATGGCTTCTCACTCCACCGTAAATATTCTTGCAATTATTGGGGGTAGAGCTCTTACTTAAGGCCTGTCTCGTGTTATTACATGTGAGAAGTTGTTCCGTATTAACCGTATCATGATATGTATTCAACAATGGTGGTGGGATTAACTCTCTTCCATTAATATCAACATTACACACTTTGGAATGGAGAGAAACTGTCTGTTGGTAGAAGAATAATGATCCCTTGTTCACAGATGCCTCAGACTGGTTATATTGTGAGTTTTCCCCATCGTTTTTCAATTTCTGGTTTTCAGACGTGCTTGAATGTATGTGTAATCGAAGCCTGTGTTCAGAGTGGTTTGCATGAGTATTTGCAGTAGAGACTGGATGACTTTCCAGATTTTCCACATTTCCCTTCAGAGAATGTGTATGTTTCAAAAACTGCTTTAAGCCTTTGGTTGAACAGATACACTTTTCTGCTGCTGTTGATAACTGAAATGGGTGTTTTCCACAGTTTGACTCATATTGCTCATTTCTTATGGCAGTAATGTCCGCATTGTGTGAAAGTGTCTTGGTTTCTTTCTGTCCATATAAACATCTTCTCGGTCTTTCACATACCCCCATATATTCCCGGACTTTCATTAAATGTTCGTTTCCAAGGTGAGCTCTTTCATATATTCCTAGGTTTGCTTTTTGGATTAAGTTTTCTAATCTTGGATTCTTTGACATCAAACCACGGGTGTTGTGAGAGGACACAGCTGAAAGATATCAAATGAAAGTTTTCTTATCTACTATTCCTATCTACTGGGGCTGATGTGAGCTCAGCTGGGACAGAAGGGTAGCCTCATTCTCTGTGGGAAGAGAACACGGCAACAGTCTGTGGCAGCAGGACAGAGTGAGACCTGTACACAGGGTACTGATGCCAGCCCTGCCCACCCAGCCTGAGAGGGTATCTGTTGCTGCAGACAAAGGCTGGGTGCTGAAATGTGGGGTCTGGATAGCATAGCCAGGTAGAGCACTGCTATGGGCTGTGAGGAGACATCCTGAGGGGCCCGGGGTGAGGGAGGAGCTCTATAACTAGAATGCTTATGGAGGAAGCCTGACCACCAGAGAACAGAGCGCCTTTGTTGACTGATGCCCAAAGGGAAGACCCACCATTGCAGCCCCTCTTCCCCTGTGCTGGCCCCTCCTCTCCCAGCACTACGAAGGGCCACCACCCGGGTGGGCTCTACTGAGCTCCAGCCACAGCCTCCCCCCATGCACCTCCTCCACAATCAGCAGACTCCAGTGCTCTGGGGCAGCTTCTGGAGCAGACACCTGTGAGTGGCCCACACACAGAGAAGGAGCTGAAAGCTCAGCTGAGCCCCAGGTTTAAGGAAGGAAAACTGAAGTCTCTCCTCACGGTTACACAAACCATGCTTTTATACCTGCAACTGGCTTTGTCAACACAGCCCCTACAGAGCATCAGAATGGACAACCAGGGCTCCCCCAGACATGAGAGGTGTAGCTTTAGCAGCTGTAGACTTTGTGGGGATGTATACTAGGGGGAAGGGCCAGGCTAGAGTCTGAGCTGCCCCCAGAGCACCACAGCAGGTCCAGCTCCAGGAATGCAATTCTGGGACCTGAGTTCACTGGATCTCTGCTGGTGTTCCAGTGAAAACAACATCTGAGGAGGCACATCTCTCTGCTTTCACAAACAGTTTATGTAAATCCCTAAAAGTGAAAGGTGCTGGCACCACAGCAATGTGCCAGCATGCCCATGGTTGAAGGGGGGCCAATGCAGTGCCAACATGGGGTCACATGAGACTCACACAGTGCATGAGCACACGCCAAGGTGAACAATCCCAGAGGAGCAATCCTTAGTGGCTTGTCTCTCAGTAGGTGTTCTCCAATCCTACCTGCGTTCACTACAGATCAGATCAGAGGGAAGAAACACATCTGGGGCTCTTCTCCACAAACCAAGAAGCAGACCCCACCCCGAGAGACCAGTGAAAACCACAGAGCCAAGGGGAAGCTCCCCTCAATATTTTGGGGAGGCTCGGGTCACAATAACAGCAATCAAAGCCCAGTTCAAGGGGATAAGGGTACAAGCCTGTGGACCAACCTCACCCCCTAGGGGGAAGACAACAGAGCAAGAGGAGCTAGGATCCTGCAGCCTGCAGAACAGACCACAAACCCAGAAAATTTGACAAAATGGGACGACAAAGAAGTATGGTGTAGAGGAAGGAGCAAGACAAAAAGCTACAAGAACCACTAAATGAAGAAGAGACAGGCAGTCTAATGATTGCTCTTCCACTTCAGTCATCTTAAATGCTGATGCTACTAGATGCCTCTAATTCTTTAATCCACTTTTTATTTTAGCACGTTCTATATGATATTTCCTTATAAAAATCATAAATGATACTGACATAGGTCTAATCAGAAAGCGAGGACACGTAGGACAAAATCTGTGGAAGTCGATAACAAGATTCATTAAATAAAGAAGCAGTTCTTGAGAAATTCAGAAATGAGACATTCAAAGCATGGTGTGAACACTATCAATGCTCTGTGGAGATCGAATTGGGAAGGAAATCTTAAAAAGAGTAGATATCTATATGTAAAATGGATTCTTTTTGCAGTACAACATTGTAAATTAGTTATACTCCAATAAGAACGTTTTAAAAAGATTCTATTATCTAACCATTATAATAGGTTGAAACCATTAAAAATATGGTAGAAAACGTTTTCAGCTCTTATGCCAATTTATTTGAAAATTTTTTGAGTTAATTGAATATATTTAAGTCTTTTCAGTTCAACTCAGTTCAGTTAAGCCTTTTAGCATTGAGGAATTGGGGCAGATACACTTAACATTTCATATGAGTTCATATGAAGAAAACAGAAACTTTGAAGTAATCCTGAGATTGGCATTCTTTCTCTTTAGGGAGGTTTTGGTTTATACAGTGAAGAAATTACTTGAATTTAACATTTATAAGATCATATTTGTAGCTTCCAGTGTTTTAGAAATTATAAGTCAGAAACAAACAAACAAACAAACTCTATCCCCAGTATTCCTAGAACTTTGGCAGTATGTCCTCAATTCTGCTCACACACTGTCATCTAGAGGTAGAAGCTTTAATAGGAGCATCTTAGAGTTTTTCAGAAATGTTCATTTTTCCGAGGGGCCCCCTGCCCCCACGAAATGGAATAGTAATCGATTCATGCAGGTTGTCACAGGCCAAGAGAAGGGTTTCAGTTCTCACTGTGATTGAGCAAAGTAATCACTGGAGATGAATTCAGGAATGATTTAAAGGGACAGAATGGGGCAGGTGATATCCGCCTATGACAGCAACAGAAAGAAACCCAGACTTCTCTAAAACCATTTCCACTGAAGCAGATCTTCCCAAACCACATGACAAAGATGAATTCCTCACTAATCCTTGGACCTGTCGTGGAGTGGTCGGCTCCATCCATTGGCCTCTACCTGTGTATACGGCTGGTGTCTCCAGTCTCCTTACATCCCAGGGATTCTTCATTTGCTCCAGAAAGGTGACCAGGTCTGGCTTAGAGACCATCAGGAAAACGAATATTCGTTTTGCTAGAGATTCATCAGTTTCCAATCTACTATGTATTAAAGTGAGAAGAAAAGGCACATGTGCTAAGTCGCGCCAGTCACGTCTGACTCTTTGCCACCCTACAGACTGTAGCCGCCAGGGTCCTCTGTCCATGGGAGTGTCCAGGCAAAAGTATTGAGTGGGTTGCCATGTCCTCCTCCAGGAGTTCTTCCCAACCCAGGGATCAAACCCATTTCTTTTATGTCTCCTGAATTGGCAGGCAGGTTCTTTACCACTAGTGCCACCTGGGAAGCCCAGAGAAGGCATGGTAGAATGTAAATAGAGCCTAGAACTAAAGTATTTGGGGTTATAATTTCCTAAGCTGTATTAACATTCCCTGGTAGTTCAGCTGGTAAAGAAGCCACCTGCACTGTGGGAGACCTGTGTTTGATGCCTGGGTTGGGAAGATCCTCTGGAAAGGGAACGGCTACCCACTCCACTATTATGCCCTGGAGAATTCCATGGACTATTCCATAGGCTCGCAAAGAGTCAGACATGACTGTTACCTTGCTCTTTACATTATTACATTATTAACATTCTAGAGAAGGCATGGTTGAATGTTAATATAGCCTACTAAATTATATCCCCAAATACTTTATCGAAGCACTTTTCTAACTAACAAATACATAAAGAAAAGATCTTGAGATTCTAGTCAAGTACTACTAAGGCCAAAGTAAGTATGTAGTAAAAATCTGATTTATAAAGGAGAGTGGCACCCTTTTATTCCACAGAACCTACAGAATTACCACTCACCTAGAAGAAGGAGGCAGATTCCATCAAGGAAAAGTTAAAATCATAATGAATCATCATGAAGTCTTCTTTCTCAACTCATAAATATCCATTTTCCCATAGAAAGCAGGGATCTGAAACTATTATAATGAGCAGAAGATTCTAGGAGACATTCTAGAAATGCAGGAACCAAAACCCAGTGGGTAGAGAAGGGATTCTGGAAGGCAGTTATCCTCACCCAAGGAGGCCAGGTTCCTGTAGTTCTCTAACATCACGTCCCTGTACAATTCTCGCTGCCCGAGGTCCAGGCATTCCCACTCCTCTTCAGTGAAGTCTATGGCCACATCCTGGAATGTCAGCCGTCCCTGAAATGCAAAGTACAGGTGCCATGTGGCCATGGGAAGACTTCCTAATGTGACCCAAGAGGAAACCAGCAAGAGAAATGGTTTTGATTTAGGAGAATGTCTGGTGTTACACAAGAATATAATTTTTACACAGTAATATTTTCTACCACATTTTTAACCCCAAGAAAAGAGGATGAGATACGATCCATCAACCACTACAGAAATCATTCTGATTTGAAAGAGAAATCATATGATCACATCAACATTGGCATAGTTATTTCTGAGTATTGTACTTAGTTGACAGACGATAAACTGTCTATCAAAAAAAACAGGAAATATTTTTACAAAGCACTTCCTGATCCAAATGTTCTGGAGTGGGCTCAGTGTGCCACATTTTTCACAAGCTTATTTGAACGAGTAACGTGGAAAATTCTGCCCCATGAGAGACAATGTGTGAACAGCAACGAGGTAGAATAGTAAGGAAAGAATTCACATTTAACTTTGAACTTTAAGTGCTTTACAGAGTTTACAGGTCTGATAGGATAGTAATCTCGGCAGCAAGAATCATTTTAACAATCTGGTATATACTACTTTCTGACAGTTTTCAGAGACTTGAATGTATAACAGAAATAATTTAAAATCAATAATGTTGCTCTATCATCTTTTGGCAAATGTTTTAACGAACATTCTTTAAATGACAACTTAAGGGACGGGGGAGCCTGGTGGGTTGCCGTCTATGGGGTCGCACAGAGTCGGACACGACTGGAGCAACTTAGCAGCAGCAGCAACTTTTACTTCAGTTTGTGACTCTAGACTTTAATCAAACACAAACAAATGCACAGAGCTAACTCTCATGAAAGTTTATAGAAATTTCTGTATTTGTAAATAATGCTAAAAACAAGAAAAGTGTTAGTCACTCAGTCCTGTCCTACTCTTACCAACCCCAGGGACTGTAGCTTGCCACGCTTCTCTGTCCATGGGATCTCAAGGCATGAATACTGGAGTGGGTAGCTATTCCCTGCTTCACGGAATCTTCAAAAAAGAAAAACAAAAAATCAATCAAATGATGTTAACATGTTCATGCATACAGACATACACTAAAATGGGACTGTGTACTTATTAAGAGAAAAATTCTCATGTCAATAAAATCAGGATAATTTTTAACTGACTGAAAATGTACATAAATATTTGAGGATGACATTGTTAGGTAGGTAGAATAGGGAAAAGGAGTCCAAAATGGCGGTGGCTAAAAGTCAAGGAAGGTCAAGGAAGGTCCAAGGACCAGGAGTGGGATGCCACTGCCTTCTCCTGAAAAAACAGCACTCCTGGCTAAACCCAATTTGCATAGGGCAGGCCCAGGTCGAGGGAAAAACATATAAAAGCAGGAGCCAAAGTGCTTTCTCTCTCTCTTTCTCTCCCGCGTTCTTGCCCTCTTCCTCTTTCTCCCTCCCTCCTGCACTCCTCCAATCTCTTCTCTACAAGTCTTTGGGTTGGCATGGCCTGACGCTTCAAGGATGGATTCTCCTGCTATCTTCTAAATAAAATAGAGCTGTAACACTGATTTGCCTAAGCTAAAGCACGGTTTGTCCAAGACCCAAGAGCTGTGATGCGCCAAGGGCTTTAATGTCTGTCACTCCAAATCTTTGTTGTGACGAGACAAATTACCGAGGTACATACACTCACGTGACAATATTATTTTAATTTTTAAAATAGACTAGGCTGCAGACATACACAGTGATTAAAAAATAGACAGCTTTGGTTCTGAATTGTTCAATTACCTCAAAAACTACCATTTGCATGGAACTATATTTTAAAAATTAGCACAGCTGAACATAGATAAGCAGTAATATGATTCTTGTAAACATTTTGGAAAATACCGAAATGTGATGAGACTCTATCTATCTGTGATGTGAGAGTGGAGTGTACTGGAAATGATCAGACCTGGGCTTGAGTGATGAAAATCCCCACTCCCAAATCCCAGCATCTCTAGTAAACACACAGGAGTGTTGTCAACTACAAATCGGCACTTTCCGAAAGCATTGCCAGCGACTGAACAAGACCTTTTAGAACTAACACCCAAAAAAGATGTCCTCTTCATTATAGGGGACTGGAATGCAAAACTAGGAAGTCAAGAAACACCTGCAGTAAAGGCAAATTTGGCCTTGCAATGCGGAATGAAGCAGGGCAAAGACTAATAGAGTTTTGCCAAGAAAATGCACTGGTCATAGCAAACACCCCTTCCAACAACACAAGAGAAGACTCTACACATGGACATCACCAGATGGTCAACACCAAAATCAGATTGATTATATTCTTTGCAGCCACAGATGGAGAAGCTCTATACAGTCAATAAAAACAAGACCAGGAGCTGACTGTGGCTCAGATCATGAACTCCTTATTACCAAATTCAGACTGAAATTGAAGAAAGCAGGAAAATGACTAGACCATTCAGGTATGACCTAAATCAAATCCCTTATTATTTTACAGTGGAAGTGAGAAATAGACTTAAGGGCCTAGTTCTGATACAGTGCCTGACGATCTATGGAATGAGGTTCATGATATTGTACAAGAGACAAGGATCAAGACCATCCCCATGGAAAAGGAATGCAAAAAGCGAAATGGCTCTCTCGGGAGACTTACAAATAGCTGTGAAAGAAGGGAAGAGAAAAGCAAAGGAGAAAAGGAAAGATATAAGCATCTGAATGCAGAGTTCCAAAGAATAGCAAGAAGACATTAAGAAAGCCTTCTTCAGGGATTATTGCAAAGAAATAGAGGAAAACAACAGAATGGGAAAGACTAGAGATCTCTGCAAGAAAATCAGAGATACCAAGGGAACATTTCATGCAAACATGGGCTTGATAAAGGACAGAAATGGTATGGACCTACAGAAGCAGAAAATATTAAGAAGAGGTGGCAAGAATCCACAGAAGAACTGTACAAAAAAGATCTTCACGACCTGGATAATCAAGATTGTGTGATCACTCATCTAGAGCCAAACATCCTGGAATGTGAAGTCAAGTGGGCCTTAGAAAGCATCACTATGAACAAAACTAGTGGAGGTGATGGAATTCCAGTTGAGCTGTTCCAAATGAAAGATGATGCTGTGAAAGTGCTGCACTCAATATGCCAGCAAATTTGGCCACAGGACTGGAAAAGGTCCGTTTTCATTCACATCCCAAAGAAAGGCAATGCCAAAGAATGGTCAAACTACCGCACAATTGCACTCATCTCACATGCTAGTAAAGTAATGCTCAAAATTCTCCAAGCCAGGCTTCAGCAATACATGGACCGTGAACTTCCTGATGTTCAAGCTGGTTTTGGAAAAGGCAAAGGAACCAGAGATCAAATTGTCAACATCCGATGGATCATGGAAAAAGCTAGAGAGTTCCAGAAAAAACATCTATTTCTGCTTTATTGACTATGCCAAAGCCTTTGACTGTGTGGATCACAATAAACCTTGGAAAATTCTGAAAGAGATGGGAATACCAGACCACCTGACCTGCCTCTTAAGGAAATCGGTATGCACGTCAGGAAGCAACACTTAGAAATGGACTTGGAACATTAGACTGGTTCTAAATTGGAAAAGGAGTGCGTCAAGACTGTATATGTCACCCTGCTTATTTAACCTCTATGCAGAGAACATCATGAGAAACGCTGGACTGAAGAAACACAAGCTGGAGTCAAGATTTCCAGGAGAAATATCAATAACGTCAGATATGCAGATGACACCACCCTTATGGCAGAAAGTGAAGAGGAACTAAAAAGCCTCTTGATGAAAGTGAAAGAGGAGAGTGAAAAAGTTGGCTTAAAGCCCCACATTCAGAAAACAAAGATCATGGCATCCGGTCCCATCACTTCATGAGAAATAGATGGGGAAACAGTGGAAATAGTCTCAGACTGTATTCTTTGGGGCTCTAAAATCACTGCAGATCGTGACTGCAGCCATGAAATTAAAAGACTCTTACTCCTTGGAGGAAACGTTATGACCAACCTAGATAGCATATTTAAAAGCAGAGACATTACTTTTCTGACTGAGGTTCGTCTAGTCAAGGCTATGGATTTTCCTGTGGTCATGTATGGATGTGAGGGTTGGACTGTGAAGAAGGCTGAGTGCTGAAGAATTGATGCTTTTGAACTGCGGTGTTGGAGTAGACTCTTGAGAGTCCCTTAGACTTCAAGGAGATCCAACCAGTCCATTCTGAAGGAGATCAGCCCTGGGATTTCCTTGGAAGGAATGATGCTAAAGCTGAAACTCCAGTGCTTTGGCCACCTCATGTGAAGAGTTGACTTATTGGAAAAGACTGATGCTGGGAGGGATTGGGGGCAGGAGGAGAAGTGGACGACAGAGGATGAGATGCCTGGATGGCATCACTGACTCAATGGACGTGAGTCTAAGTGAACTCCAGGAGTTGTTGATGGATAGGGAGCCTGGCAGGCTGTGATTCAAGCGGTTGCAAAAAGTCAGAGACGGCTGAGTTGACTGAACTGAACTGAGCAACAACAAGGGCGTTTGCCATCTGCCTCTGAGAAGAATGAACATTATGGTGCTGCAACTGACTTCAGTCCCCTAGTCGTAGTTTAGGGTGGATTGAGGCACCCTGTCCAGGGAATCTGGTGGAACAGGTCTTTGGAGAGTCAGATATTTTCAGGAACTGCTTTCATGATCCCAATCCTTGCATCTCTTCATATCTAGAAAAGCACTAAACCACTAAATGATGAATTCAGTTCCTCACGACTGGCCAGAAAACTTTTGTAAAGTAAGTGCTTGATTGCACTGAACTCCCCCTTCACTAAAGTCACATACTGACCTTCCCCCACTGGCTCTTTGGAGCAGTTTCTCAGGGTTCTCTGAGATGCTCTCTCCTGGGCTGCTGTCCTCATTTTCCCCCAAATATAACTTAATGCACATCTCTCAAAGTGTGCATCTGTTTTAGCTGACAGTGTTTATTTCTCAAAGCAGAGTATCTAAGAAGATACGGCATTTCCTCATTAACTGTGATAGGCATATCCATCATTTTTCTTCCAAGACCGTTGTTCAAGACAAAAATTAAAAATGAATTTCATAGCGTGGAAATCTCCCAGAAGCACCTGAATCAGTGAACATCAGAGGTCACGGGGTAAGAGTACATGTAAAAATGCATATCACTGCAAGGCTTCTTGGCAATATTAGGAAAAGCATGATCTCAATCTACCATGAAAAATGTCAGCTATCTGCAAGTTCCACCTCCTGTATACCTCCCATGGTCTGTAGCTTATAGTCCACTTAATTAATATATTTTCCTTATCGGTAGAGGATTGTCTCTGCTACTTTAACTTCTGAAAAATTCTGGAATGCTGAGTTTATTCTATTAATGCGGGGGACGACCCGTGAAGGGTTAAGTCCTGGGAGCTGCTCAGCAGGTATGCAGAGCCTAGGACATGTGCCTAAGCTCCCTGTCCCGCCACCCTCAAGAATTTTTATAGCCCTTAAGGCTCCAAGATGTTTGGTTTTGGCAACATTTCATAGAAGATAGATTATCTTATTGTGTATACTTCATAGAAGATAGATTATCTGATTGTGTTCTATATACAATGGTAAGGGTCTGGTGATTGTATCCTGAGATTAAAAACAATCTTGTAAGTGCCTTAAGTCACGTACTTTACCCTATATATACTGCAGCACAATAAAGCAAGGTATCAGCCATTTTGGTCTGATCCTCTCAACCCCATCTTTTGTCTATCTCTGATTTTCTTAGCGGGGTCGCTCCGTTCTCTCCCTGTGCAGGTGCGACTCTTGTTTGTGCTGGCCACGGCAGGTGGCGCCCAACGTGGGGCTCGAGCTCGACAGTTCTCCTCGCCACTACTCTTATTAATTGAAAAGAGTGAGTATATGAGTAAACAAGTGAATTAAATTGAGGAGGAGTAGTAAGGTATATAGTTGAGAGTATAATTATGGGACAGACGCATAGTCGTCAGTTGTTTGTGCATATGTTATCTGTAATGTTAAAACATCGGGGAATTACTGTTTCTAAACCTAAATTAATCAATTTTCTTTCATTTATTGAGGAAGTTTGCCCTTGGTTTCCCAGAGAAGGTACGGTAAATCTAGAGACATGGAAGAAAGTAGGGGAACAAATCCGGACTCATTATACTTTACATGGCCCTGAAAAAATCCCTGTCGAAACTTTATCCTTTTGGACACTAATTCGTGACTGCCTGGACTTTGATAATGATGAATTAAAACGTTTAGGAAATTTATTAAAACAGGAAGAAGATCCTCTCCATGATCCTGATTCGGAACCCAGGCATGCTGTTCCCGAGGGAGTTGAAGGTGACCCTCCATTTTCTAACTTATTGCGTCCTTCGGATAATGATGATTTACTTTCATCCACAGATGAGGCAGAATTAGACGAAGAAGCTGCTAAATACCATCAAGAAGATTGGGGTTTTTTAGCACAAGAAAAGGGGGCATCAATATCTAAAGATGAATTGGTTGAATGTTTTAAAAACCTTACTATTGCTTTACAGAACGCAGGAATCAAGCTTCCTAGTAACAATGCCAAATCTCCTTCTGGTCCGCCTCGTCCCCCTGCTTATGCTCCTTCTGTTGTGGCTGGTCTCAATCCCCCTCCAGGGCCCCCTCCACCGTCTGAGAACATGTCTCCGCTGCAGAAGGCATTGAGACAAGCACAGCGACTTGGTGAGGTTGTCTCTGATTTTTCTCTTGCTTTTCCTGTCTTTGAAAATAACAACCAGCGTTATTATGAAACACTGCCTTTTAAACAACTGAAAGAGTTAAAGATTGCTTGCTCACAATACGGTCCTACTGCTCCATTCACCATTGCTATGATAGAAAATTTGGGTACTCAAGCTTTACCCCCAAATGATTGGAAGCAGACAGCTAGGGCATGTCTCTCAGGGGGAGATTATTTACTATCGAAATCTGAATTTTTTGAACAATGTGCTCGTATAGCCGATGTTAACCGACAGCGAGGTATACAGACCTCCTATGAAATGTTGATTGGTGAAGGCCCTTATCAGGCTACTGATACTCAACTTAATTTCTTACCTGGTGCATATGCACAAATATCAAATGCGGCTCGGCAGGCGTGGGAAAAACTTCCTAGCTCCAGTACTAAGACAGAGGATCTTTCAAAAGTCCGGCAGGGACCTGATGAGTCTTACCAGGACTTCGTGGCACGGCTCTTAGATACTATATGTAAGATAATGTCAGATGAAAAGGCTGGGATGGTATTAGCAAAACAATTGGCTTTTGAAAACGCTAACTCTGCTTGTCAAGCTGCCTTAAGACCTTATCGAAAAAAGGGAGATCTGTCTGATTTTATTCGCATTTGTGCTGACATTGGACCCTCCTACATGCAAGGCATTGCTATGGCAGCAGCATTACAAGGAAAAAGCATAAAAGAGGTACTTTTTCAGCAGCAAGCCCGGAACAAGAAAGGACTTCAAAAGTCAGGTAATTCGGGTTGCTTTGTTTGTGATCAACCTGGCCATCGGGCTGCAGTGTGCCCTCAAAAACAACAAAGCCCTGTTAACACTCCTAATTTGTTCCCACGATGTAAAAAAGGAAGACATTGGGCGCGGGATTGCCATTCTAAAACGGATGTTCAAGGTAATCCTTTGCCCCCGGTTTCGGGAAACTGGGTGAGGGGCCAGCCCCTGGCCCCGAAACAATGTTATGGGGCAACACTGCAGGTTCCAAAAGGACCATTGCAGACCTCTGTCGAGCCACAAGAGGCAGCGCAGGATTGGACCTCTGTGCCACCTCCTACACAGTATTAACTCCCGAGATGGGGGTTCAAACCCTTGCCACAGGAGTGTTTGGGCCTTTACCTCCAGGGACAGCTGGACTGCTTTTAGGGCACAGTAGTGCGTCTTTAAAGGGAATACTTATCCATCCTGGTGTGATTGACTCTGATTATACAGGAGAGATAAAAATATTAGCCTCCGCTCCTAACAAAATTATTGTGATCAATGCAGGACAGCGTATAGCTCAACTTCTTTTAGTTCCATTAGTCATACAGGGAAAAACAATCAATAAAGACCGTCAGGATAAAGGTTTCGGGTCCTCCGACGCCTATTGGGTGCAAAATGTTACCGAGGCATGACCAGAACTTGAGCTACGCATTAATGGTAAGCTTTTCCGCGGAGTGCTTGATACAGGGGCCGATATTAGCGTCATTTCTGATAAATACTGGCCTACTACATGGCCTAAACAGATGGCTATTTCCACTCTTCAGGGTATTGGCCAAACTACTAATCCAGAACAAAGTTCGTCCCTTCTTACTTGGACGGATAAAGACGGTCATACAGGCCAATTTAAACCTTATATTCTGCCCCATCTTCCAGTTAATCTATGGGGGCGTGATATATTGAGCAAAATGGGTGTTTATTTATATAGTCCTTCACCCACTGTAACAGATTTGATGTTAGATCAGGGCTTACTTCCAAATCAAGGTTTAGGTAAACAACATCAAGGCATCATTTTGCCCCTTGATCTAAAACCTAATCAAGATCGAAAAGGCTTGGGGTGTTTTCCCTAGGGACCTCTGATTCTCCCGTGACACATGCCGATCCTATTGATTGGAAATCTGAGGAACCGGTATGGGTCGATCAGTGGCCCCTAACACAGGAAAAACTTTCTGCTGCACAACAGCTGGTGCAGGAACAGCTGAGACTTGGGCATATTGAACCCTCTACCTCTGCTTGGAATTCCCCAATTTTTGTTATTAAAAAGAAGTCTGGGAAATGGAGATTGCTACAAGACCTTCGTAAGGTAAATGAAACAATGATGCATATGGGAGCCCTACAACCTGGGTTGCCCACTCCTTCTGCTATACCTGATAAATCCTATATCATTGTTATAGATTTAAAAGATTGTTTTTACACTATTCCTCTTGTACCTCAAGATTGTAAGAGATTTGCCTTCAGTTTACCCTCTTAATTTTAAAGAGCCTATGCAACGCTATCAATGGAGAGTCCTCCCACAAGGAATGACTAATAGCCCTACGCTGTGCCAAAAATTTGTTGCTACAGCATTAGCTCCCGTTCGTCAACGTTTTCCTCAGCTATATTTAGTTCATTATATGGATGATATATTACTAGCTCATGCTGACGAACATCTATTGTATCAAGCTTTTTCGATTTTAAAACAACATTTAAGCCTTAATGGTCTTGTTATTGCTGATGAAAAAATTCAAACTCATTTTCCTTATAATTATTTGGGTTTCTCCTTATATCCTCGCGTTTATAATACCCAATTAGTAAAATTACAGACTGACCACTTAAAAACTTTAAACGACTTTCAAAAACTTTTAGGAGACATTAATTGGATACGTCCTTATTTAAAATTACCCACTTATACCTTGCAGCCATTATTTGACATCCTTAAAGGTGACTCTGACCCTGCGTCACCCCGAACACTTTCTTTAGAAGGACGAACTGCCTTACAATCAATAGAAGAAGCTATTAGACAACAACAGATTATTTATTGTGATTACCAACGATCATGGGGTTTGTATATACTTCCTACCCCCCGAGCACCCACAGGGGTTCTCTATCAAGATAAACCTTTGCGATGGATATATTTGTCTGCTACTCCAACTAAACATCTGCTCCCTTACTATGAACTTGTTGCAAAAATTGTAGCAAAGGGACGTCACGAAGCTATCCAGTATTTTGGCATGGAACCCCCCTTTATTTGTGTTCCTTATGCTTCAGAACAACAAGATTGGCTTTTTCAATTTTCAGATAATTGGTCTATAGCTTTTGCAAATTACCCGGGACGGATTACTCATCATTACCCTTCTGATAAATTGTTACAATTTGCTAGCTCTCATGCCTTTATTTTTCCAAAAATAGTTCGCCGACAACCTATTCCTGAAGCGACTCTTATATTTACAGATGGATCGTCTAATGGTACTGCAGCTTTACTTATTAACCATCAAACCTATTATGCACATACCAGTTTCTCTTCTGCTCAGGTTGTGGAATTATTTGCAGTCCACCAAGCATTGCTAACTGTACCTACTTCCTTCAATTTATTTGCAGACAGCTCCTATGTGGTCGGTGCCTTACAGATGATTGAAACTGTTCCAATTATCGGCACCACCTCTCCTGAAGTTCTTAACTTATTTACATTGATTCAACAGGTTCTCCACTGTCGCCAACACCCCTGTTTCTTTGGGCATATTCGTGCACACTCCACCCTTCCTGGTGCCCTCGTACAAGGCAATCACACTGCGGACGTTCTTACTAAACAAGTGTTTTTTCAATCAGCTATTGATGCAGCCCGAAAATCTCATAACTTACATCACCAAAATAGTCATTCTTTACGGTTGCAATTTAAAATTTCCCGTGAAGCTGCATGACAAATTGTTAAATCTTGCTCTACCTGTCCTCAATTCTTTGTTCTTCCTCAATATGGTGTCAACCCTCGAGGCTTACGCCCTAATCATCTCTGGCAAACAGATGTCACTCACATTCCTCAATTTGGGCGTCTGAAATATGTTCATGTCTCTATTGACACTTTTTCCAATTTTCTCATGGCCTCCCTTCACACTGGAGAATCGACACGTCACTGTATTCAACATTTGCTATTTTGCTTTTCTATTTCAGGAATCCCACAAACCCTTAAAACAGATAATGGACCTGGTTATACTAGCCGTTCTTTTCAACGTTTTTGTCTTTCTTTCCAAATTCATCATAAAACAGGAATTCCATATAATCCACAGGGACAAGGTATTGTGGAACGAGCCCATCAACGCCTTAAACATCAATTATTAAAACAAAAAAAGGGGAATGAACTGTATAGCCCCTCACCGCATAATGCCTTAAACCATGCTCTTTATGTTTTAAATTTTTTAACTTTAGACGCAGAAGGCAATTCAGCAGCCCAGCGTTTTTGGGGAGAATGGTCCTTATGCAAAAAACCACTTGTACGATGGAAGGATCCACTTACCAATCTGTGGTATGGGCCAGACCCTGTACTAATATGGGGACGAAGGCATGTTTGTGTTTTTCCACAGGATGCCGAAGCGCCGCGTTGGATACCGGAAAGGCTGGTACGCGCGGCGGAGGAACTCCCTGACATATCAGATGCATCGCATGACACTGAGCGAGCCCACGAGTGAGCTGCCTACCCAGAGGCAGATTGAGGCGTTGATGCGATATGCTTGGAAAGAGGCTCATGTACAACCTCCAGTGACACCTACTAATATACTGATCATGTTATTATTATTGTTACAGCGGATACAAAACGGGGCGGCTGCGGCTTTTTGGGCATACATTCCCGATCCGCCTAAGATTCAATCTTTAGGATGGGATAAAGAAATAGTACCTGTATATGTCAATGATACAAGTCTTTTAGGAGGAAAATCAGATATTCACATTTCTCCTCAGCAAGCCAATATCTCCTTTTATGGTCTTACTACTCAATATCCTATGTGCTTTTCTTATCAATCACAGCATCCTCACTGTATACAGGTGTCAGCTGATATATCCTATCCTCGAGTGACTATTTCAGGCATTGATGAAAAAACCGGAAAGAGATCGTACCGTGACGGAACCGGACCCCTCGACATTCCGTTTTGTGACAAACATCTAAGCATCGGCATAGGAATAGACACTCCTTGGACTTTATGTCGAGCACGGGTCGCATCGGTGTATAACATCAACAATGCCGATACCACCCTTTTATGGGACTGGGCACCTGGGGGAACACCTGATTTCACCGAATATCGAGGACAGCATCCACCCATTCTCTCTGTAAACACTGCTCCTATATTTCAAACTGAACTGTGTAAACTTTTGGCTGCTTTTGGTCATGGCAATAGCCTATATTTACAACCCAATATTAGTGGGAGTAAATATGGTGATGTGGGAGTTACAGGATTTTTATATCCCCGAGCTTGTGTCCCTTACCCATTCATGTTGATACAAGGCCATATGGAAATAACGCTGTCATTGAATATTTATCATTTAAATTGTTCCAATTGCATACTTACTAATTGCATTAGAGGTGTAGCCAAAGGAGAACAAGTTATAATAGTAAAACAACCTGCTTTTGTAATGTTACCTGTTGAAATAACTGAAGAATGGTATGATGAGACCGCTTTAGAATTGTTACAACGCATTAACACGGCTCTTAGCCGCACTCCAAGAAGTGTAAGCCTGATTATTCTGGGTATAGTATCTTTAATCACCCTTATAGCAACTGCTGTTACTGCTTCTGTATCTTTAGCACAATCCATTCAAGCTGCTCATACTGTAGATTCCTTGTCATATGATGTTACTAGAGTAATGGGAACTCAAGAAGATATAGATAAAAAAAATAGAAGATAGATTATCAGCTTTATATGATGTAGTTAGAGTTCTAGGAAAACAAGTTCAGAGCATTAATTTTCGTATAAAAATTCAATGCCATGCTAATTATAAATGGATTTGTGTTACAAAAAAGCCTTACAATACATCTGATTTTCCGTGGGATAAGGTGAAAAAACATCTACAAGGAATTTGGTTTAATACTAATGTTCTTTAGATCTTTTACAATTGCACAATGAAATTCTTGACATTGAAAATTCTCCAAAAGCTACGTTGAATATAGCTGATACTGTCGATATCTTTTTACAAAATTTATTTTCTAACTTTCCAAGCCTTCATTCACTGTGGCGAAGTATAATTGCTATGGGCGCGGTTCTGACTGTTGTGCTTATCATAATTTGTCTAGCTCCGTGTCTTATTCGTAGTATTGTTAAAGAATTTTTACACATGAGAGTTTTAATACATAAAAACATGTTGCAACACCGACATCTCATGGAGCTTTTAAAAAATAAAGAGAGGGGAGCTGCGGGGGATGACCCGTGAAGGGTTAAGTCCTGGGAGCTGCTCAGCAGGTATGCAGAGCCTAGGACATGCGCCTAAGCTCCCTGTCCCGCCACCCTCAAGAATTTTTATAGCCCTTAAGGCTCCAAGTTGTTTGGTTTCGGCAACATTTCATAGAAGATAGATTATCTTATTGTGTATACTTCATAGAAGATAGATTATCTGATTGTGTTCTATATACAATGGTAAGGGTCTGGTGATTGTATCCTGAGATTAAAAACAATCTTGTAAGTGCCTTAAGTCACGTACTTTACCCTATATATACTGCAGCACAATAAAGCAAGGTATCAGCCATTTTGGTCTGATCCTCTCAACCCCATCTTTTGTCTCTCTCTTATTTTCTTAGCAGGGACGCTCCGTTCTCTCCCTGTGCAGGTGCGACTCTTGTTTGTGCTGGCCGCGGCATATTAACAAGGGCACTTTCTTACTCCTGTTCCAGAGAGCTGAATTGCATCCACATGTAAATTCATCACGGCATTTCCCCGACTTCCCTAAGATCCTAACACGGAACAACATCCCAATGGGAATCTCAGATACCAGTGCCTCCCCGTATTGATCTCTCACAAAGGGAATGTATTCAACATTGAAAGTCACTATTTCATGTTGAGAATTCATCATGCTCTATAGAAAGCCAGGATACACACAATGGAGAAAAGGCTCTGGAATATGAGCGAGAGGAAACCTGAAGAGCTGATTTTCACTATTTAAAATTAAAAAAAAAAGGGGGGGGTGGGTGAATGAGAAGGTGATTACAAGCACTCCAGGCAGAAAACTTAGAAGCAGAGAACTAAAGGTTTGGAGATTCTCAGTCCAGGCATGTCAGGAGGAAAAGCAGACACAGCCCCACACCCGGGACAGGACAATTACCTGAGAAGCTGCCATTTCCTCCTCTTCTTCCTCCTGCTCTGCGTCTTCTCTGGGGATACGACGTCTCAAACTCACATCTGCATGTTGAGAAAATACCTTCAAAGGCATCCATACAGCCGCTTAACCTGCAACCGCTGCAGTGAAAGAGAAGAAACCGTTTTCTTGTTTCTCTCACCCTTTTCGGAGCTCTTTGCTGACTTTCTCTGTTCCTGATCTGTAGTGGGCAATCAAGACTAACCTGATATGCTAATCACATCCTGCTGCTCCACTCTATTGGCAGATCTTCCCGGCTAGTTCCTCTCCTTCCTTTTTGCACTACAGAGAGCAGGCCTCAGAACAATTCACCAGAGACAATGGGCCCTACTTCTGGGCTACTTGACCCACCCTACAAGGGTTTTGAAAAAAATGCAAGAGGAAGACCTGCATTCAGGAGCCCTGGGGGAAGCCTCACATTTGGCACATCTGAGACCTCAGGAAGGGAGGATTTAGGGCGGGAACTTCTAGAAGCAAAGGTCAACCTGATTCCCTGGTGAGGGGCTCTTTCTAGGATGGGTGTGGTGGTCCTCGCCTGTGCCTGCGCCCTTGGGGGAGGGGAGGGGAGAGGTGAGTGGTGGGAATCACCTGGGGGTCTTGGGTTCCTGCCAGGCTTTACTTGCAGACTTCTTCCCAAAGATCTCCCATGTCCTTAGTTGTTTTCACGCCTCTCTGCAGCCTGGGGACACACGTTTTCACAAAATGATTTGCATTGTGACCACCTCTCTGCAGCTGTGGCACCTCCAACTTCAGAGACCAGGAGCCTGGAGGTGTTTCCAACACAGCTTTCTTTGAAAATAAACCAGAGGCAACAGGAGGCCTGGCGAGCTGCAGTCTATGGGGTCACAAAGAGTAGGACAGGACTGAGCAGCTAAACTGAACTGAACTGAACTGAGCAGGACATGCTAGGTTAACAAGTGTGTGTGGGCAGAGACAAATGCCTTTGGAAATGATGCCCTAAATGCTATCTGATGACCAACCAAGGAAATAATGATCGGTGTTGTCGTTTAAGTTATATTAACATGAATTAACACGTGAGAGCCTTGTTCTACTTGCTGTGTGTGTGTTTTTCTAGGTTTTATGAATCAACTGCTACAGTTTGTTGTCTGTGCCATTTAGAGAGCTCTATTTTCTCACATCTTTAAAGTATAATGACTAAGGAAAAATTAAAGATAGAAGCATGTTCATCTTTCTAATATTATATATTCTAAAAAATATTCAGTGTGCGTGCACCAGTACCAACTTTGTAGAAGATTTTGTTTCACAGATTTTGTTTCAGCAGAGTTGAGAACAAGGTACAACGTTTCCCATACCCATATGACTCTTGTTCGCACACGTGGACAATCTCCCTACTTACCTTTCCCCACCAGAGTGAGCATTTGTTACCACTGATGAAGCTACAAGGACAGTAAATAAACTCTTTAGTTTACCCTTATGTTTCTCTTTTAGGGATGTGCACTCCATACCTCTGGATAAATGTATAATAACATGTGTCCATCACAACAGTTTAACACAAATTATTTCACGGTCCTGAAAGTTTTCTAGATTTACGATATTCATAATCCTTCTTTTGAAACCCATGGCAACCACAGACCTTTTAAATCTCTTTTATATTTCCTACTAGATTCCCAGGTGACTGAGTGGGAAGAAGTTTCTACCTGCCGATGCAGGACATCCAGGTGATGCAGGTTCCATCCTTGGGTCAGGAAGATGCCCTGGACGAAGAAATGGAAACCCACTCTAGTATCCTTTCCTGGGAAATCTATGGACAGAGGAGCCTGGCGGGCTACAACCCCTGGGCTCACAAAGACTCAGACACCACTGAGCACATATGAACATTTAGCTACACCAAAGTGTCATATTGTAAAATTGCTACTTTCTGTAGCATTTTTGAATGGGCTTCTTTCACTTCATAAAATGCCTGCCACGATTGTCCGTGTATTTTATTCCTTGAAACCTCAACATCCAAAAGCTTAAGAACTACCGTTGTACTATATTCCTGCTCAGTAAATAAGTTCATCAACACCATTTTTTTAGATTCCATGTATATCTGTTACGACAATATTTGTCCAAATATAGAGAACAGATGTGTGGACATGGCAGGAGAAGAGGGGGACAAACTGAAGAGGCTTCCTGACACACATACACTACCATGGCTGAAATGCTGGAGAAGACTCTTGCGAGGCCCTTGGACTGCACGGAAATCCAGCCAGTCCATCCTAAGGGAGATCAGTCCTGGGTGTTCATTGGAAGGACTGATGCTGAAGCTGAAACTCCAGTCCTTTGGCCACCTCATGTGAAAAGCTGACTCATTTGAAAAGCCCCTGATGCTGGGAATGATTGAAGTGGGGAGGAGAAGGGGACGACCGAGGATGAGATGGTTGGATGGCATCACCGACTCAGTGGACATGAGTTTGAGTAAACTCTGCGAGTTGGTGGTGGACAGGGAGGCCTGGCGTGCTGCAGTCCATGGGGTCACAAACACTTGGACATGACTGAGCAAGTGAAATGAACTGAACTGATGGTTAAAACAGGTAGCTAGTGGGAATCTGCTGGATAGCACAGGGAGCTCAGCTTAGTATTCTTGCTGACCAGAGGGGTGAAATGGAGATCACTGGAGGGAGGTTCAAGAGGGAGCAGACTCATGTATACTTATGGCTGATTGATGATGTCGTACAGCAGAAACTAACACAACATTGTAAAGCAATTATATTCCAATACAAAATACACATGCATCTCAAAAGGAAAAAAGCTAAACAGACGGGTCACCCAGCGGTGGAGAATCCATCTGACAGTTCGGGGGACGTGGGATTGATCCCTGGTCCAGGAATACTCCACATGCATTGGGGCAGCTAAGCCTGTGCGCCACAACTGCTGAGCCTGGGTGGGACAACTTGCTCTTTTAGAAAGGCAAGAGGGAAATGAAAGATGCTCACCAGCGCTAAACAATAAGAAATGCAAAACAAAGCTACAATGATGCATCATCTCATGCCAGTCAGAATAACAATTAGCAAAGAGCCCACTAATAATACTGTAAACGCTGACGAGGCTTGGAGATCAGGGAACCTCCTGCATGGCTGGAGAGAATTTAAACTGGGGCAGTCACAGGGGGAGGACAGTGTGGAAGTTCCTTAAAAAATGTAACCTCCTAACATTTAAGGAAATGAATTCCATTAAAATTAGACAAAACAGATTAATTGACAAATTGACAAGTTTTGCAGTAGTCAATCAACTGCAAGTCTAAAATGACCAGTTTTGATCTAGCATTTCTAAATTCTCTAAGTTAAATGTGTATGAATACACATACACTCACATATTCCTTCTTGGTTTTCTCACTGCTAACATGTATACCTTAGATATTTATATATTGTATTCAATGTGTGTTATATAAATTATATGATGTATATATCTTCAGATATTTATATATTGCATTCAAAGTATGCCAAGGCCATGAGAAAACAGTTCCTTTAAGCCTAGACAAGAAACTTGTGCTAAGAATTGTACAGGGCAAGGTTTTACACATCTTGGTTCAGAACTTTCACATCATGGCTTTTAATTATGCTTTTTGTGACTTTGTTAAATTGACATTTGCTTAAATGAGCCCCTGGGGGGGGAAAAAAAAAAATGAGCCCCTGGAAACTTTTAGCTAACAGAAGAACCAAGGACAATTGAAGTAGATGAGTTTATGACTCTAGGTCCTAAAAGAATTCACAGGAAGCCTTGAGGGCCCCTGAGGAAGGTCAAGGCTAGAACCAGGCAGAGAAAGCTCCAGTACTTCGAGTTCAGGCCTTTCTAAGGGACCCTGGATGAAGTGCTGTGGGCTCCCCAGGTTGAGTGTGGATTGGTCCATTCAAACCAAGAGGAGCAGGAATCTAGAGCTCTGAGGGGGTCAATGAAGGGGGGCCTGTGCAGTAAACCCTGGGGTTCAGCACGACTGCTGGTCTCAGGGTGGGTGTTCATCTACTGCAGGTGTTCACAGGACTGGCTGGTGTGAGTTCAAGGGCCTGCAGGCTGCCTACTTCCCAGACAGACGCTGAGGCAGCAACAGCATGCAGTAATTCAGGTAAACTCTCAACAATACTCTGTATGATCCTTCTTAGAACCATCACAATATCCCAGTAGTTATGGAGTGGGGGGGGGGAGGGGGGAGGGCGGGAGTACAATGGAGAAATGATGGGAAATATCCAATTATTTGAGGCTTAACGGCAGGATGGAAACTAATTGTAACAGGTATCATCCCCCTGTGCTAACAAAGAGTTTATTGTTACGTATATTCCCTTCAACCTTAAATCGGTAGGTTGACAATTCATTACACACCAACTTCATCACAAGAAACCGTCTAGTTTTATTAACATGTTATATCACACAGTCAGAATAAAACCTTTTCCAACCCACTTTTTAACTGAATAAAATACAGATTACAAGCATAAACAATTGCCGGCGACGGAATGACACACCAACACTGCAGAGTGGTTTAAATCTTTATATTTTAACACTTGCTTCTTACAGCTGCTTAATTTTTATATCTTTTGCACAACCCCCTATAGGGCAAGCTGCCAAGCACTATGATTCAGAGACTATACAGTGCGCAGGCGCAGGGCGAGATAACCTTTACCTTGGCTTATTTACTGCAGCTAAGACTTTGTTTTGGGGAACTTCCTTATCAACTTAGAATCCGTTTTGTCCCAAGGTCTGTTCCTTTTGAGGAATCAGAGAAACATCCTTGTGTGTAAGCAATATTCTTTTCCCATGGGAACAAACAGGATTTTTAGCTGAACATCTCGTTTGCAAGAATGCTCATCCCTGGTTGACAGTCTCGTTAGCAAGCACTTCTCAACCTTCTTTAAACCTAGTTCCCTACATCTCCCCCTTTCTTTTCTTGTAGATGCTGAATAAGCGCTTGAATACGCAAAGCTTCTTCTTTCAATTGTTTCCCTTTCGCCAGCGCCGGTAGACTATAAAAGCAATAAAACATAAAGCAACAATTAACAAAGTATTTACAAAGGATGTTGTTAACAATGTAGATACATGCCCTAAAGGATTAAGGTTGTCTAATCCTTCTTGAAGACTTTTCAGTATATCAGAACCAAGAATATCAGGCAGCGTCTTACTAAAAGTTGACAATATAGTTTGTTCCAATTCCATAATTTCAGCAGTTAAATTCTGGTGTCCCACTAAAGACCTTTTCACTTTTCCCAACCCTCACTCATATTAAAGGGAACAGGCGTTACACATAGGTGAGATGAGTTCCAATCACATTTTAACACACTCTTTGTAGCTAACACAGTCACTTATCTCCTAACCAGGAAACTGTGTGTTGTAAATTCAATACATCAGTAGCCAATTGAGTGTCCAAATCATGCTGTTGTTGCCACAATAAATGAGCATCTTTATGCCATTCCCTGACAAAATCAGCAGTCTGTATGCCTTGATGCAAAGCAAGACCTGCTACAGTTGCTGTTGCTGTTACTGAAGCCACGGCGAGAATTGATGCGATGACAATGCCAAGCATTCTTCGAGATCGATGGAGAAGAGTTTGTACAGCATTCACAAGATGAGTGACAGCAAAAGAGTCCGACCAAGGTCGAGTAAGATTAACAGGCAACCAAAGTTCAGTCCGTGCTTTCACAATGACCAAAGAATAATTACTGGAAAGGACCATCTTGTTTTCAACATTTTCCCACCAAGAACGATTTATACGTTGAGTCAAGTTACAATCAGAACATGATATAACTCCCAAAATTTCATTCCAAATCCATTGCCCATACAGTAAAGAATAAGGAAATTTTACACATACTATAGCAGAGTAAGATTTATTAATATGCAAATGAACTTGAAATGGCCCCTTAGTGATATCATACATTTTTCCCCCTTTCTTATTTTTTCAATGTATTCTCCAAGAGTCCAATTAGCTCTTTCAATTATAGCTTGTCCTTGACTATTATAAGGAATACCAAAAGTGTGCTTAATATGATATTGTTCTAAAAATTGAGATAATTTAGAGGATTGATATGCGGGAGCATTATCAGTTTTTAATTCTATAGGTATGCCCATAATAGCAAAACAAAATAGTAAATGAGTAATAATAGAATCTGCCTTTTTTGAACTTAAAGCTGTAGCCCATTGAAAATGAGAATAAGTATCTATAGTATGATGAACATATTTCTGCTTACCAAATGAAGAAATAAAAACAACATCCATTTGCCAGATCTGGTTAGATTGTAGTCCTCTGGGATTTACTCCAGGAGGGGCAAATGGCAAAATAAACGGTGCACATATGGAACAAGAACGAACAATGCATTGAGCTTGTTTTCATGTTAACGAATAAGTTTTTTGTAACCCTTTAGAATTAGTATGATGTAAGCAATGTTCTTGTGTTGCAGACTGTAAAGGATAAAGTAAGGCATCAATATTTGCGTTTCCTTGAGATAATGGTCCAGGGAGAGAAGAATGAGCTCGTATATGAGTAAAAAAGACAGGGTTAGTTCGCCTAATTAATAATTGTTGAACCTGAAAAAATAATTTATCAATATTAGTTTTTAAAATTACCAGTAGAGTGGCTTCAGGAAGATAAATACATGAAAAGACTGCATATTTAGAATCAGAAACAATATTAATAGGAATATCAAAAAAATCCTGTAATGCCAAACAAATGGCCCAAAGTTCAGCAGGCTGCACAGAAGAAAAGGAATGTGGAACAACTTTAGAAGTAGTATCAGTCCAATAGCCAGCAGTATTTTTATTGGCATCTGTAAAAATAGTTTTTTCTTCAACTGGAATATTAGATATAGGAGATTTACAAACCACTGATGTATGTCGAAGGAAATCTATCATTTTAGATTGAGGATATTGATTAGAAAAAGTCCCTGAATAAGATGCAAGAGCTATCTGCCAATTTTCATTAAACTGTAAGCAATTAGAAATTTGGGTGGAAGTAAGTTGAGTAATAATTGTTTGAGGGTCACTTCCAATTAACTCAGTAATATGGCCTCGACCTTTCAAAATAAGGAAAGCAATTCTATCCGTATAAGTAGTAAGCTTTTTTGTATAGTTATTGGGTAAAAATATCCACTCAATCAACCCTGCAGATTGAGCAATAACTCCAGTAGGAGAATAGGGAGTATGGAACACTATGAAATATATAGGTTGATCCTGTTGTAGATAAGTAAGAAACCCTTCATTCAACCGTTGCTCTACAAAGTGTAATTCCTCTTTTGCTTGAGAAGTAAGAGATCGAGGACTGTTAAGAGCAGTATCACCCTCTAAAGTAGAAAATAAATGACGCAATTGATGTGTAGGAATCCCTAACATGGGACGTAACCAGTTAATATCACCCAAAAGCTTCTGAAAATCATTAAGAGTTTTTAAATTATCTCGTCTAATTTGGACCTTTTGAGGTTTTATTCTCTGTTGTTCCAAAATAGCACCTAAATATGAAATAGGAAATTCAGTTTGAATTTTTTCAGGAGCAATTTGAAGATTAAAATCACTTAAAGCTTTCTTTACATGAATAAAAAATTTATCTTGTTCCTCTTTACTAGGAGCTGCCAATAGAAGATCATCCATATAATGATAGAGAAGACAATTAGAAAATTGTTGTCTCACAGTAATAAGAGCACGATTAACAAACTCCTGACAAAGTGTAGGGCTATTAATCATTCCTTGAGGCAACACTGTCCATTGATAACGTTTTACGGGCTGCCCATGATTATACACTGGAATAGTAAAAGCAAATTTATTTCTATCTTTTATTTGCAAAGGAATATTAAAAAAAAAACAATCCTTCAAATCTAAAACCATCAAAGACCAATCCTGTGGAATCAAAGCAGGAGAAGGGAGACCTAATTGCAAAGCTCCCATAGGTTCTATACATTTGTTAACTGCCCTTAAATCAGTTAACATTCTCCATTTACCAGATTTTTTCTTAATGACAAAAACAGGAGAATTCCAAGGAGACGTAGAAGGTTCAATATGGCCAGATTGAAGCTGTTCTTTTACTAATTGTTCTAAAGCCTCGAGCTTCACTTTTGGAAGCGGCCACTACTCAACCCATTTAGGGACATCAGTTAACCATTTCAATGGGAGAGCTCGAGGAATCTGAGCAGTGGCTACAAGTTTTCCGACGAGATGGTGAGCGTTGTTCCTAAAGAAAATAAAAGATCTCTTCCCCAGATATTAATAGGTATATTAACAATGTAAAAAGAAATAGATACTTTCTTTCCATTAGACAATTGGCATGACAAAGGTTGAGTGCTTCTCCACACATCTGCTATTGATCCTAAGCCTGTTAAAACAAGAGGAATTTTTTCTTTTTTCCAGTCATTAGGCCACTGCTGGAGACAAATAACCGAAACATCTGCTCCTGTATCCACTAATCCTTCAAACTGTATACCTTCAATAATCAGTGACATTAAAGGACGAGAGTCATTAATAAGCATTTCCCAAAATATACTTTTTCCCGTACTTCCAAAACCACCGACTCTCTCTCCCTACTTCAGCCTTGTCAGCAGCTACTAGAAATAGGGAGGCGTAAGGTGGTGCAGAAGGGTTAACAGCCTTGGAAGTTCATTTTTTATTTAATAAAACCTTTCAAAAGGCAGCAGTCATTGCCTCTACAGAATCCGAATCCTCCCCAGAACTCACATCTCTATCTGGCTCAGTGGATGAATCTGTACTATCATCTGGAGGTTTGGGCAGAGGCCGAGGTGAAGCCCCCTCCTCAAAATAACATGAGGCGGCCTCACTATCAGCAGCCATTAATTTTAAAGCCTGTGTTATAATGTTACATAGAGTCCACAGCCTTAAAGGAATCACATTTCCTTTTTCCTGCTGCCTTCTTAACTCTTTTTGCACCACTTTCCATTCCTTCAAATTCAGCTGTACTTCTGTTTGATATTGAAACCAATAACAATGCTGCTCTATAAGACAGAATAACTCACTCAAGCGGCGAGTAGACGTTTTAATTCCTATAGAATGCAGGAGCCCCTTAACCAGCTCCATACATTGTGACTTTAAAGACGGGGAATTCCCCATAGTTTTTTCTTTTTCTTTTTTCTTTTTTCTGTTCTTTTTCTCTTATTTTTCTTATTTTCTCGAAAGTCCCCCTTTCAGCGTTTTGCTCCAGGGTGCTCTCCCTTTCGGATTTTTATTTTTATTTTTTCTCTTTTTCTCGAAAGTCCCCCTTTCAGCCTTTTGCCCCGGGGTGCTTACCCTTTCGGTTCCGTCGAGCCCCACGTTGGGCGCCAGATGCCGGCGACGGAATGACACACCAACACTGCAGAGTGGTTTAAATCTTTATATTTTAACACTTGCTTCTTACAGCTGCTTAATTTTTATATCTTTTGCACAACCCCCTACAGGGCAAGCTGCCAAGCACTATGATTCAGAGACTATACAGTGCGCAGGCGCAGGGCGAGATAACCTTTACCTTGGCTTATTTACTGCAGCTAAGACTTTGTTTTGGGGAACTTCCTTATCAACTTAGAATCCGTTTTGTCCCAAGGTCTGTTCCTTTTGAGGAATCAGAGAAACATCCTTGTGTGTAAGCAATGTTCTTTTCCCATGGGAACAAACAGGATTTTTAGCTGAACATCTCGTTTGCAAGAATGCTCATCCCTGGTTGACAGTCTCGTTAGCAAGCACTTCTCAATCTTCCTTGAACCTAGTTCCCTACACTGGGCAGAACATCTCGTTTGCAAGAATGTCCAGCCCTGGTTGAGAGTCTTGTTTGCAAGCACTTCTCAACCTTCCTTAAACCTAGTTCCCTACACTGGGCAGAACATCTCGTTTGCAAGAATGTCCAGCCCTGGTTGAGAGTCTCGTTTGCAAGCACTTCTCAACCTTCTTCAAACCTAGTTCCCTACAAACAATGATATTCATTCCTCTGATACAATGATCTAAGAACCGTGATTCATATGTTTACAAAATGGAGGTTAATTGTTTATGAAATAAAACATACACTAATTATATAACTTTTCTGGGAGGGGTTTCCATACATTTCTAGGGGATCAGAGATGTCTTCATTTGAAACATGGCAACTAATATTCATGACTTCTGTTGATATTATAAAGATACATCAAGATTTCAGTGAACCATCATTGTATTTTACTTAAATAGGAAGTGACATAACTATTGAAAATGTACATCTTACTATAATATGTGGAATTTCTCCCTGAACACTTACCTCATGGTGACCTATAGGGATGTTTGACATGAATGACTAACGCCTCCATTTAGATGTACATGTTACATTCCTGGGTCCTTAATCTTCTAACGGAGAATAAATATAAATGATTTCATCCTAGGAGTGAAGGCCTTGTCTCATCTTTGAGATAGCAACCATCAAAAACTTAACTTTGCATACACACTAGAAATGAAGCATAGCAGCATGGAGTAATTTGAGAGTTGAATCACATTGATTTTGGTTTTCAAACAATCACAAATCATGTCAATATAAACAAAGATATATTGCTACTATTTGTACATTTCTAAATACCAACCTTCATCTTGTGATCCATACTAACATATCAATTTTCTATCTGTTTTAACTATGGATTACTATCTACAATACTTCTCCTGAAGAGGAACTTGAAAAAACAGGATTGATGAAATGCTTTCTATTGTGTGGGCTTCCCTGATAGCCCAGTTGGTAAAGAATCCACCTCCCACTCCACTATTCTGGCCTGGAGAATTCCATGGACACAGTCCATGGGGTTGCAAAGAGTTGGAAACAACTGAGCGACTTTCACTTTTTCTAGTGTGCAATTTCTGATATTTATTTAGATTTAATTTTTATTAAATTTCTACATTTTCTTTATGTCATTCCTTATCTTCCTTAAATAAATGGTCTTGTATTTTCTGAAGTGTATGTTTAGGACAAACTTCTTCCATCACTTATTAGTAGGGTTTCTCTCCAGTACGTGCTCTCTGTCTAATAAGGTGAGAGCTCAGATTAAAGCCTTTGCCACTTCTCCAGTAGGAATTCTCTGATGTTGAGTAAGACGTGAGTGCCTGATGAAGGTTTTTCCACATTCTTTACATTTCTAAGGTTTCTCTCCAGTATGAATTCTCTGATGGTAAGTTAGACCTGAGTGCTTGCTAAAGTCTTTGCCACAAACCTTACATTTATAAGGCCTCTCCCCAGTATGAATTCTCTGGTGTTGAGTAAGATTTGAGTACTGACTGAAGGCTTTTACACATTCTATGCATTTATAAGGCTTCTCTCCAGTATGAATTCGCTGGTGTTGAGTAAGAGTTGAGTAGTAACTGAAGGCTTTTCCACATTCTTGACATTTATAAGGCTTCTCTCCAGTATGAATTCGAAGATGTTGAGTAAGAGTTGAGTAGCGACTGAAGGCATTTCCGCATTCATTACATTTATAAGGTTTCTCTCCAGTATGAATTCTCTGGTGATCAGTAAGACATGACTTCTGATTAAAGGCTTTGCCACACTCTGCACATTTATAAGGCCTCTCCCAGTGTGAATGCGCTGATGTCGACTAAGGTTTGAGTAACACATAAATGCTTTTTCACATTCTTTACATTCATAAGGTTTCCTGCCAGTGTGGATTTGCTGATCTTGACTAATCTCTGAATTCTGACTAGAGGTGTTGCCACACTCTGTATATTTGAAAGGTTTCCATCCTGAATGAATTTTCCTGTGTCTGCTTAGACTGGATGAGTTAGTAAAGGCTTTCTCACATTTCGTACACTTGTAACTTTTCTGCGGATTCTGAAAACTCTGCTGTTGAGTGAGATTTGAAGACTGATTAGAGACATCACCATATTCACAATTGTAAATCTTCTCTTCAGTGTGTGCACTCTCATTTAGTGGAAAACCTGATGTTTGGTAAAAGATATTCCTCCATGTACTATTGTTAGAATCTTTGTCTGAAGATTGAGGTCCCTGATGTTTCATAGGGTGAGAGTCTTGTTCAGTTGTACACCCAGTTTCATTGCATGCATGGCTTCTCACTCCACCGTAAATATTCTTGTAATTATTGGGGGTAGAGCTCTTACTTAAGGCCTGTCTCGTGTTATTACATGTGAGAAGTTGTTCCGTATTAACCGTATCATGATGTGTATTGAACAGTGATGGTGGGATTAACTCTCTTCCATTAATATCAACATTACACATTTTGGAATGGAGAGAAACTGTCTGTTGGTAGAAGAATAATGATCCCTTGTTCACAGATCCCTCAAACTGATTATTTTGTGAATCTTCCCCATCATTTTTAATTTCTGGTTTTCAGACGTGCTTGAATGTATGTGTAATCGAAGCCTGTGTTCAGAGTGGTTTGCATGAGTATTTGCAGTAGAGACTGGATGACTTTCCAGATTTTCCACATTTCCCTTCAGAGAATGCGCATGTTTCAAAAACTGATTTAAGCCTTTGGTTGAACAGATACACTTCTCTGCAGCTGTTGATAACTGAAATCGGTGTTTTCCACAGTTTGACTCACATTGCTCATTTCTTTTGGCAGTAATGTCCACATTGTGTGAAAGTGTCTTGGTTTCTTTCTGTCCATATAAACATATTCTCGGTCTTTCACATACCCCCATATATTCCTGGTCTTTCATTAAATGTTCATTTCCAAGGTAAGCTCTTTCAAATACTCCTAGGTTTGCTTTTTGGATTAAATATTCTAATCTTGGATTCTTTGACATCAAACCACGGGTGTTGTGAGAGGACACAGCTGAAAGATATGAAATGAAAGTTTTCTTATCTACTATTCCTATCTACTGGGGCTGGTGTGAGCTCAGCTGGGACAGAAGGGTAGCCTCATTCTCTGTGGGAAGAGAACACGGCAACAGTCTGTGGCAGCAGGACAGAGTGAGACTTGTACACAAGGTACTGATGCCAGCCCTGCCCACCCAGCCTGAGAGGGTATCTGCTGCTGCAGCCAAAGTCTGGGTGCTGAAATGTGGGGTCTGCATAGCATAGCCAGGCAGAGCACTGCTGTGGGCTGTGAGGAGACATCCTGAGGGGCCGGGGGTGAGGGATGAGCTCTATAACTAGAATGCTTATGGAGGAAGCCTGACCACCAGAGAGTAGAGCGCCTTTGTTGACTGATGCCCAAAGGGAAGACCCACCATTGCAGCCCCTCTTCCCCTGTGCTGGCCCCTCCTCTCCTAGCACTAGGAAGGGCCACCACCCAGGTGGGCTCTATTGAGCTCCAGCCACAGCCTCCCCCCATGCAACTCCTCCACAATCAGCAGACTCCTGTGCTCTGGGGCAGCTTCTGGAGCAGACACCTGTGGGTTGCCCACACACATAGAAGCAACTGAAAGCTAAGCTGAGCCCCAGTTTTAAGGACAGAAAACTGAAGTCTCTCCTCACGTTGCACAAACCATGCTTTTATACCTGCAACTGGCTTTGTCAACTCAGCCCCTACAGAGCATCTGCATGGACAACCAGGGCTCCTCCAGTCCTGGGAGGTGTAGCTTTAGCAGCTGTAGACTTTGTGGGGATGTATACTAGGGGGAAGGGCCAGGCTAGAGTCTGAGCAGGTCCAGCTCCATGAATGCAATTCTGGGACCTGAGTTCACTGGATCTCTGCTGGTGTTCCAGTGAAAACAACATCTGAGGAGGCACATCTCTCTGCTTTCACAAACAGTTTATGTAAATCCCTAAAAGTGAAAGGTGCTGGCACCAGAGCAATGTGCCAGCATGCCCATGGTTGAAGGGGGCCAATGCAGTGCCAACATACGGTCACATGAGGTTCACACAGTGCATGAGCACACGCCAAGGTGAACAATCCCAGAGGAGCAATGCTTAGTGGCTTCTCTCCCAGTGGGTGTCCTCCAATCCTACCTGCCTTCACTACAGATCAGAATCACACGAAGAAACACATCTGGGGGCTCTTCTCCACGAACCAGGAATCAGACTCCACCCCGAGAGACCAGTGACAACCATAGAGCCAAGGGGAAATTCCCCTCAATATTTTGGGGAGGCTCGGGTCACAATAACAGCAATCAAAGCCCAGATCAAGGGGATAAGGGTACAAGCCTGTGGACCAACCTCACTCGCTAGGGGGAAGACAACAGAGCAAGAGGAGCTAGGATCCTGCAGCCTGTAGAATAGACCACAAACCCAGAAAATTTGACAAAATGAGAGGACAACGAAGTATGATGTAGAGGAAGGAGCAAGACAAAAAGCTACAACAACCACTAAATGAAGAAGAGACAGGCAGTCTAATGATTACTCTTCCACTTAAGTCATCTTAAATGCTGATGCCATCAGGTGCCCTCTAATTCTTTAACCCACTTTTTATTTTAGCAAGTTCCATATGATGTTTCAATATAAAATCATAAATGATACTGACATAGGTCTAATCAGAAAGCAAGGACATGTAGGACAAAGTCTGGGGAAGTTGATAACAAGATTCATTAAATAAAGAAGCAGTTCTTGAGAAATTAAGAAATGAGACTTTCAAAGTATGGTGTGAACACTATCAATGCTCTGTGGAGATCGAATTGGGAAGGAAATCTTAAAAAGAGTAGATATCTATATGTAAAATGGATTCTTTTTGCAGTACAACATTGTAAATTAGTTATACTCCAATAAGAACGTTTTAAAAAGATTCTATATCTAAACATTATAATAGTGTGAAACCATTAAAAATATGGTAGAAAATGTTTTAAGCTCTTATGCCAATTTATTTGAAAATTTTTTGAGTTAATTGAATATATTTAAGTCTTTTCAGTTCAACTCAGTTCAGTTAAGCCTTTTAGCATTGAGGAATTGGGGCAGATACACTTAACATTTCATATGAGTTCATATGAAGAAAACAGAAACCTTGATTTAATCCTGAGATTGGCATTCTTTCTCTTTAGGGAGGTTTTGGTTTATACAGTGAAGAAATTACTTGAATTTAACATTTATAAGATCATATTTGTAGCTTCCAGTGTTTTAGAAATTATAAGTCAGAAACAAACAAACAAACAAACTCTGTCCCCAGTATTCCTAGAACTTTGGCAGTATGTCCTCAATTCTGCTCACACACTGTCATCTAGAGGTAGAAGCTTTAATAGGAGCATCTTAGAGTTTTTCAGAAATGTTCAGTTTTCCGAGGGGCCCCCTGCCCCCACGAAATGGAATAGTAATCGATTCATGCAGGTTGTCACAGGCCAAGAGAAGGGTTTCAGTTCTCACTGTGATTGAGCAAAGTAATCACTGGAGATGAATTCAGGAATGATTTAAAGGGACAGAATGGGGCAGGTGATATCCGCCTATGACAGCAACAGAAAGAAACCCAGACTTCTCTAAAACCATTTCCACTGAAGCAGATCTTCCCAAACCGCACGCAAAGGATGAATTCCTCACTAATCCCTGGACCTGTCGTGGTTGGTCGGCTTCATCCATTGACCCCTACCTGTGTATACGGCTGGTGTCTCCAGTCTCCTTACATCCCAGGGAGTCTTCATTTGCTCCAGAACGGTGACCAGGTCTGGCTTAGAGACCACAAGACCTGCTATCAGGAAAAGGAATATTCGTTTTACAAGAGATTCATCAGTTTCCAATCTAATATGTATTCAAGTGAAAAGAAAAGGCACATGTGCTAAGTCGTGCCTGTCACATCTGACTCTTTGCCACCCTATGGACTGTAGCCTGCCAGGGTCCTCTGTCCATGGGAGTGTCCAGGCAAAAGTACTGAGTGGGTTGCCATGTCCTCCTCCAGGAGTTCTTCCCAACCCAGGGATCAAACCCATTTCTTTTATGTCTCCTGAATTGGCAGGCAGATTCTTTACCACTAGTGCCACCTGGGAAGCCCAGAGAAGGCATGGTAGAATGTTAATACAGCCTAGAACTAAAGTATTTGGGGACATAATTTCCTAACCTGTATTAAAATTCCCTGGTGACTCAGCTGGTAAAGAAGCCACCTGCACTGTGGGAGACCTGTGTTTGATGCCTGGGTTGGGAAGATCCTCTGGAAAGGGAACGGCTGCCCACTCCCCTATTATGCCCTGGAGAATTCCATGGACTATTCCATAGGCTCGCAGAGTCAGACATGACTGTTACCTTGCTCATTACATTATTACATTATTAACATTCTAGAGAAGGCATGGTTGAATGTTAATATAGCCTACTAAATTATATCCCCAAATACTTTATCGAAGCACTTTTCTAACTAACAAATACATAAAGAAAAGATCTTGAGATTCTAGTCAAGTACTACTAAGGCCAAAGTCAGTAAGTGGGAGAAATCTGATTTATAAAGGAGAGTGGCACCCTTTTATACCACAGAACCTACAGAATTACCACTCACCTAGAAGAAGGAGGCAGATTCCATCAAGGAAAAGTGAGAATCATAATGAATCATCATGAAGTCTTCTTTCTCAACTCATAAATATCCATTTTCCATAGAAAGCAGGGATCTGAAACTATTATAAGGAGCAGAAGATTCTAGGAGACATTCTAGAAATGCAGGAACCAAAACCCAGTGCGTAGAGAAGGGATTCTGGAAGGCAGTTATCCTCACCCAAGGAGGCCAGGTTCCTGTAGTTCTCTAACATCACGTCCCTGTACAATTCTCGCTGCCCGAGGTCCAGGCATTCCCACTCTTCTTCAGTGAAGTCTATGGCCACATCCTGGAATGTCAGCCGTCCCTGAAATGCAAAGTACAGGTGCCATGTGGCCATGGGAAGACTTCCTAATGTGACCCAAGAGGAAACCAGCAAGAGAAATGGTTTTTATTTAGGAGAATGTCTGGTGTTACACAAGAATATAATTTTTACACAGTAATATTTTCTACCACATTTTTAACCCCAAGAAAAGAGGATGAGATACGATCCATGAACCACTACAGAAATTATTCTGATTTGAAAGAAAAATCATATGATCTGACCAACTTTGGCATAGTTATTTCTGAGTGTTGTACTCAGTTGACAGACAATAAACTGTCTATCAAAAGAAACAGGAAATATTTTTACAAAGCATTTCCTGATCTAAATGTTCTGGAGTGGGCTCAGTGTGCCACATTTTTCACAAGCTTATTTGAGCGAGTAATGTTGAAAATTCTGCTCCATGAGTGACAATGTGTGAACAGCAACGAGGTAGAATAGTAAGGAAAGAATTCACATTTAACTTTGAAGTTTAAGTGCTTTACAGATTTTACAGGTCTGATAGGATAGTAACCTCGGCAACAAGAATCATTTTAACATTCTGGTATATACTACTTTCTGACAGTTTTCAGAGACTTGAATGTATAACAGAAATAATTTAAAATCAATACTGTTGCTGTATCATCTTTTGGCAAATATTTTAACGAACATTCTTTAAATGACAGCTTAAGGGACTGGGGAGCCTGGTGGGTTTCTGTCTATGGGATCACACAGGGTCGGATACGACTGGAGCGACTTAGCAGCAGCAGTAACTTTTACTTCAGTTTGTGACTCTAGACTTTAATCAAACATAGAGAAGTGCACAGAGCTAACTCTAATGAAAGTTTATAGAAATTTCTGTATTTGTAAATAATACTAAAAACAAGAAAAGTGTTAGTCACTCAGTCGTGTCCTACTCTTTCCCACCCCAGGGACTGTAGATTGCCAGGCTTCTCTGTCCATGGGATTGTCAAGGCAGGAATAGTGGAGTGGGTAGCTATTCCCTCCTTCACGGAATCTTCAAAAAAGTAAAACAAAAAATCAATCAAATGATGTTAACATGTTCATACATACAGACATACACTAAAATGGGACTGTGTACTTATTAAGAGACAAATTGTCATGTCAATAAAATCAGGATAATTTTTAAATGATTGAAATTATACATAAATATTTGTGGATGATATTGTTAGGTAGGTAGAATAGGGAAAAGGAGTCCAAAATGGCGGTGGCTAAAAGACAAGGAAGGTCAAGGAGGGTCCAAGGACCAGGAGTGGGATGCCACTGCCTTCTCCTAAAGAAACAGCACTCCTGGTTAAACCCAATTTGCGTAGGGCAGGCTCCAAATCTTTGTTGTGATGAGACAAAGAACCGAGGAACATACACTCGCGTGACATCTATGGTGCCATGACTCGGATGTAACCAGGCTGAAACAACCTCCCAGCGGAAGAGGCCAAGCACAGCAGGAGTCCAACTCAGTGAAGCTCCCGCGATAGAAGCGGAAGGCGAAGAAACCCAGCACAGGGGAAGGCCCATCATGCTGGATACCAGGACAGCGAAAAACAAACTCAGCAGAAAGGTCACGCGTCCCAGTCTCTGATCCCAGAAGACCTCCGATTAAGGTAAGAGGTCCTCACTGGAGGGATATGCCTAATGAAATCTTAATTCCTTTACAATCTCTCCTTTCTTGTTGCCTCGAACCTCCTGCAAACAGGCGGGTGGCAGGGGGCACAATTGAGGGACTCTGGAGAGGCTACTCCTCAGCATGCCCAAAGGCGCTGTCTGCTGAGCCCCAGCAGCTGTTACACAAGCTGGTGGGGGTTCTTCTGTCCTTTCTCTTCTCTGTGCCAAGGATCAGACCAATGAAATTGTGAGCACTGGTCAGATATTTAGCAAATTTTCCGGTGGGCCATGAAGGGGATTCCTTGGCACGTTGTTCCCACTGCTTTTTCCTCCTGTCCTTCAGCTCTCTCCCGGGACTCAAGCTCAGCCAAAACTAATGAAACTCAGGCTCTGGTATCTCATTGCAAAAATTCATTGAGAGACAAAGAGGTGGATTTGTTAGGATCCAGAGAGAAGCCACTCTTCAGGGTGTGAACCATTGCCAAGGGCAAGGGCTGGGGCCACAGCATGAGGCCTGGCTAGGTTTTGTGAGGGGGTGAAAATCATATGCTAATGAGTGGGAGGATCACCCCCAAATATTGGGGCACCACCCACTCCTCCCTCATATGCCTTGGAGCTGTCCTGCCACCTGTCTGTTGGCTTATAGATTGGGGATTAAGTACTTGAATTTGACTTGTTATTTTGGACCCACTTGGTTTTAATTGGTTCACATTATACCCTTGTGCAATGTCATTCTTTCAAAGGTTGTGCTCTGCCCCCTTCCCTCCAGTTGCATGCTCTTTGCCTGAGCCCCATCCAGACCCACAAGCTTGCCTCTACAATCTTCTGGAGAGACAACCAGAAAATAGCTGGCCTTGGTAGGGAAATACTCTATAATATCCAACCCCCTAATCCTACCCAGCACTGTTCACACTGGAGATCTTGGGGACGTCCAGCTCCAGTCTGGGGGTCCAAGTAGGTCATCACACCTTGACATGCCTAGGGATCTGGTCCTCGAAAGGTTGTCATGTCTCAACTTGCTCGGGGATCTGCTAGTCCCAGGGGTCCCAGGAGGTCATCACGCCTCAGCCTGCCCACGGACCCAATTCTCGAGAGGCTGTCACACCTCGACCTGCCCAGTGATTCGATCTCTAGGAGGCTGTCGCGCCTCAGCCTGCCTGGGGCTCTGCACCCTGACCTGGGGATGCCTGGTTCTCAGGTTGCAACAGTTCTGGGTAGGATAAGCTTCAGAAAGACTCACCCCTAAGGAAGTCCACCCATGGAAACAGAAGGAAGCCTATTACTTGTGGGACTGTGCCCAGTCTCAGCAATAACTCAGGAACCCAGTGAGAACCCCATTGCCTTTCTGGAAAGGCTAAAAGAGGCACTCCAAAAGTTTACCAATCTGGACTTAGACTCTTAGGAGGGACAGGTGATTTTAAATGACAAATTCCTGTCCCAATGTGCATCAGATATCAGAATTAAGTTACAACAGCTACAACGGCAGGACCTTGCTGCCTCTTTAGATGAGATGGTCCAGACAGCCACCAATACCTTTTATAACAGAGAACAGGAGAAGGAGGCCAAGGCCCAGGAGGAGGAGAGAAAGAAAGAGACAAGGCATGCCCAGATGCTGGCCGCCCTCCAGAGAAGCCCTATGGCAAACTCCGAGTCCCTGAAGGACAAGGCACGAGACAAATGCCTGATCTGTAGACAGGCGGGCCATTGGGCCAAAGAGTGTCCAAACCGGGACAAGTCTCCTAGAAAGGCTTACCACAAATGCCATCAACTGGGACATTGGGCGGCACTCTGCCCTCGGGACCCAAGAGCCTCAAGGTCAAGTGCCAAGCCTACCCTCACAACGGTTCAAGAGGACTGAAGCGGCCCACTCCAGCCAGCCCGCCTGTCACAGATAACCATCATGGGGCTGGAGCCAAGGGTGCAACTGGATGTGGCAGGTAGGCCCGAGAATTTCTTGGTTGGCACAGAGGGTACCTACTCTGTCTTGATCTCCTACTCCGGAGCCTTCTCCTCCCAAACCTGTACCATTTTGGGTGCTAACAGGAAAACCAACTACTAAAAGATTCACCCGAGCACTTCTTTGTTGCTGGGATGGACAAATATTTTCCCACCAGTTTCTAGTGGTCCCTGAGTGTCCTACTCCCTTATTGGGAAGAGATATACTCACTAAACTGGGGACCACCCTTGTGATGGGAAGTTTTTCAGCCCCTAGAGCTCTACAGCTCCTGGTTACTACTGAAGAACCCATTACACCTTCAATAGAGAGGGACCAAAAACCATGGGAAGACAAAATTAACCCCCAGGTGTGGGACCAGGTGATTCCTGGATGAGCCTACCAAGCCGAACCGGTTATCATTGTCCTCCAAGATCCCACTCGGTTTCCTAACCGGAAACAATACCCTCTCAAGAGAGAGGCTCGGGAGGGACTACAGCCTTTAATAAATAAATTCCTTGCTTGTGGGCTATTGGTTCCCACCAGTTTGCCACGTACACCCCAATCCTCTCAGTAAAGAAAAAAAAGACAGAACCTGGTGAATGGTTCAAGATCTCCGGATCATAAATGAAGCTGTAGTCCCCCTCCATCCCACAGTACCCAATCCCTATGTAATCTTGGGAGAAATCCCACCCAGTGCCAAGTGGTTTACAGTCTTGGAATTCAAAGATGCATTTTTTTGCATACCACTGGCTAAAGAATCCCAATATCTTTTTGCCTTTGAGTGGGAGGCCCCAGGAGAAAAACACCAACAGATGACTTGGACAGTATCACCTCAGGGGTTCAGAGATAGCCCCCACCTGTTTGGACAGGCCTGCTGGCGACGGAATGAAACACCAACACTGCAGAGTGGTTTAAATCTTTATATTTTAACACTTGCTTCTTACAGCTGCTTTATTTTATATCCCTTGCACCACAACCTACAGGGCAAGCTGCCAAGCACTACGATTCAGAGACTATACAGTGCGCAGGCGCAGGGCGAGATAACCTTTACCTTGGCTTATTTACTGCAGCTAAGACTTTGTTTTGGGGAACTTCCTTATCAACTTAGAATCCGTTTTGTCCCAGGGTCTGTTCCTTTTGAGGAATCAGAGAAACATCCTTGTGTGCAAGTAATGTTCTTTTCCCATGGGAACAAATAGGATTTTTAGCTGAACATCTCCTTTGCAAGAATGTTCAGCCCTGGTTGAGAGTCTCGTTTGCAAGCACTTCTCAACCTTCTTTAAACCTAGTTCCCTACACTGGGCAGAACATCTCGTTTGCAAGAATGTTCAGCCCTGGTTGAGAGTCTCGTTTGCAAGCACTTCTCAACCTTCTTTATACCTTGTTCCCTACATCTCCCCCTTTCTTTTCTTGTAGATGCTGAATAAGCGCTTGAATACGCAAAGCTTTTTTTTCCAATTGTTTTCCTTTTCGCCAGCGGTGGTAGACTATAAAAGCAATAAAACATAAAGCAACAATTAACAAAATATTCACAAAGGATATTGTTAACAATGTAGATACATGCCCTAAAGGATTAAGGTTATCTAATCCTTCTTGAAGACTCTTTAGTATATCAGAACCAAGAATATCAGGCAGCGTCTTACTAAAAGTTGACAATATAGTTTGTTCCAATTCCATAATTTCAGCAGTTAAATTCTGGTGTCCCACTAAAGACCTTTTCACCTTTTCCCAACCCTCACTCATATTAAAGGGAACAGGGGTTACACACAGGTGAAATGAGTTTCAATCACATTTTAACACACTCTTTGTAGCTAACACAGTCACTTGATCTCCTAACCAGGAAACTGTGTGTTGTAAATTCAATACATCAGTAGCCAATTGAGTGTCCAAATCATGCTGTTGTTGCCACAATAAATGAGCATCTTTATGTCATTCCCTGACAAAATCAGCAGTCTGTATGCCTTGATGCAAAGCAAGACCTGCTACAGTTGCTGTTGCTGTTACTGAAACCACGGCGAGAATTGATGCGATGACAATGCTAAGCATTATTCGAGATCGATGGAGAAGAGTTTGTACAGCATTCACAAGATGAGTGACAGCAAAAGAGTCCGACCAAGGTCGAGTAAGATTAACAGGCAACCAAAGTTCAGTCCGTGCTTTCACAATGACCACTGGAATGGACCATCTTGTTTTTACCATTTTCCCACTAGGAACGATTTATACATTGAGTCAAGTTACAATCAGAAATTTATAACTAGACGAGGGTCATGATCCCTGCAATGTTTTTTCAGCTTCTTGAGTCAGCTTCTTTAACTGTCCCCGTGTCGGTGGACTTGCCTCTCTTGTCGCAAAGGTGAAAGTCCTCTGCATTGACAGTTCCTGAAACTGGTGCACGATTGGGTCGCTCATTCTGCAACTTCACCAATCTCAATGGAACCCAGATCCTGGAATTATTCACAGAAATAAAAGCATACCCTCGCCCCAAGAAGTGAAGTACTGCTGGAATCCATCCCTTTATCTCATCCTTATACCATACCTGGGAATGTTCAAAGCTTTTTGTCTTCTTTTCTGAATTGCCAAAATGCTGTTCTGCTGGAGTAATCTTACTTTTTCCCCAGACATTCAAAAAGTTGAGAGTTAATAGTGTTTTATTTAATACATCCCTTGGTGATATCATACCTTTCTCCCCCTTTCTTATTTTTTCAATGTATTCTCGAAGAGTCCTATTAGCTCTTTCAATTATAGTTTGTCCTTGACTATTATAAGGAATACCAAAAGTGTGCTTAATATGATATTGTTCTAAAAATTGAGATAATTTAGAGGATTGATATGCGGGAGCATTATCAGTTTTTAATTCTATAGGTATGCCCATAATAGCAAAACAAAATAATAAATTGAGTAATAACAGAATCTGCCTTTTCTGAACTTAAAGCTGTAGCCCATTGAAAATGAGAATAAGTATCTATAGTATGATGAACATATTTCTGTTTACCGAATGAAGAAATAAAAACAACATCCATTTGCCAGATTTGGTTAGATTGTAGTCCTCTGGGATTTACTCCAGGAGGGGCAAAGGGCAAAATAAACGGTGCACATATGGAACAAGAACGAACAATGCGTTGAGCTTGTTTTCGTGTTAATGAATAAGTTTTTTGTAACCCTTTAGAATTAGTATGATGTAAGCAATGTTCTTGTGTTGCAGACTGTAAAGGATAAAGTAAGGCATCAATATTTGCATTTCCTTGAGATAATGGTCCGGGGAGAGAAGAATGAGCTCGTATATGAATAAAAAAGACAGGGTTAGTTCGCCTAATTAATAATTGTTGAACCTGAAAAAATAATTTATCAATATTAGTTTTTAAAGTTACCGGTAGAGTGGCTTCAGGAAGATAAATACATGAAAAGACTGCATATTTAGAATCAGAAACAATATTAATAGGAATATCAAAAAACATCCTGTAATGCCAAACAAATGGCCCAAAGTTCAGCAGGCTGCACAGAAGAAAAGGAATGTGGAACAACTTTAGAAGCAGTATCAGTCCAATAGCCAGCAGTATTTTTATTGGCATCTGTAAAAATAGTTTTTCCTTCAACTGGAATATTAGATATAGGAGATTTACAAACCACTGATGTATGTCGAAGGAAATCTATCATTTTAGATTGAGGATATTGATTAGAAAAAGTCCCTGAATAAGATGCAAGAGCTATCTGCCAATTTTCATTAAACTGTAAGCAATTAGAAATTTGGGTGGAAGTAAGTTGAGTAATAATTGTTTGAGGGTCACTTCCAATTAACTCAGTAATATGGCCTCGACCTTTCAAAATAAGGAAAGCAATTCTATCCATATAAGTAGTAAGCTTTTTTGTATAGTTATTGGGTAAAAATACCCACTCAATCAACCCTGCAGATTGAGCAATAACTCCAGTAAGAGAATAGGGAGTATGGAACACTATGAAATATATAGGTTGATCCTGTTGTAGATAAGTAAGAAACCCTTCATTCAACCGTTGCTCTACAAAGTGTAATTCCTCTTTTGCTTGAGAAGTAAGAGATCGAGGACTGTTAAGAGCAGTATCACCCTCTAAAGTAGAAAATAAATGACGCAATTGATGTGTAGGAATCCCTAACATGGGACGTAACCAGTTAATATCACCCAAAAGCTTCTGAAAATCATTAAGAGTTTTTAAATTATCTCGTCTAATTTGGGCTTTTTGAGGTTTTATTCTCTGTTGTTCCAAAATAGCACCTAAATATGAAATAGGAAATTCAGTTTGAATTTTTTCAGGAGCAATTTGAAGATTAAAATCACTTAAAGCTTTCTTTACATGAATAAAAAATTTATCTTGTTCCTCTTTACTAGGAGCTGCCAATAGAAGATCATCCATATAATGATAGAGAAGACAATTAGAAAATTGTTGTCTCACAGTAATAAGAGCACAATCAACAAACTCCTGACAAAGTGTAGGGCTATTAATCATTCCTTGAGGCAACACTGTCCATTGATAACGTTTTACGGGCTGCCCATGATTATACACTGGAATAGTAAAAGCAAATTTATTTCTATCTTTTATTTGCAAAGGAATATTAAAAAAAAAATCCTTCAAATCTAAAACCATCAAAGACCAATCCTGTGGAATCAAAGCAGGAGAAGGGAGACCTAATTGCAAAGCTCCCATAGGTTCTATACATTTGTTAACTTTTTTAAAATCAGTCAACATTTTCCATTTACCAGATTTTTTCTTAATGACAAAAACAGGAGAATTCCAAGGAGACGTAGAAGGTTCAATATGGCCAGATTGAAGCTGTTCTTTTACTAATTGTTCTAAAGCCTCGAGCTTCACTTTTGGAAGCGGCCATTGCTCAACCCATTTAGGGACATCAGTTAACCATTTCAATGGGAGAGCTCGAGGAATCTGAGCAGTGGCTACAAGTTTTCCGACGAGATGATGAGCGTTGTTCCTAAAGAAAATAAAAGATCTCTTCCCCAGATATTAATAGGTATATTAACAATGTAAAAAGAAATAAATACTTTCTTTCCATTAGACAATTGGCATGACAAAGGTTGAGCGCTTCTCCACACATCTGCTATTGATCCTAAGCCTGTTAAAACAAGAGGAATTTTTTCTTTTTTCCAGTCATTAGGCCACTGCTGGAGACAAATAACCGAAACATCTGCTCCTGTATCCACTAATCCTTCAAACTGTTTACCTTCAGTAATCAGTGACATTAAAGGACGAGAGTCATTAATAAGCATTTTCTAAAATATACTTTTTCCCGTACTTTCAAAACCATTGACTTTTTTTTTCCTACCTCAGCCTTGTCGGCAGCTACCAGAAATAGGGATGCATAAGGTGATGCAGAAGGGTTAACAGCCTTGGAAGTTTGTTTTTTATTTAATAAAACCTTTTAAAAGGCAGCAGTCATTGCCTCTACAGAATCTGAATCCTCCCCAGAACTTACATCTCTATCTGACTCAGTGGATGAATTTTTACTATCATCCGGAGGTTTGGGCGGAGGCCAAGGTGAAGCCCCCTCCTCAAGATAACATGAGGCGGCCTCACTGTCAGCAGCCATTAATTTTAAAGCCTGCGTTATAGCGCTACATAGAGTCCACAGCCTTAAAGGAATCACATTTCCTTTTTGATACTGCCTTCTTAACTCTTTCTGCACCACTTTCCATTCCTTCAAATTCAGCTGTACTTCTGTTTGATATTGAAACCAATAACAATGCTGCTCTATAAGCCAGAATAACTCACTCAAGCAGCGAGTAGATGTTTTAATTCCTATAGAATGCAGGAGCCCCTTAACCAGCTCCATATATTGTGACTTTAAAGATGGGGAATTCCCCATAGTTTTTTCTTTTTCTTTTTTCTGTTCTTTTTCTCTTATTTTTCTTATTCTCTCGAAAGTCCCCCTTTCAGCCTTTTGCTCCGGGGTGTTTACCCTTTCGGATTTTTATTCTTTTCTCTTTTTCTCTATTTCCCGAAAGTCCCCCTTTTAGCCTTTTGCCCCGGGGTGCTTACCCTTTCGGTTCTGTCAGGCCCCACGTTGGGCGCCAGATGCCAGCGACGGAATGAAACACCAACACTGCAGAGTGGTTTAAATCTTTTTATTTTAACACTTGCTTCTTACAGCTGCTTTATTTTATATCCCTTGCACAACAACCTACAGGGCAAGCTGCCAAGCACTACGATTCAGAGACTATACAGTGCGCAGGCGCAGGGCGAGATAACCTTTACCTTGGCTTATTTACTGCAGCTAAGACTTTGTTTTGGGGAACTTCCTTATCAACTTAGAATCCGTTTTGTCCCAAGGTCTGTTCCTTTTGAGGAATCAGAGAAACATCCTTGTGTGCAAGAAATGTTCTTTTCTCATGGGAACAAACAGGATTCTTAGCTGAACATCTCGTTTGCAAGAATGTTCAGCCCTGGTTGAGAGTCTCGTTTGCAAGCACTTCTCAACCTTCTTTATACCTTGTTCCCTACACAGGCCCTTACCCGGGATCTCCTAGATTTGGACCTGGGACCTAATGGGAAAATATTATGATACGTAGATGACCTATTAATCTGCTATCCAGGTGAGAAAAGTGCCCAACAACATGCAATTCAGGTTCTAAACTTCTTGGCAGAAAGAGGATACAAAGTCTCCCGTGCTAAGGCACAGATGGTCGAGACAAAGGTCACTTACCTGGGAGTTCAGATTACACTCGGGTCCAGGAGGCTGTCCTCTGATCGGGTACAAGGAATCCTCCAGTTGCCCTCCCCCACGACTCAAAAACAATTGCGAGCTTTCCTGGGGCTAACTGGATATTGTAGAATCCGGATACCCAACTATGGTCTAATTGCCCAGTCCTTATATTAAAGCTTAAAGGGACGAGATGATTCAACCCCACTGATATGGGGAACTCCTCAAAAGAAGGCAGAGGCTACACTAAAACAGGCCTTAACTCGAGCACCTGCCTTGAAGTTGCCAGACCCAGAAAAAGCATTCCAACTTTATGCCCATGAAACAGGGGGAATAGCTTTGGGAGTGTTAACTCAAAGGTTGGGATCTGAGCCCCAGCCCGTAGCTTAGGGATCTAAAAAGCTCGATCCACCTACCCAAGGCTGGCCCTACTGCCTTCGAAATCTTGCAGCTATTGCAATCATGATAGAAGATGCTTTAAAACTCTCCTTTGGGGGCAAACTAACTATTTTTTACCAGCCGCCAAGTAAAACAACTCCTAAATGGGAGAGGCCATTTAGGGATGTCTGATCAAAGAATCCACAGATATCAAGTAATGCTGATGGAAAATCCAGGCCTCACTATATCCCCTTTTGAGGTTCTTAACCCAGCTACCCTCCTGCTTACCCCTGAGAACTCTCTCCCCTTTCACTCTTGTCTAGAAACCTTGGACCACTAGATAAAACCCTGGGAGGGATTGTCAGAAGATCCTCTGACCAATCCTGAGGAAATCTGGTACACTGATGGAAGCAGCTTTGTCTTGGATGGAAAAAGAAGAGCCGGGTATGCAGTAGTCTCCAATTTTGAGATCATAGAGGCTAAGCCTCTGCCACCAGGTACTTCAGCCCAATTAGCTGAGCTCATAGCCCTGACTCGAGCTTTAGAGGTGGGAAAAGGTAAAAGAATAGCCATTTACACTGATCCCAAGTATGCCTTTCTGGTGCTACATGCACTTGCTGCTATTTGGAAAGAAAGGGGCCACTTGACCACCCGAGGGTCCCCAATCAAATATGGTGACAAAAATCTTTGACTCTTGGAGGCAGTCCATCTGCCCACTGAGGTTTCAGTCTCCCACTGTAAAGGACACAAAAGATGGGAGCACAGAAGTGGCACGAGGGAACCAAGCAGCTGATCAGGCAGCTAGGAGAGCAGCATTACAGAACCATGACCTAATAGGGGTTGCCACCTTAGTTGCACAGACTAATTTGCCAGAAATTCCTTCATATACTGAAGGTGAGACTCTTAAAGCTAAGAGCGAGGGCTTTCAAGAAGGTCATATGGGATGATTCCAAAAGGAGGGACTCCTTTTTCTGCCTGGGAACCTCCAATGGAAGTTGGTTAACTCCTTACATGCCACTACTCATTTAGGAGAAAAGGCCCTCCAAAGATTACTAGAAAAGTCCTTCAGGGGAACAGGCTTCCAAACAACTATAAGACAGGCGGTGTCCTCTTGTCCCACTTGCCAATTAAACAACCCCCAAGGAGCTCGAAGACTCCAGCTGGCCCAGCCCATCCAACGACGTGGAGCCTACCCAGGAGAGGACTGGCAGATGGACTTCACCCAGATGCCAGTTTCTCAAGGGTATAGACACCTATTAGTCATGATAGATACATTCACAGGATGGGTTGAAGGCTTTCCCACCCAGACTGAGAAGGCTGAGGAGGTGTAAAAAAAAACTGCTTCATGAAATTATTCCAAGATTTGGTCTGCCCAGGTCATTACAAAGTGACAATGGGACATCATATACTTCCAAGGCCACCCAAGGGGTCTCAAAAGCATTGGGCATTACTTATTATCTCCATTGTGCCCAGAGGCCTCAATCTTTGGGAAAAGTAGAAAGAGCCACTCAATTCTTAAAATCAGCTATAAAATAGACAACCCAGGAGACCTCCCTGGGGTGGAAGGAGGCTTTACCAATAGCTCTCCTCTGCACCCGCATTGCCCCTAAGGAACAGCTTGGTCTTAGTCCTTATGAGATGCTATATGGGAGACCTTTTGTTTATGTCAATGACCTCTTCCTAGATCCAGAGGTTCAGACCCTCCAGTCTTATACCATGGCCATTGGGCAATTCCAACAGGATATACGCTTGTGGGGTATAAACCAGGACCCAAAAGATTCTAACGAGTCACCACGATATGCTCCAGGGACTCAAGTCCTAATTAAAGTCTGGAAAGATGGGTCCCCTAAAGCTCAACTCCAGCCCACATGGAAGGGCCCCTACCCTGTAACACTTTCTACCCCCACAGCAGTCAAGGTACCAGGACATGACTCCTGGATTCACTACTCACGAGTCAAGCTGTGGAAGAAGACAGAAGAGGAAACTCAATACACCTGTGAGCCCCTGGGAGATCTCAGATACCTATTCAGGACTACCAATGAGTGCCATTCTAATGAACACCCCCCAAATCTGGTTTCTGGGGATAAGATTTCTCAGGATAGCTCTACACAGCCAACCCAGCTTGACAGAGATTGTATTCCAAAACAGACAAGAGATAGATCTTCTGATCCCTGAACAAGGAAGGACTTGAGCCATCCTGGCGATGTGAATTTAAAATTGACGAATGCCCCTACTAGTCCTTGTTATGCTGCATTGATGATGCTTATGATTATTCCATGAACTGTCGATTGTCTAACCTGTTTTGTCTCTGCCCAGGTCAACAAGCTACAACATGCAGTGCCAGTTCAGCAAAGATAGAAAACTCCAGCCGACCATGAAAAATATCACACCCTAAGATGGACACCGCTATAAGGACTCTGAGGCTTGAGACTAGCAAGAGGGGGAGGCCCAATACCCCTCACCGCCGCAGTTCAGCAGGAAGTAGCCAGAAAGACCTCGACACCCCTATTCCCAAAGAATTGGGCCTCCCATCTCTTGAGGGGGGAATGTTAGGTAGGTAGAATAGGGAAAAGGAGTCCAAGATGGCAGTGGCTAAAAGACAAGGAAGGGCAAAGCCCGCGATAATAGAACTGAAGCAGGTCCGAGGACCAGAGTGAGTGAAGACTTCAGGTAGAACAAACAGCACTCCTGGCTAAGCCCAATTTGCACAGGGCAGGCCCAGGTGGAGGCAAAAACATATAAAAGGAAGAGCCAAAGCGCTGTCTCTCTCTGTTCCTATCCCGCGTGCGTGTGCTCTTTCTCTCTCTCTCCCTCTCTCTCCCCCTCTCCCACACGCTCCTCCACTCTCCTCTCTTCAAATCTTTGGGTTGGCATGCCCCCACGCTTCGAGGATGGATTCTCCTGCTATCTTCTCAATAAAATAGAGCCGTAAGAGACCCGAGAGCTGTGATGCGGCGAAGGCTCTAATGTCCATTGCTCCAAATATTTGTTATGACGAGACAAAGAACCAAGGAACATACACTGGCGTGACAATAGTCCACTTAATTAGTATATTTTTCTTTTCGGTATAGAGGATTCTCTCTGCTACTTTAACTTATGAAAAATTCTGGAATGCTGAGTTCATTCTATTAACAGGGCATTTTCTTACTCCTGTTACAGAGAGCTGAATTGCATCCACATGTAAATTCATCACAGCATTTCCCGACTTCCTAAGATCCTAACACCGAACCACATCCCAAAGGGAATTTCGGATACCAATGCCTCCCCGTATTGATCTCTCACAAAGGGAATGTATTCAACATTGGAAGTCACCATTTCATGTTGAGAATTCATCATGCTCTACAGAAAGCCAGGATACACACAATGGAGAAAAGGCTCTGGAATATGAGTGAGACGAAACCAAAAGAGCTGGTTTTCACTATTTAAAATTTAAAAAAAAGGGGGGGGGGTGAATGAGAAGGTGATATCAAGCACTCCAGGCAGAAAACTTAGAAGCAGAGAACTAAAGGTTTGCAGATTCTCAGTCCAGGCATGTCAGGAGGAAAAGCAGACACAGCCCCACACCCGGGACAGGACAATTACCTGAGTAGCTGCCATTTCCTCCTCTTCTTCCTCCTGCTCTGCGTCTTCTGTGGGGATATGACTTCTCAAACTCACATCTGCATGTTGAGAAAATACCTTCAAAGGCATCCATACAGCCGCTTAACCTGCAACCGCTGCAGTGAAAGAGAAGAAACCGTTTTCTTGTTTCTCTCACCCTTTTCGGAGCTCTTTGCTGACTTTCTCTGTTCCTGATCTGCAGTGGGTAATCAAGACTAACCTGATATGCTAATCACATCCTGCTGCTCCACTCTATTAGCAGATCTTCCGGGCTAGTTCATCTCCTTCCTTTTTGCATTACAGAGAGCAGGCAGCACAATTCACCAGACACAATGGACCCTACTTCTGGGCTACCTGACCCAGCCTACCAGGGTTTTGAAAAAATGCAAGAGGAAGACCTGCATTCAGGAGTCCTGGGGGAAACCTCACCTTTGGCACATCTGAGACCTCAGGAAGGGAGGATTTAGGGCGGGAACTTCTAGAAGCAAAGGTCAACCTGATTCCCTGCGGAGGGGCTCTTTCTAGGATGGGTGCGGTGGTCCTCGCCTGTGCCTGCCCTCTTGGGGGAGGGGCGGGGAGAGGTGAGTGGTGGGAATCACCTGGGGGTCTTGGGTTCCTGCCAGGCTTTCTTGCAGACTTCTTCCCAAAGATCTTCCGTGTCCTTAGTTTTTTTCACCCCTCTCTGCAGCCTGGGGACACAGGTTTTCACAAAATGATTTGCATTGTGACCACCTCTCTGCAGCTGTGGCACCTCCAACATCAGAGACCAGGAACCTGGAGGTATTTCCATCACAGCTTTCTTTGAAAATAAACCAGAGGCAACAGGAGGCCTGGCGAGCTGCAGTCTATGGGGTCACAAAGAGTAGGACAGGACTGAGCAGCTGAACTGAACTGAACTGAGCAGGACATGCTAGGTTAACAAGTGTGTGTGGGCAGAGACAAATGCCTTTGAAAATGATGCTCTAAATGCTATCTGATGACCGACCAAGGAAATAATGATCGGTGTTGTCGTTTAAGTTACATTAACATGAATTAACACGTGAGAGCCTTGTTCTACTTCCTGTGTGTGTGTTTTTCTAGGTTTTATGAATCAACTGCTACAGTTTGTTGTCTGTGCCATTTAGAGAGCTCTATTTTCTCACATCTTTAAAGTATAATGACTAAGGAAAAATTAAAGTTAGAAGCATGTCCATCTTTCTAATATTATATATTCTAAAAAATATTCAGTGTGCATGCACCAGTACCAACTTTGTAGAAGATTTCGTTTCACAGCAGAGTTGAGAATAAGGTATAGACGTTTCCCATACCCATATGACTCTTGTTTGCACACGTGGACAATCTCCCTACTTAACTTTCCCCACCAGAGTGAGCATTTCTTACCACCGATGAATCTACAAGGACAGTAAATACATAAACTCTTTAGTTTACCCTTATGTTTCTCTTTTAGGGATGTGCACTCCATACCTCTGGATAAATGTATAATAATAAGTGTCCATCACAACAGTTTAACACAAATTATTTCACGGTCCTGAAACTTCTCTAGATTTAGGATATTCAGAGTCCCTCCTTTGAAACCGATAGCAACCACAGACCTTTTTAATCTCTTCTATATTTCCTATGAGATTCCCAGGTGACTGAGTGGGAAGAACTTTCTACCTGCCGATGCAGGACATCAAGGTGATGCAGGTTCCATCCTTGGATCAGGAAGATGCCCTGGACGAAGAAATGGAAATCCACTCTAGTATCCTTTCCTGGGAAATCTATGGACAGAGGAGCCTGACAGGCTACAGCCCCTGGGCTCACAAAGACTCAGACACCACTGAGCACATATGAATATTTAGCTACACCAAAGTGTCATATTGTAAAATTGCTACTTTCTGTAGCATTTTTGAATGAGCTTCTTTCACTTCATAAAATGCATGCCACGATTGTCCATGTATTTTATGCCTTGAAACCTTAACATCCAAAAGCTTAAGAACTACCGTTGCGCCTATATTCCTGCTCAGTATATAAGTTCATCAACACCATTTTTTTAGATTCCATGTATATCTGTTACAATATTTGTCCAAATATAGAGAACAGATGTGTGGACATGGCAGGAGAAGAGGGGGACAAACTGAAGAGCCTCCCTAACACACATACACTACCATGGCTGAAATGCTGGAGAAGACTCTTGCGAGGCCCTTGGACTGCACGGAAATCCAGCCAGTCCATCCTAAGGGAGATCAGTCCAGGGTGTTCATTGGAAGGACTGATGCTGAAGCTGAAACTCCAGTCCTTTGGCCACCTCATGCGAAAAGCTGACTCATTTGAAAAGCCCCTGACGCTGGGAATGATTGAAGTGGGGAGGAGAAGGGGACGACCGAGGATGAGATTGTTGGATGGCATCACCGACTCAGTGGACATGAGTTTGAGTAAACTTTGCGAGTTGGTGATGGACAGGGAGGCCTGGTGTGCTGCAGTCCATGGGGTGGCAAACACTTGGACATGACTGAGCAAGTGAACTGAACTGAACTGATGGTTAAAACAGGTAGCTAGTGGGAAGCTGCTGGATAGCACAGGGAGCTCAGCTTGGTGCTCTGTGCTGACCAGAGGGGTGAAATGGAGATCACGGGAGGGAGGTTCAAGAGGGAGCAGACTCATGTATACTTATGGCTGATTGATGATGTCGTACAGCAGAAACTAACACAACATTGTAAAGCAATTATATTCCAATACAAAATACACATGCATCTCAAAAGGAAAAAAGCTAAACAGACGGGTCACCCAGCGGTGGAGAATCCATCTGACAGTGCCAGGGACGTGAGCTTGATCCCTGGTCCAGGAATACTCCACATGCATTGGGGCAGCTAAGCCTGTGTGCCACAACTGCTGAGCCTGGGTGGGGCAACTTGCTCTTTTAGACGGGCAAGAGGCAAATGAAAGATGCTCACCAGCGTAAACAATAAGAAATGCAAAACAAAGCTACAATGATGCATCACCTCATGCCAGTCAGAATAACAATTAGCAAAGAGCCCACTAATAATACTGTAAACGCTGACGAGGCTTGGAGATCAGGGAACCTCCTGCATGGCTGGAGGGAATGTGAACTGGGGCAGTCACAGGGGGAGCACAGTGTGGAAGTTCCTTAACAAGTGTAACCTCCTGACATTTAAGGAAATGAATTCCATGAAAAATAGACAAAACAGATTGATTGACAAATTGAGAAGTTTTGCAGTTTTTAGTCAATCATCTGCAAGTCTAAAATGACCAGTTTTGATCTAGCATTTCTAAATTCTCCAACTTAAATGTGTATGAATACACATACACTCACATATTCCTTCTTGGTTTTCTCACGGCTAACGTGTATACCTTCAGATATTTATATATTGTATTCAATGTGTGTTATATAAATTATATGATGTATATATCTTCAGATATTTATATCTTGCATTCAAAGTATGCCAAGGCCATGAGAAAAGAGTTCCTTTAAGCCTAGACAAGAAACTTGTGCTAAGAATTATACAGGGGAAGATTTTATAAATCTTGGTTTAGAACTTTCCCATCATGGCTTTTAATTATGCTTTTTGTGACTTCGTTGAATTGACATTTGCTTAAATGAGCCCCTGAAAAGTTTTAGCTAACAGAAGAACCAAGGACAATTGAAGTAGATGAGTTTATGACTCTAGGTCCTAAAAGAATTCACAGGAAGCCTTGAGGGCCCCTGAGGAAGGTCAAGGCTAGAACCAGGCAGAGAAAGCTCCAGTACTTGGGGTTCAGGCCTTTCTAAGGGGCCCTGGGTGAAGGGCTGTGGGCTCCCCAGGCTGAGTGTGGATTGGTCCATTCAAACCAGAGGAGTAGGATTCTGGTGAACTCTGAGGGTGTCATTGAAGGGGGGCCTGTGCAGTAGACCCTGGGGTTCAGAAATACTATTGGTCTCAAGGAAGGGGGTCATCTAGTGGAGGTGCTCACAGGATTGGCTGGTGTGAGTTCAAGGACCTGCAGGCTGCCTGCTCCCCAGACAGACGCTGAGGCAGCAACAGCACGGAGCAGTCGGGAAGCTCTCAACAGTACTCTGTATGATCCTTCTTATTCGAACCAACACAATGTCCGAGTACTTTCAAAGTGGGAGAGGAGATGCAACATAGAAATCGTGGGAAATATATGAATTCATGAGAGTTTAACACCAGTAAGGAACTAATTTCTACAGATGCCATCCCCCTGTGCTACAAATAGTTTCTTATGACGTTATCTTTCCTGCAACCTTAAACAGGTGGGAGAGGTTAATGCTGGTGGTGTGTTCAACCTTCCTTCATTCCACATCAACTGTAACATGAGAAAACCATTCACTTTTATTAATAAACATACATTAATTTTACACAGAGGGAATAAAACTTTTTACAACTGTTGTTTGATCCTTGATTAAAATACAGATTACAAGCTTCTAAAACTTTCCTGATTCTCTGATGAAATGATCAGTGAATGTGATTTATGTGGTTTACAAAATGGAGGCTAATGTAGTAAACATGGATGGACATTAATTATATTAATATGACTTTTCTAGAAATAGTTTTCTATACTTACATCAGGTAGAAGAGAAGGTATCCTTACTTCAAGCCTGCCAGGTAATATGCATGATTTCTCGATGTTGATGTCATAAAAAGACCTTTGATTTTAATGAACAATCCTTGTTTTATGGTTAAAAACAATGGACATAATTATTGAAAACTTAGAGCAAACTTCCGTCTTACTTTGAATTATTTCCTGATAACTTACATCATGGTGACAACACAGATGTTTGACATCAGTGACAAATACCTCCATTTAGAGGTTTAGTGTGCATATAACATTGCTGTGTTCTTATTCTTATAAATTGGAGAATAAATATAAATGATTCCCACCTAGTATAGAAGGGCTTCTCTTACAACTGAGGGAACAACATCAAAAACAGACGTTCATATATATAGTGGAAACAAAGCACAGCATAGTAACTTGAGAGCTGAATGACATGCGTTTTGGTTCCTTAATGATCTCAAATAATGTCAATATAAACAAGGATACATGATTGATAATTATACCTCTGAAAATATCCACCCCTTCATCTTGTGATCCATACGAACATATCAATTTAGTACATGTTTTAAATATGGAATACTTGCTACAGTGTTTCTGTTTAGAGTAATTCAACAAAAGTGGTACAAATGAAATGCTTTCTAGTATGAATTCTCTGGCATTGATTTACTTCTGATGTTTGATTAAAATCTTGTGTATATTTTTGTATTTCATTCATGTGTCTTTCCAAAGTAAACACTCATTGTTTCAAAATTGTATATTTAGGGCCAATCTTTTTTTATCACTGATTCATTCCTAGGGTTTCTCTGCAGTATGTATTCTCTAATGGGGCGTGAGGTGATGGCTGTGACGAAATCCTTTGCCACATTCCTTACATGTCTAACATTTCTCTGCAGTATGAATTCTCTGATGTTGAGAAAGACCTGAACTCTGGGGAAAGGCTTTGCCACAGTCTGTACATTTATCAAGTCTCTCCCCAATATGGATTCGTTGATGTCGAGTAAGATGTGAACAATGGATAAAGGCTTTGCCACCTTTTTTACATTTGTATGGTTTCTCCCCAGTATGAGTTTGCTGAGGTACAGGAAGACTCAGATGCTAGTTAAAGGCTTTGCCATATTCTGTACATTCACAAGGTCTCTCCCCAGTGTGGATTCCTTGATGCTGAGTAAGAAGTGAATAACGGGTAAAGGATTTGCCACATTCTGTACATTTATAAGGTCTCTCCCCAGTATGGATTCGCTGATGTTCAGTTGAAGTTGAACTCTGCTTGAATGCCTTGCCACATGCTGTACATTTATATTTTGGCCATCTGATGCGAAAAGCTGACTCATTCGAAAAGACCCTGATGATGGGAGAGACTGAAGGCAGGAGGAGAAGGGGACGACAGAGGATGAGATGGTTGGATGGCATCACTGACTCAATGGACATGAGTTTGAGTAAACTCCAGGAGTTGGTGATGAACAGGGAGACCTGACGTGCTGTGGTTCATGGGGTGGCAAAGAGTTGGACACGACTGAGTGACTGAACTGAACTGATTCATGTCAGTAAAATCAAGATCATTTTTAATGGGTTAAAAGATATACATCTACTTGTGAGTGATATTCTTTGTATATTTTAAATACACTAGGGTGCAAACTTATACAACGATATAAGATAAATTAGAGTTCTTGGTTCTGAAACTTTAATTTCTTGACAAACTGTATCATTTTGTTGAGCTGTATCTTAGAAATTCAACACAGGTGAAAACAGATTAGCACCAATATGATTATTGCAAATATTTTGGAAAAAAAAAAAGTGAATAAGAAGACTATGTGGGATATGAGTGTGGAGTGTACTGGAAACATCACACCTGGGCTTCAGTGATGAAAATGCCCACTCCCAAAACCCAGTGTCTATCATCAACAGAATGAGCGTTCATTTTCCAAAGCAAAGAGAAACCAAAAAGACACGGAATTTCTCCATTAACTGTGAGGGTTTTCACACGCTCCCCACTCCGTTTTTCCACAGGCTTGCTAAAGACAGAGGGGAAAAAATGAACTTCCTAGCCTGATAATCTCAGAGAAATCACCAGAGCCAGTGGACATCATCTGTCATGGTGTAAATGGATCACACGGAAGATGCACTATCAGAGCCTGGGCATTTAGGGAAAAATAAGGAAATTATAACTTGAACCTAACAAGCAGATATCAGTTTTATGCAAATTCATTTTATATATACTTCCTCTGTTTTGTATCCTAACAGTGTGTTTAACTTGTAAGCCTTATCATTACAGAAGACAGTGTCTCCTAGTTTTCTATTTATTTCTGCGCATTTTCTGAAAAATTCTGGATCACTGAGTTGATTCAATATATAAGGGCATTTTCTAACTCCTAAAGAGCTGAATTGCATCCACGTCTGAACTCATCATGGCATTTCCCCTACTTCCCGAAGATCCCAACACTGAACCACATCCCAATGGGAATCTCGGATACCAGTGCCTCTCCGTGTTGATCTCCCACAAAGGGAATATGTTCACCAGCTGAAAGTCACTCATTCAGGTTGGGAATTCATCATGTTCTATAGAAACCAGGATGGAGACAATGGAGAACAGGATCTGGGATACAAGGGAGAGGTGGTCTAAAGAGCCAGTCTTCACTATGATAAGAAGAAAAGGAAAAAATAAGAATTGGATAACAAACACCCCAGGCAGAAAAATTAGAAGCAGAGAGTTAAAGGTTGGCAGATTCTCAGTCCAGGCATTTCAGGAGGAAAGCAGACACAGCCCCAGGCCCGGAACAGAACATGTACCTGAGAAGCTGCCATTTCCTCCTCTTCTTCCTCCTGCTCTGTCTTCTCTGGGGATGTCATGTAGCAAACACACCTCTGCATCTTAAGAAAATACCTTCAAAGGCATCCGCAGAGCTCTTTAACCTGCAACTACTTCACCTACAGACAGAAGGACTTGAAAACCTGAAATGACCCACCTCTCCTGTCCTGTCTCAGGAGAGGTTTGGGAACAATCACCTCCTACCTGGAGACCAGCCTGTGAACTTTTTTTTCTTTGATTGTTCTCTCGTCATAGAGAGCTCCTAACCCTCTGCTCACACAGATGATGTGAGCTGACTGCCTTCCCCAGTCCAAATCCAGCTAGACCAACCCTGCAGCCTCTCCTCAGACTGAAGCTGGTCCTCAGCTCTCACAGATGGACCAGGAGCCACGTCCTTAACCCAGGCCTCCCTTAGAAGCCCCTGGAGAACTTCCTACACACCACACTGATGCCCCCACAGGACCAAGAGAGAACTCTGGGGCGTGCACCAGGGAGGTCCTTTCCTAACACTGGTCACGTGACTCTGATGGGAAACAGATGGAAATCACTTGGCCAATGGTTCAGATTCTTTCTGAACCATTTCAGTGAATATCAACCGCTCGAGGTCAGGTCCCTACTCTAAGAAGTTATGAATCTGCAGGTCTGAGGTGGGATCATTAAATACATCTTTAGCAAGTTCTCTGTTCTGATGCTTCTTCCCCAAGACCCACACTCAGGAGCCCTGAGCTTGAGCCTTCTCACTCAGTACAGCTGAGACATCTCAGGATGGGAGGGTTTAGGGTGGGAATTTCTGAGGGAGGTCAGGCTAGAACCAGGCAGAGAAAGCTCCAGTACTTGGAGTTCAGGCCTTTCTAAGGGACCCTGAGTGAAGTGCTGTGGGCTCCCCAGGCTGAGCGTGGATGGGTCCATTCAAACCAGAGGAGCAGGAATCTGGTGAGCTCTGAGGGTGTCATTGAAGGGGGCCTGTGCAGTAGACCTTGGGGTTCAGGAAGACAGCTGATCTCAAGGAAGGGGTCGTCTAGAGGAGGTGCTCACAGGACTGGCTGCTGTGAGTTCAAGGATCTGCAAGCTGCCAGCTCCCCAGACAGATGCTGAGGCAGCAACAGCACGGGGCAGTCTGGGAACCTCTCAACAATACTCTGTCTGATCCTTCTTATTAGAACCATCACAATATCCCTGCCGTTACAGAGAGGGGGGAAAAGTACAATGGATAAATGATGGGAAATACATGATCAAAATATATGAGGCTAAAGGGCAGTAACGGATGCCATCCCACTGTGCTACCTAATAGTTCACTGGTATGCATTCTTCCCTGCAACCTTAAATAAGGTGGAGAGGTTAATGTCGGTGGTAGGTAAACACTTCATTCATTACACAGCAACTGCATCACCAGAAACCATTCAGTTTTATTGATTAGCATGTATGAATATCACACGTAGTCAGAACGAAACCTTTACAATCCACTGTATGACCCTTGATTAGAATACAGATTACAAGCATAGACAACGATATTCATTTTTCTGATACAATGGTCTGAGAGTTGCAGTTTCTATGCTTACAAAAGGAAGGCTAATCATTTAATAAACAAGGCATAGATTAATTACATGATTTTTCTGGGAAGGGTTTCCCATAGTTTTCCAGGGTATCAGAGAAATCTTTGTTTCAAACATGTCAATTAATATTCATGACTTCTCTTGATATTATAAAAATACATCAAAATTTCAGTCAACTGTCATTGTATTATCCTTAAAAAGCCAGTGACATTGAAAATTTAGAACAAACCTCTGTCTGACTTTAATATGTGGAATTAGTCCCTGAACACTTACATCATGGTGACCTACAGGGATGTTTGACACCAATGACAAACACCTCCATTTAGATGTTCAGCGTACGTGTTATATTACTACGTACTTAACGTCCTTAATGGAGAATAAATACCAATGGTTCCTACCTCAGATAGAAGGGATTCTCTTATCACTGAGTCAGCAACCATCAAAAACGTGAGTTCACATACACAGTAGGAACAAACCATAACATGTAGTATTTTGTGATTGAGTTACTTTCATTCGGTTTTCAAATAATCTCAAATATGTCAAAACAAGCAAGAATACATTGCTAATACTTGTACCACTCCACACACAACCCTTCATTCTAACATATCAATTTTCTCTGTGTTTTAACTGTGGATTGCTATGCACAGTAATTCACCTTCAGAGGAAATTCAGGAAAGAGGAATTGATGAAATGCTTCCTAGTATGCCTTCTCTGATATTTATTTAGAGTTGATTTTTATTACAACTTTCCTACTTTTTTTTTTTTTTACATCATCACATATCTTTCCTGCATAAATGCTCTCATGTTTTCTAAAGTGTACATTTAGGACTAACCTCTTTCATCACTTATTACATTCCTAGAGTTTCTCTCCAGTATGTGCTCTCTGATGTCTAGTGAGGTCAGAGCTCTGATTAAAGCCTTTGCCACTTTCCTTACATTTAAGTTTTTAAGTTTTCTCTGAAGGATGAACTCTCTGCTGTTGACGAAGACTTGAGCTCTGGGTAAAGACTTTGTCACATTCTCTTACATAGGAATGGTTTCCAGTACAAATTCGCCAATGTTGAATAAAGCTAGGAATTTGGTTAAAGACTTTGCCACAACCCTTATATTTATAAGGTTTCTCTCCAGTATGAATTATCTGATGCCTATTAAGAGTTGAACTATGATTAAAGTTTTGCCACACTCTGTGCATTTATAAGGCTTCTCCTTATTATGAATTCTCTTATGTTGAATAAATTTTCAGCAATGCATAAAGGCTTTGCCACGTTCTGTACATTTAAGTCTTCTCTGCATTGCCAACGTGAATTTTCAAATGTTTAGCAAGAATGGATATCAGATTAGTTTTTCCACAGTACATATATTTATAAGGCTTCTCTCCAGTATGAATTTGCTGATGCTGAGTGAGATATGAGTACTAGGTAAAAGCTTTGCTCCATTCTGTACATATGAAAGGTTGCCTTCCTGTATGAATTTTCCTATGTCTATTTAGATGTAATGGTTTAGCAAGACTTTACCACATTTATTACACTTGTTATGCTTCTGCAGATTTTGAATACTCTGCTGTTGAATAAGTTTTAAAGATTAGTTTCTCTTAGATAGAGAAAGATGTGATCATTGATAAAAGATATTCATACATTTATTACTTTTAAAATCATTGTCTGAAGACTGAGGTCCCTGATGTTTCATAAGACTTGAGTCTCAGTCAACATTATGCCCAGTTTCATTGCATGAAAATCTTCTCCCTTCCCTATAAATATTCTTGTGATTGTTGGAGGTAGCGTTCTTGCTTAAAGCTTTCCCCATTTTATTACACATAAAAAATTCTTTCACATTGAGTATACTGTGATATGTCTTCAACCATGATGGTTGGATTAGTCTCTTTCAAAATAAGCAACATTACAGACTTTGGAACAAAGAGAAGATAGCTGTTGGTTGAAGAATATTGAACTCTGGCTAAAAGATCCCTCAAATGGATTATGCTGGGAATTTTTAACCTAAATTTTAAATACCTGGTTTTCAGACATATTTTACTGTGTGCTAAATTGAAACCTGCATTCAGAAAGGTTTGAATGAGTATTTGCAGTATAGATTAGGTGACTTTCCAGATTTTCCATATTTCCTTTCAGAGAACATGTACGTTTAAAAAAGCATGGGTCTTTGCTTACAAACATACACTTCTCAGCCGATATTAATGACTGAAATGGGCATATTTCCCAGTTTGGTTCATATCCTCCTTTTCTTTTGGCAGTAATGTTTGTATAATGAGAAGCTGTCCTCATTTGGTTATGTCCATCATAACTTCCTCTCAGTATTTCACATGCCCTTTCATTAAATGTAAATTTCCAATGTGAAATCTTTCATATATTATTAACTTTTCTTGGGGAATAAATCTTCTAAGCCTGGCTTTTGGGGCATCAAACCCTGCATGTCCTGAAAAGACACAGCTGAAAGCAAATAACAAGTTATTCCACCACTTACTATTCTCACGGAATCTACTTTACAACTTAAATAAAATTGATACTCGCTTAGCTAGGTTAGGGATAAAACAGACACAGGAGTCAAGACGGCAGAGGATTAGGAAGACGTGGAGTTCATCTCGCTCCACAGACACATCGAAAATACATCTGTCATGGAACAATATTCACAGAGCCCCTGCTGAACACGAGCAGAGGACCTTGACACCTAAAAGGACAAAAAGATTCCCTCATAGCCAGGTAGGACCAAAGAAACAAGAAGGAAACTGGTGAGGAGAGGAAGTGAGATGGGACCTGCAACCCTTGGGGGAGCTCAGTGGGACAGAAGGAAGCCTCATTCTCTTATGGGAAGAGGAGGCAGTACCAGAGGCAGGACAGAGTGAGACCTCTACAGATGGTACTAACCACAGCCCTGCTCCCCAAGCCTGAGAGGGGTGTCCACCGCTGCACACAAGGGCTGGGTGCTGGAATGTGGGGTTTGGAGAGCAGATCCAGGCAGAGGACTGGGGTTGGCTGTGAGGAGACAACCTGAGTGGGCAGGAGGGAGAGAGGAGCTCTGCAAACGGGAGTGCTTGTGGAGGAAGCCTGAACCACCAGAGAAGCAGAGTAGCGTTGTTGAGTGATGCCCGAAGGGCAGGGCCGCCATCCCATCCTCTGTCCGCGTGTTCCAGCCTTTGCCTCACTAGGCAGTAGCGAGGGCTCCCAGCACGGTCCCTTCAGTTCAGTCTCTCAGTTGTGTCCGACTCTCTGCGACCCCATGGACTGCAGGGCGATCTCATGACCCCAGCTGCTGCCTCCTCCTCAGCAATTTTAAATTTACAAAGCAAACATTTTCACCAATGCTAGGTGCCTACGAATTCTGTAATGCAGTTCTTCACACAAGTGTTTTCATTTTGCTGTGTTTTAGTAGATGTTTTGAATCTAAAATCTTAAATGATCTTGATATATACTTAATCAGAAAGTAAGAACGTATGGGACACAGTCCTGGTAAGCTTCATAACAAACAAGACAAACTTAACAAAGTAACAGTTCTTACGAGAACAAACAAGAATTGAGATCTTAAAATATGGTGGAATGTTTTTAAGTCTCAATTCTTGTTTAACACAGGAACTCTACTCATTGCTCTGTGGTGACCTAAATGGTATGGAAATCTAAAATAGAGTGGATAAATATTGTATATGTGCATGCTGCTAAGTTGCTTCAGTCACATCTGACTCTTTGCCACTCTGTGGACGGTAGCCCGCTAGGATCCTCTGCCCATGGGATTCTCCAGGCAAAAATACTGTAGTGGGTGGCCATGCCCTCCTCCAAGGATAATACACACACACACACACACACACACACACACACACATATATATATACATGTATATATACATATAAGTGATTACTCTGCAGTACAGCATAACCTAACATCAACATTGTAAAGTAACTATACTCAAATTATTTTTTCATTAAAAAATACTGTATATAATCTAACAAGTTTAATAGTGAGAATTAACCACAAACATTTAGGTGGTAAATGTTCTAATTTCCCAAGTCAACAATTTAAAAATTCCATGAGTTGAATAAATATAAAAGTATTTTAGGTTTGTGGAAATGCGGCAGATACACTTAACATTATTGATATTAGTTTGTACAAAGAAAAACCAAACTTTGAAGAAATCTTCAGGTTTGTATTTCTCACTGGAGAGAGGTCCCTTATGCAGTGAAGAAATCAGTTGAGTATGAAATTTATCAAGTCATATGTGTAGTTTGCAGGGGATTGGAAATTATAAAGCAGAAAGCAAATACTATCTGTCCACAGTATTCCTAGAAGTTTGGCAGTTTTCCATGACTCCACTCACACACTTCTGTCTAGAGACAGAACCAGAGCATTTAAAAGAGCAAATATATGAGGAAAATATGAAAAAGGGTTATATTTCATTTTCTTGAGCTCCAAAATCTATGCAGAAATTGATTGCAGCCATGCATTGGAAGGACTGATGCTGAGGCTGAAACTCTAATACTTTGACCATCTCATGTGAAGAGTTGGCTCATTGGAAAAGACTCTGATGCTGGGAGGGATTGGAGGCAGGAGGAGAAAGGGATGACAGAGGGTGAGATGGTTGGAAGGCATCACCAGCTCAATGGACATGGGTTTGGGTGGACTCTGGAAGTTGGTGATGGACAGGGAGGCCTGGCGTTCTGTGGTTCATGGGGTTGGAAAGAGTTGGACAAGACTGAGAGACTGAACTGTACTGAGACACCAACCTTTTGTCTGGTGATGCAGAGTAACTTATCAATTTTCTATCTGTCTTAACTATGGATTACTATCTACACTAATTCTCCTCGAGGAACTTCAGAAAAGAGAAAGTGATGAAATGCTTTCCTATACATTCTTTTTCTTTTTTTTTAAACAGAAGCGCGACCGTTTCTTTATTAAATTGTACAAAAAAGGAGGACGGGAGGGGGGCAGCTGTGGGGCTCAGCCCCACCACGTCCTGGCGCTGTCTGAGAGAAAGGGATCTGAGGGAGGAGACCCAGGGATCAGGCAGGGTAGGGATGGGCTGGGCAGAATGACCTGAGGCTGGGATGCAGAGCTTAGGAAGGAGAGGCTATTGAAGGAGGGAGAGGCTGGCTGTGGGAAGGGCGGGAAGAGAGGAGGGAGGGGGTGACTGGGGACCAGCTGGGGAGCTCAGATGGAGCAGGTAAGGAGGTGGAAGATGGCAGTGAGGATGCAGGTGCGGCATGAGAAGGCTGGGGGGAGAGAAGGCGGCAACTCTGGCGCGGGGCCCAGAGCAGGGAGCCAGGTGAAGAGGGGTTGCCCGCGGCGCTCCCCACCCCCACCTCCGGGCCCCAGCGGCCTCCCTCCACCCCCAGCCCACTGGCGGGGGGCTCATGCCGACGCCCCGTTTTCTGCCTTCTGCCGCGTGGGACCCGCTTCATCCTCCTCTTCAGCAGCGCTCTTCAGCGCGGGCCCTTCGTCCTCCTCTTCTTCTTCCTCATCTTCCTCGCCCCCTTCATCCTCCTCCTCGCCGTCCTCGGCAGTTTCTTCTCCTCCTCCTCTGCGCCGTCCTCCTCCTCCTCCTCCACTTCTTTCTTCCGCTCTTCCCGGCCTGCCTTCTCCTCCACCTTCTCTTTCTTCTCCTTCAGGTCCTTGGCGCTTAACTCGGCCACTGCCTCCACGCTCTTCTCCGACTCGGGGCCGGGGCCGGGGCCGGGGCTGGCGGGGAGCCGGGTCCCGGGGCCTGGACGGAAGGGCCCTGGGCGGCAGAGGCGGGCCGCGGCCGGAACCTGGCGCGGGGGCGGCGGCGGCCGCCGCTGGGCGAACGGGGGCTCAGGAAGAGGCCGCAGAGGCGCGCGGGGCGGGGCGGGGCGGGGCGGGGCGGGGCGGGGCGGGGCGGGGCGGGGCGGGGCGGGGCGGGGCGGGGCGGGGCGGGGCGGGGCGGGGCGGGGCGGGGCGGGGCGGGGGCGGGGGCGGGTCTGCAGCTGAGGCCGCGGGGCTGCGCTTCCGGAGGGCGGGCGGAAGGGCGGTGCGGGCGGTGCCGGCGCTCCGGCCGTGGTGGCTTGGTCTTCGGCTCGCCGCCCCTGCACCCCCAGAGCTGCCGCGGACCGGCCCGGCCTATACATTCTTTGATATTTATTTAGATGTGATTAAATAGTTTGTACTTTTTGTTTTCACATCACTCACTTGTCTTTCTTGTATACACCCTTTCCTGTTTTCTAAACTACATTTGGGAGGAACCTCTTTCATCAGTTATTCAGTTCAGTCGCTCAGTCGTGTCCGACTCTTTGCGACCCCGTGAATCGCAACACGCCAGGCCTCCCTGTCCATCACTCAGACTCGCGTGCATCGAGTCAGTGATGCCATCCAGCCATCTCGTCCTCGGTCGTCTCCTTCTTCTCCTGCCCCCAATCCCTCCCAGCATCAGAGTCTTTTCCAATGAGTCAACCCTTCGCATGAGGTGGCCAAAGTACTGGAGTTTCAGCTTTAGCATCATTCCTTCCAAAGAAATCCCAGGGCTGATCTCCTACAGAATGGACTGGTTGGATCTCCTTGCAGTCCAAGGGACCCTCAAGAGTTTTCTCCAACACCACAGTTCAAAAGCATCAATTCTTCAGTGCTCAGCCTTCTTCACAGTCCAACTCTCACATGCATACATGACCACAGGAAAAACCATAGCCTTGACTAGACAGACCTTAGTGGGCAGTGTAATGTCTCTGCTTCTAAATATGCTATCTAGATTGGTCATAACTTTTCTTCCAAGGCGTAAGCGTCTTTTAATTTCATGGGTGCAATCACCATCTGCAGTGATTTTGGAGCCCCCCAAAATAAAGTCTAACACTGTTAACACTGTTTCTCGATCTATTTCTCATGGAAGTGATAGGACCGGATGCCATCATCTTCGTTTTCTGAATGTTGAGCTTGAAGCCAACTTTTTCACTCTCCTCTTTTACTTTCATCCAGAGGCTTTTTAGTTCCTCTTCACTTTCTGCCATAAGGGTGGTGTCATCTGCATATCTTACATTACTAGAATTTCTCTCCAGTATGTACTCTGCATATACATTAAATAATCAGGGTGATGATATATACAGCCTTGACATACTCCTTTCCCCATTTGGAACCAGTCTGTTGTTCCATGTCTGGTTCTAACTGTTGCTTCTTGATCTGCATAGAGGTTTCTCAGGGGGCAGCTAAGGTGGTCTAGGATTCTCATCTGTTTAAGAATCTTCCACAGTTTGTTGTGATCCACACAGTCAAAGGCTTTAGTCTGCTCAATAAAGCAGAACTGGATGTTTTTCTGGAATTCCCTTTTCCTATGATCCAATGAATGTTGGCATTTTAATCTCTGATTCCTCTGCATTTTGTAAATCCAGCTTGTACATCTGCAAGTTCACGGTTCACGTACAGTTGAAGGCTGGCTTGAAGGATTTTGAGCATTACCTTGCTAGCATGTGAAATGAGCGCTCTTGCGTAGCAGTTTGATCATTCTTTGGCATTGCCCTTCTTTGGGACTGGAATGAACACTTCACTTTTCCAGTCCTGTGACCACTGCTGAGTTTTCCAAATTTGCTGGCATACCTAGCGCAGCACTTTCACAGCATCGTCTTTTAGGATTTGAAATAGCTCAGCTGGAATTCCATCACCACCACAAGCTTTGTTGGTAGTAATTCTTCTTAAGGCCCACTTGACTTCACACTCCAGGATGTCTGGCTCTAGGTGAGTGACAACACCATTGTGGTTATCCAGGTCATTAAGACCTTTGTTGTACAGTCCTGTGTATTCTTCTTAATCTCTTCTGCTTCTGTTAGGTCCATGGCATTTCTGTCCTTTATCGAGCCCATCTTTGCATGAATTGTTCCCTTGGTATCTCTAATTTGCTTAAAGAGACCTCTAGTCTTTCCCATTCTATTGTTTTCTTCTATTTCTTTGCATTGTTCACTTAAGAAGGCTTTCTTATCTCTCCTTGCTAGTCTTTGGAACTCTGCATTCAGATAGGTATATCTTCCCTTTTCTCTTTTGCCTTTCGCCTCTCTTCTTTTCTCAGCTCTTTGTAAGCCTTGCTCAGACAACCATTTTTCCTTTTTGCATTTCTTTTTCTTGGGGATGGTTTTGGTCACTGCCTCCTGTACAAGGTTACAAACCTCTGTCCATAGTTCTTCAGGCAGTCTGTCTATCAGATCGAATCCCTTGAATCTACTTGTCACTTCCACTGTATAATCATGTTGCTGTTGTTCAGTCGCTCAGCCGTGTCTGACTTTGCAACCGCATGGATTGTACCACACCAGGCTTTCCTGTCCATCACCACCTCTGGAGCTTGCTCAAACATGTCCATTGAGTTGGTGATGCTATTCATTGTCTTGTTCTCTTTTGTCCCCTTCTCCTCCTGCCTTCAGTCTTTCCCAGCATCAGAGTCTTTTCCAATGAGCCAGCTCTTCACATCAGGTGGCCAAAGTATTGGAGTTTCAGCTTCAGCATTAGTCTGTCCAGTGAATATTTGGGACTGATCTCCTTTAGGATGGACTGGTTGGATCTCCTTGCAGTCCAAGGGACTCTCAAGAGTCTTCTCCAACACTGCAGTTCAAAAGCATCAATTCTTCGGCACTCAGCTTTCTTTATAGTCCAACTCACGTCCATACATGACTAGTGGAAAAACCAAAGCTTTGGCTAGACAGACCTTTGTTGGCAAACTAATGTCTCTTGTTGTCTAGGTTGGTCATAACTTTTCTTCCAAGGAACAAGTGTCTTTTAATTTCATGGCTGCAGTCACCATCTGCAGTGATTCTGGAGCCCCAAAAAGTTTATTTTGTTTTTATTTCATTACTCTAAGAGGTGGATCCAAACAGAGTTGCGGTTTATAGCATAGCATGTTCTGTCTGTCTGTCCTACCTATATTTCCCTCAAGAGGTTGAGATTATCAGCCCTCTTTTGAGCTCTTTCATCAATTTGGAGTTTCTTTTTCTGTCTGGGTTCAGGCAGTGTGGGCATTTCATTCTGTTTTCACTTGAGAGACCTCCGCACTGTCCTACAGTCTGGCTGTTAACAATTGACATTGCCAGCATCCAACATGTAGGAGGGGTCCTTCTCTCTGCAACCCTTTCCAGCGTTTATTAGTTTTAGACTTCTTGCCAATGTCCATTCTGACCTGTGTGTGTTTTGATTGGCATTTCTCTTAAGATTTCACCATGTTGAAATATTTTCATATGATTTTTTAAAAAACAGTGTGAGTAAAACACCTCTGTCCCCTTGACCGACTGCCCTGTTTCAAATTCTTTTTTAGGATCTACCAGAGGACATTTGTTCAGAATAGATTTTTTTTTCCTTTCAGCCCTGTGAAAGTGGAGTTGCTCAGTCCTGTCCAACTCTTTGCGACCCCATGGACTGTAGCCTACCAGGCTCCTCCGTCCATGGGACTTTCCAGGCAGGAATACTGGAGTGGGTTGCCATTTCCTTCTCCCTAAGCCCCATGCTGCTGCTGCTGCTGCTGCTAAGTCGCTTCAGTCGTGTCCGACTCTGTGCAACCCCATAGACGGCAGCCCACCAGGCTCCCCCCTTCCCTGGGATTCTCCAGGCCAGAACACTGGAGTAGGTTGCCGTTTCCTTCTCCAATGCATGAAAGTGAAAAGTGAAAGTGAAGTCGCTCAGCCGTGTCCGACTCAGCCACCCCATGGAGTGCAGCCCACCAGGCTCCTCCGTCCATGTGATTTTACAGGCAAGAGCACTGGAGTGGAGTGCCATTGCCTTCTCCCTAAGCCCCATAGACCTGGTGAATATGAAGTGCCCGAGAGCACAGGTTTTTCTGTCGTTACCAAACATGGCCCCAAGGTGGCAGCATCTCTTCCTGCTCCACTGCTGGGTTTTTGTTGTTTTTAGTGTTTATTTTCTGTTTGAGTAGAGTTGATTTCCGATGTGTTTGTCTTAAGTGTACAGGAACTTGGTTTAGTTGTGCACGAACGTATCTCTATTCCCTTTTGGGTTCTTTTCCTATATTGGTTCTCTCCGTGTGTTCAGTAGACTTCCCTGTGCTATTCCGTTATTTTGGATTATCTATCTGATAAGAAGCAGTGAGTATGTTAATCCCAACCTCTTAATGTCTTCCTTCCCCTACCATAAAAAAAATAATAATCATAAGTGAGTTTTCTAAGTCTCTGAGACTGTTTGTTTATAAGTTAGTTCATTTTGATGAATTTATAGATTCCACCTGTAAGTGATATATTTCTCTTTCCTTCTCTAGTTGACTTTACTCCATATAATAAATCTCTCGGTCCATCCATGCTGCTGCCGGTGGCATTTTTTCGTTCTGTTGATGGCTGAGTGTATTCGGTGTACAAATGAACCATTTTCTCTTCATTTCTCTATTGATGGACATTGTGGTTGATGCTGTGTCTTGGATATTGTCCATAGTGCTGCCCTGAAGAGAGGGGTGCATGTATCATTTTAAATTAATGTTCTTTACGGATCTAACCCAAGGAGTGGGCTTGCCGGATCATGTACTAAGTCTATAGTTAGTGTTTTAAGGAACGCCCATACTGTTTTCCTTGTGGCTGCCCGCGCCCATTTCCATTCCTGCCTGCAGTGTAGGAGGAGTCCCTGTTCCCCTTGCCCTCAGCAGCAGTTAATCCTTGTTCATCTTTTGGAGGATGGCTGTTCTGAGGGGTGGGAGGTGATACCATGGCCCAGTTTTGATTTCTATTTCTTCAATAGTTAGTGATGCTGAGCATCTTTGCAGGTGCTTTATATGGCCACCTGGATGTCTTCTTTGGACAAATGCCCATTTAGATCTTTTGGTCCATTTTTTCTAATGGGATTTTTTTTAAATATATATATATTGAGCTGCATGATCTGTTTGCATATTTTGGAGATAAATTCCTTGTTTCTAAATTGAGTTCCAAACATTTTTTTCCCATTCCAAAGATTTCTTTTTTTTTTTAGTCTGGTTTACAGTTTCCCTGCAGTGCAAATGTTTTTGAGGTTAGAGAAACTCAAGTCTTTTGTTGAGTTTTGTTGAATTTTTCATTATTCTAAAAGTGGATCCAAAAGGGTTTGCTATGATTTCTGTCAAAGCTTGTTCTTCCTATAATTTCCTCAAGGGGTTTAGAGTAATTGCCCCTCCATTAAGCTCTTTAATTGGTTTGGAGTTATTTTCTCTGTATGAGGATAGGGAATTGTGACAATTTCATTCACTGTTATCTTATTGTTATCTTGTTAGCCTCTCCTCTGTATGGACTCTTAGAAATTTAACTTGGTAGCCTCCATGCAGGAGAATTAATTCCCTTTTCTCCAAAAACCTTCCAGCATTTATTGTTTGTAGACTTTTTGACAAAGGTCATTTTGACCTTTTCAGTAGGTATGTTTTTGGGTTAGCTATCTGATAATACATAGTATGTATGTTAATTCCAACTTCTTAATGTCTGCCTACCCTTCCCTTTTTTGGAAATAATCATAGGTGAGTTTTATTAGTCTGAGTCTATTTCTGTTTATAAATCTGTTCACTTGAAAGAACTTATAGATCCCACTTGTAAGTGATATAATCTTTCTCTTTCCCTGACTTCTCTCAGGACAATAAATCTCTTGATCCATCTATGCCGCTGTTAATGGCATTATTTTTGTTGTTCTTTTTGATGGCTGAGTGTATTCCAGTGTCTAGATGGGTCAGTTGCTCTTCATTTCTCTCTATTGATGGACATTTTGGCTGAAGCTCTCCCTCAGAATTTGTAAATAGTGGTGCCATGAAAACAGAGGAGCAAGTATCACTTTAAATTATGATTTTATCCAGACCTAAGGGAAGGAGTGGGCTTGCTTCATCAGGTGGCAACTATATTTAATGTTTTCAGGAATCTCCATACTGTTTTTCTTGTGGCTGCACCCACCCATTTCCATCCCCACCCACAGTGTAGGAGGCCTCCCTGTTCCCCTCGCCCTCTGAAGCATTGAATCTTTGTAGATCTGTTGGAGGATGGTCATTCTGAGGGGGTGAGCTGATACCTTGTTGCAGTTTGATTGGCATTTCTCTAACAGAGATGCTGAGCATCTTTTCATAGGCTTTATGCCCATCTCGATGCCTTCTTTGAAGATACATCCATTTAGATCTTTGGTCAATTTTTTCTCTTGGGTTGATTGTATTTTGATATTGAGCTGCAGGAGCTGTTTGCATGTTTTTGAGATGAATATGTTGCTTTTAAATTTGGTTGCATTTTCCCCCTGATGTTCAGGGTTGTCTTTTTCTTCCGTTTTGGGTTTCCCTTGCTGTGCAAAAGCTTTTGAAGTTAATGAAGTCCCTTTTGTTGAGTCTTATTTTTCATTATCCTAAAAGTGGGTTCAAAAACAACTTGCTGTGATTTGTGTCAAACCGTGTTCTGCCTATATTTTCCTAGGTTTAGAGTAATCGTCCCTCAGTTTAGTTCTTTAATGGATTTGAAACGTCTTTTTCTGTAATTGGTTAGGGACTGTCAGTTTCCTCACTTTTCACTTGTTTAAGGAACCTCCCCCCTCTCCTCCACACTGGTTGTTAGCAATTTATTTTGCCAGCATCAGTGTAGGAAGGTTCCCTTTTCTCCACAACCGCTCCGGCACTTCCTGTTTGTAGACTTTTTGACAAAGGCCGTTTAACCAATTGTAGTTTTGATTTGGATTCTATAAGATTTCATCATGTGAAGGCTGTTCATATAATTTTTTTTTTAAACAGTGTGAGTAAACTGACCTCTCAAGGTCGGCCTCTGGACCGTCTGCTCTGCTTTACATTCTCTTTCCAGGATCTACTCTAGGGCACTAGCTGAGGACAGGTGTTTTTTCCTTACATCAGAGCAGGCCTGGTGAATATGAAGTGGCCATCAGCGCAGGTTTTTCAGCTGATGTTACCAAAAGCGGCCACAAGACGGCAGCATTTCTTCATGCCCACCAGAGCCTTAGGGCAAGTCCTGTTCTGGGTAGTTAATTAGGATGGATACACCCAAGGCTGTGTCTCCTTCCTTCTCTCTGAGCCTTTATCGGGACAGGTCTCAAGGATTGCCACACCACTCTGTAGAAGAAGCTGTCCTCTCAGTGGGGTGACCCTAAGGAAGGAGGCTGGAGGTGGGGGAACCCTGTCACCAGGAGACATGGTACCCAGAGCACTTTGCAAAGCTCTTCCAGCCCGGAGACCCCACCATCCTTTGGGGGCACCAGGGTTGGCTCTGCTGCGAGACTGTGGGCTCATGCAGAAGGGAACAGGCTGTCCAAGTCCATGGGGTGGGGGGTGGGGGGCTGTTTGCCTGGCAAACCCTCCCCAGCACCCTCAGCCCCAGGACAGTCCTGCCTGGGGACCCAAGCCTGCTCAGACTCCAGGCATGTGACACCAGCCCAGGTCGCCAAGGCCAGATGGGAACAGAGCCAGCAGTTCTTTTCTCTTTTTTTAAAAAATGTTTTTGAATTGTAGTTTACAGGTGACTTACACTGTGGTGGCTTGTACAGAAACTTGATTCATTTATTTGTGGAAGTACATATATTCTTTATTGTTTTCTTTTCCCATAGAGGTTATTACAGAGTTTTGAGAGGGTTTCTTGTGCTCTGTGGTGGGTCCTTGTGGATTATTTTAGAAGTATAAATAGTAGTGTGTTTATGTTCTTCTCAACCTGCTAATTTCTCCCTGCCCCACACATTTCACTTTGGGGAACCATGAATTTATTTTCTAAGTCTGTGATGCTGTTTCTGTTTTGTAAAGAAGTTCACTTGTATCCATGTTTAGGTTCTACCTAGAAGTGGTCTTATAGGATATATGTTTTTCCAAATGCAGACAAAGGCCCAGAAGGGCTTCCTGTGTTAGTGATGTGAGTCCCCTCTCACTGGGCTCTCACCCAGGACTCCGGCACTCCTCACCCGGTGTGCGCTACCTAGTCTCAGTCTTAAATAAATAAACTGCTTCTGTGTGCTTGCCCAGACATTCTGTGTGTCTCTAATAGTGACCTTTGTATCTGTTTTTACGGGGTGTGCCTCTTTGAGACACATTCTTGCTTTCCAGCAGAGGAAAGACCCAGGGTCACTTTGCTTCTCGCCTCTGGCCCCTGCTGGTCTGGCAGCAAGGACTCCTGGTTCTCTTCCGGGCTCCCCACATTCAGTTCAGGACGGCTCACTGCTGCCTGCGAGACCACTTCGTGCTGAAACCAGAAATCCGGGAGTTCAAGGTTTGCGTTAAAACATTGGGATGGACATGATTGAAAGGAGTATCGATGGACATAAGTTTGAGTAAACTCTGGCAGCTGGTGATGGACAGGGAGGCCGGGCGAGCTGCAGTCCATGGGGTCGCAAAGAGTCAGACACCACTGAGCCACTGAACTGAACTGAGATAGGGAAGATAATGTTATATGTGGTCAGGACTCTCTAAGACTACACTAGATTTGATTAGGTAAATAAATTTTGTGATTAACAGAAAGCTGTGACCAGACTGGAATTTGGTTTTCTCTCCCTGTTAAGAGAATAAAGTTTTCTTGGAACGTGGCTTTTGATAATGGTCTATGTGAATTTCTTTGCCTTAAAGTGATTTATATTTGTTTTTAAAATCTCCGGTTACTTTGGTGAAGTAGATATTATTTCACAGTGACCTATGAAGATTGTGGTACATGTAGATAAAGCCAATTCTGCTTCTACAAAGAATTAACCCCTCATTGTCAGACTTTTGTTTTCCTGATGTCCTTAGGAGTTGGCAATAGTCTCCTAAAGTAAGGAATTTACAGTGGTAAACACTAGCTGTAACTCAGTCAGGGCCACGGGAAATCCAAGACGGCCACTCAGCTCTTCCCAGCTCCCAGACAGACCTCATTTACATTTGATGGCTTACAGCCTTTCCTGGGTACATGTTACAAATCTGATGGCCTCACAATGGAAAACATAGTTTAAAATGTGTTTTCCACTTGGGGTACATTTACCACAGTCTCCAGGGATCATGGCACCCACTTCACTGGACAAACCATGCAAGCCTTAACAAAAACTTCACAAACTTCTTACAGCTATCACCGTCATCATCATACTCAATCATCAGTCAAGGACAACAGAACAAAGATTAATTACGTGAGGTTAAATAAACTGCTAAACGTGATTATAATGTTCATGACCTTTGGGGTGACGTATTACTGGCTTCCACTCTTTTCAGGTATAAAGAAGCTCTTCTCCTCAGGCTACTTAAGACTTACAACAGTTTGGTAATTTACACCTCTGGGTAAAATTCAAACATCTTTTCTTTTCTCTCTGCCTTGTCCCTCCAGAAATTAGAGACACTTGGGTTCTGAGCAGCCTTATCAGGAAAATGAAAAGACCGTCTCCTGACACGTACAGGAATCTCAAAGATTTTGAGATTTGGGGGACCTTTAGAAGAGAGGAAAATCCACTTAGGCAGAATCTGATGGCAGGCCTTTGGCATGACTTCTTGGCCTTGAGAGGCCTTGGGAAATTTTAGCCCAAGACTCCTGAGGAATTATAGCAGAGACCGTGTAAAGAAGCTGTGTGGTCAGTACACCAAACTTAGTTTTAAAACAACTTAGTCTTGGCCTAGTTTAATAAAAATGGGGGTAATTTTAGAAAAAACTTGTTTCATTAAATATTAAATTCTAGTTTTGGTAATTAAGGTCTATGTTTACTAAGACTTTTCATCTTAGTAGACGTAGGACCTGGATTACACTGGCTACACTTCGTATAGGTTCTCAGATTCTTGCTTGTGACCCGACTAGTACTGCGAGCTGTGTTATTTCTTTTTCTGCCTGCTTTCGAGTTGCTTCTTGCATTACCAAATATACGACTGAGCCTCTGATACAACAATGCTAAGTCACTTCAGTTGTCTGACACTGTGCGACCCCATAGATGGAAGCCCACCAGGCTCCCCTGTCCCTGGGATGCTCCAGGCAAGAACACTGGAGTGGGTTGCCATTTCCTTCTCCAATGGATGAACGTGAAAAGTGAAAGTGAAGTTGCTCAGTCCTGTCTGACCCTCAGCAACCCCATGGGCTGCAGCCTCCAGGCTCCTCCATCCATGGGATTTTCCAGGCAAGAGTCTTGGAGTGGGGTGCCATTGCCTTCTCTGGATAAAACAATAATATCATATAATTCCTCATGAGCTCAGTGATGGTAGTGGTTTAACTCTAAATATGGGAAGAAGCTTCAAATGGGAATATTTTCACGGACTACAGAGGCTGGAGAGACAGGTGGTCCAGCGGCTCCTGGCTACTGCTGTATGGTCTTGTCCAGTAACGCCACACTGAGTGGCCTGTCAGCGGAATCTTTGCCAGACCTAGGAACGAGCGTGCTTAGCACCATGGCTCAAAACGGATGTGAGATGCTACCAAAACCGTGGTCACACCGACAGCCAGGAGGGGCAATGCTGACAGGAGACGGGCACCGCCGTCTGCTCCTGCAAAGACTGAACCAGGGGCCACTGCCGCTGCTGGCCTTCAGCACAGCCTGAATGGCACGGAGGCGGCAGTCAGGAACGAGGCCTCGCGCTCTGGGGAAGATGGCAGAGCAAGCCGGTTAGATGCCTTCAGGGAAGATTTTCATGAGCCCATTCTTGCCTCTCTCATGCCCAGTTCAGTTCAGTTCAGTCTCTCAGTCGTGTCCAACTCTTCGCAACCCCATGAATCACAGCATGCCAGGCCTCCCTGTCCATCACCAACTCCCGGAGTTCACTCAGACTCATGTCTATTGAGTCCGTGATGCCATCCAGCCATCTCATGCTCTGTTGTCCCCTTCTCCTCCTGCCCCCTATCCGTTCCAGCATCAGAGTCTTTTCCAATGAGTCAACTCTTTGCATGAGGTGGCCAAAGTCCTGGAGTTTCAGCTTCAGCATCATTACTTCCAAAGAAATCCCAGGGTTGATCTCCTTCAGAATGGACTGGTTGGATCTCCTTGCAGTCCAAGGGACTCTCAAGAGTCTTCTCCAACACCACAGTTCAAAAGCATCAATTCTTAGGCGCTCAGCCTTCTTCACAGTCCAACTCTCACATCCATACATGACCACAGGAAAAACCATAGCCTTGACTAGACGGACCTTAGTCGGCAAGGTAATGTCTCAGCTTTTGGATATACTATCTAGTTTGGTCATAACTTTTCTTCCAAGAGGTAAGCGTCTTTTAATTTCATGGCTGCAGTCACCATCTGCAGTCATTATGGAGCCCCAAAAAATAAAGTCTGACACTGTTTCCACTGTTTCCCCATCTATTTCCCATGAAGTGATGGGACCGGATGCCATGATCTTCATTCTCTGAATGTTGAGCTTTAAGCCAACTTTTTCATTCTCCTCTTTCACTTTCATCAAGAGGCTTTTTAGTTCCTCTTCACTTTCTGCCATAAGGGTGGTGTCATCTGCATGTCTGAGGTTATTGAGATTTCTCCTGGCAATCTTGATTCCAGCTTGTGTTTCTTCCAGTCCAGCATTTCTCATGATGTACTCTGCATAGAAGTTAAATAAGCAGGGTGACAATATACAGCCTTGACGTACTCTTTTTCCTATTTGGAACCAGTCTGTTGTTCCATGCCCAGTTCTAACTGTTGCTTCCTGACCTGCATACAGATTTCTCAAGAGGCAGGTCAGGTGGTCTGGTATTCCCATCTCTTTCAGAATTTCCCACAGTTTACTGTGATCCGCACCGTCAAAGGCTTTGGCATAGTCAATAAAGCAAACAAGAGATGGCAAGGGTGAACATCAACATTCTAGGAATCAGCGAACTAAAATGGACTGGAATGGGTGAATTTAACTCAGATGACCATTATATCTACTACTCATGCCTAGAGAAGCACCAAAGTCAGTAACTGTGACAACTGCTTTGGGTTTTGTGATTTTTTTTGTTGTTAATAATACCACATCAGAGGTTAAAGTCTATTTAGATAAATCTAGACAACTGGCTACCAGGCTAAAGGTCTCCTTGAAATGCCAGGTCTAGACTGGAACTCAGGCTTACTCTCCTGGGAAAAAAAAAAGAGAGATCTATTTTGCTTATTATTGTTCAGGTTGTCCCTACTCCAACTACTTCAAACTGAGTCTGTCACACCTACATCAGTCACTCTGGGAGGGGAGGGGAGTGAGGGAGGGTTGAGAGGTGGGGAGGAGGGGAGGGTGGCTGGTGAGAGGAGTGGGGGAGGGGAGGGTTGGGACCCCTGGGGAGGAGAGGGGAGGGAAGGAGAGGGGATGGTGGGACCCTGAGGAGGGGAGGGGAGGGGAGGGGAGGGGAGGGTGGGACCCTGGGGAGGGGAGGAAAGGGGTGGGGAGGGGCGGGGTGCCTCCTGTGGAGAAGCAAGGCAGGGTGGGCCCTGCCAAGGTGGGGCCTTCAGGGTGTGGCTGAGGTGGGGCCTTAGTGATTTGGGTCTTAGGCTCTTTGTCCACTACCTTTCAGAGAACAGTTGTTGAGTGTAGGCTTTTGTTTGCTGGTTTGTTTAGCAGGTCCCCAGGCTTGGTGAGGGCCTTCCCGGGTGGCTCAGCAGTAAAGAATCTGCCTGAGATGCAGAAAACGCAGGAGACATCACTGATTGGCTACCTGGCTCAGGAAGATACCTCGAGGAGGGCCTGGCAAGCCATTCCAGAATTCCTATCTGGAGAATCCAATGGACAGAGGAGACTGGCGGGCCCCAGTCCATCGAGTCGCAAAGAGCTGGACACGACTCTGAGCACACGTGACGGTTGCTGGGTATTAGCTGCCCAGCAGATGTTTACAGTTGCTTTTACCAGGGTCAGAAATGGTATGGACCTAACAGAAGCAGAAGATATTAAGAGGTGGCAAGAACACACGGAAGAACTGTACAAAAAGATCTTCACAACCCAGATAATCATGATGATGTGATCACTAATCTAGAGACAGACATCTTGGAATGTGAAGTCAAGTGGGCCTTAGAAAGCATCACTATGAACAAAGCTAGTGGAGGTGATGGAATTCCAATTGAGCTGTTTCAAATCCTGAAAGATGATGCTGTGAAAGTGCTGCACTCAATATGCCAGCAAATTTGGAAAACTCAGCAGTGGCCATAGGACTGGAAAAGGTCAGTTTTCATTCCAATCTCAAAGAAAGGCAACACCAAAGAATGCTCTAACTACCGCACAATTGCACTCATCTCACATGCTAGTAAAGTAATGCTCAAAATTCTCCAAGCCAGGCTTCAGCAATACGTGAACCATGAACTTCCTGATGTTCAAGCTGGTCCTCAGGACCAGGCAGAGGAACAAGAGATCAAATTGCCAACATCTGCTGGATCATGAAAAAGCAAGAGAGTTCCACAAAAACATCTATTTCTGCTTTATTGACTATGTCAAATCCTTTGACTGTGTGGATCACAATAAACTGTGGAAAATTCTGAAAGAGATGGGAATACCAGACCACCTGACCTGCCTCTTGAGAAATCTGTATGCAGGTTAGGAAGTAACAGTTAGAACTGGACATGGAACAACAGACTGGTTCCAAATAGGAAAAGGAGTACGTCAAGGCTATATATTGTCACCCTGCTTATTTAACTTCTATGCAGAGTACATCATGAGAAATGCTGGACTGGAAGAAACACAAGCTGGAATCAAGATTGCCAGGAGAAATATGAATAAACTCAGATATGCAGATGACACCACCCTTATGGCAGAAATTCAAGAGGAGCTGAAAAGCCTCTTGATGAAAGTGAAAGAGGAGAATGAAAAAGTTGGCTTAAAGCTCAACGTTCAGAAAATGAAGATCATGGCATCCGGTCCCATCACTTCATGGGAAATAGATGGGGAAACAGTGGAAACAGTGTCAGACTTTATTTTTGGGGCTCCATAATGACTGCAGATGGTGACTGCAGCCATGAAATTAAAAGACGCTTACCTCTTGGAAGAAAAGTTATGACCAACCAAGACAGCATATTCAAAAGCAAAGACATTACCTTGCCAACTAAGGTCCATCTAGTCAAGGCTATGGTTTTTCCTGTGGTCGTGTATGGCTGTGAGAGTTGGACTGTGAAGAAGGCTGAGCGCCTAAGAATTGATGCTTTTGAACTGTGGTGTTGGAGAAGACTCTTGAGAGTCCCTTGGACTGCAAGGAGATCCAACCAGTCCATTCTGAAGGAGATCAACCCTGGGGTTTCTTTGGAAGGAATGATGCTAAAGCTGAAACTCCAGAACTTTGGCCACCTCATGCGAAGGGTTGACTCATTGGAAAAGACTGATGCTGGGAGAGATTGGGGGCAGGAGGAGAAGGGGACGACCGAAGATGAGATGGCTGGATGGCATCACGGACTCGATGGACGTGAGTCTCAGTGAACTCCGGGAGATGGTGATGAACTGGGAGAACTGGCGTGCTGCAATTCATGGGGTCACGAAGAGTCAGACACGACTGAGTGACTGAACTGAACTGTTCTTACCAGGGTCAGGATTAAGTCAGAACCAGAGTCATACCAGAGTGAGGCCTAAGTACGTACCACAGTCAGGCCTGAGTGTGACCAGAGTCAGGCTTAAGTCAGTACCAGAGTCAGGACTAACTCAGGACCAGGCGAGGTCATAGTGGGAACCAGATCCAGGCCTTAGTGTGGACAGAGTCAGGCCTAAGGAAGTACCACAGCCAGGCCTCAGTGAGTACCAGACTCTGGCCTTACTGTGTAGTAGAGTCAGGCCTGAGTGTGGACCAGAGTCAGTCCTAATGACGACCAGAGTCAGGCCTTAGTGAGGACTGCAGTCAGGCCTCAGTGTGGACCAAGTCAGGCCTTACAGTGGACCAGAGTTAGGCCTAAGTGAGTACGACAGACTGGCATAGGAGTGGACCAGGGTCAGGCTGAAGTGAGTATCACAGTCAGGTCTAAGTGAGTACCACAGTCAGTCCTTAGTGTGGACAGGACTAAGCCTTTAGTGTGATCCAGAGTCAGTCCTTAGTGTGGACTAGAGTCTGTGCTAAGTGAGTAAGACAGACAGGCATAGGAGTGGACCAGGGTCAGGCCAAAATGAGGACCAGAGTCAGGGCTTAGCATGCACCAGAATCAGGTCTCAGGATGGACCTGAGTCAGAGTCAGTAAGTACCAGAGTAAGGCCTTATGTGGCCCAGAGTCTGCCTGAGTGTGCACCAGATTCAGTCCTGATTGTCGACCAGAGTGAGGCCTTAGCCTGGTCCAAAGTCAGGCCTGAGTGAGCATCAGAGTCAGGCCTGAGTGTGACCAGAGTCAGGCATCAGTGTGGACCAGGGTTAGGCCTGAGTGTGGGTCAGAGTAGGCTTGAGTGTGGACCTGAGTCAGGCCTGAGTGTCCACCAGGGTTAGGCCTGAGTGTAGTCCATAGCAGGCCTGAGTGTCCACCAGGGTCAGGCCTGAGTGTGGATCAGAGTAGGCTTGAGTGTGGAGCTGAGTCAGGCCTGAGTGTCTACCAGGGTTAGGCCTGAGTGTAGACCATAGCAGGCCTGAGTGTCCACCAGGGTCAGGCCTGAGTGTCCACCAGAGTCAGGCCTGAATGTGCACCAGAGTCAGGTCTGAGTGGACACCAGAGTCAGGGCTGAGTGTGGACCAGAGTCAGGCCTGTGTGTCCACCAGAGTCAGACCTGAGTGTCCACCAGGGTCAGGCCTGAGTGTGCACCAGAGTCAGGCCTGAGTGTGTACCAGAATCAGGCCTGAGTGTGGACCAGAGTCAGGCCTGAGTGTGGACCAGTCAGGGCTGAATGTGCACCAGAATTAGGCCTGAGTGTGACCAGAGTCACACCTGAGTGTCCACCAGAGTCAGGCCTGAGTGCGACCAGCGTCAGGCCGGAGTATGACCAGCTCAGGCCGGAGTGTGACCAGCTCAGGCCTGAGTGTGCACCAGAGTCAGGCCTGAGTGTGCACCAGAGTCACACCTGAGTGTGCACCATAGTCAAGCTTGAGTGTGACCAGCGTCAGGCCTGAGTGTGCACCAAAGTGAGGCCTGTGTGTGACCAGCGTCAGGCCTGAGTGTGCACCAGAGTCACACCTGAGTATTTCCAGAGTCACACCTGAGTGTTTTCAGAGTCACACCTGAGTGTGCACCAGAGTCAGGCCTGAGTGTTTCCAGAGTCACACCTGAGTGTGCACCAGAGTCAGGCCTGAGTGTGGAACCGAGTCTTCCTGATGCATGACTATCATTCACTTAGGCCTCACTCTGGTCTACACCAAGCCTGACTCTTGTACCCACTCAGGCCAGACTCGGGTCCACACTCAATACAGACTTGGGTCCACACTAAGGCATGGTTCTGGTCCACTCTCAGGCCTGACTCTAAACCACTTAAGACCTGACTCTCATCCACTTTAAGGGCTGACTGGTCCACATTAAGTCTGACTCTAGTTCACACTTAGGCCTGACAGTGGCCCACTCTCAGGCCTGACTGTGGTTCTCACTGAGGCCTCATACTACTCCCCACCACAGCCTGACTCTAGTCCACACTTAGGCCTGAGTCTGGTCCTCAGTCAGGCCTGACTCTAGTCAAGGCTAAGGCCTGGTTCCACACTAGGGCCTGAATCTGCTGCTCACTAAGGCCCGTACATCATAAATCAGTGCAACCCCGAATAAGTTATCATTACAGCTGGCATGAGCTTAGTCAGAAACTGACAGAAAATTTCAGAGCTATTATCCAGCAATAAAAAATAAATTAAAAAATCATATATGTGTATAAATTTTCAGACATTGTGCTCCATGCCTGCAGAGAGAGCTGGAGAAAAAGTAATATTTTAGAAGACAGCCACACCCCAGTGATATCGGCAGCTCTAGTTTCAATAACCAAGACGGTGAAGCAACCTACGCTTAGAAGGAGAGATGACAGACAGAAGAGACGCAGCACAGACACACAGGGCGATATTACTCTACACAGTATGCGACGAAGTAGCGCCTTTTCCAGCCACGGTGACAGAAAACGTACGGCCGTGATCTCGGGGAGACAGCAGTGAGAGGGCCTGGAGAGAGATCTTGGCTCCCTGCCCGGAGCTGAACCAGGGTGCCCTGGATGGAAAGCAGGACTGCCAGCCCCGAGACCGCCTGTGGCCAGAGTGTAGAAGCAAAGCGACCCTTGGTCGTTCCCTGCTTTGAACCCAAGAATATTTTAAGGAGGCAAGAAGCATAAATACACATAGAAGTCCATTATTATCGACACAGTGTAACATCTCAGAGAGCACAGAGAAACACAGGGTGTTTAAGAGAGAAGCAGCTCAGGGATAGAGAACCGAGAGAAGTGTGCGGGTCCTACGGAGAAGCCCAGGTAGAGCTGACGTGAATCCCACATTGAGGACCGTCCTTCCGGGTCTTCGGTTACCTTTCACCAATTACCTTCTCTCTTTTTTCACACCTTACTGGTCCCTGCACCCTCCCCAAGATGTGGGCACGACATTTGCTAAGATCGATCCCCCCACAGAGGCCTGTGGGTGCATGTCCACACTTATTATGGGATGGGGCCCCCTCCCTTTTCGGTCATCAAGGAGGCTTCCTGCCCTTGTACAGAGAAGTCTTCTTTGATCTCAGGAGAGGGCCTCTTATCTCTTTACTCTTGCAGACTTCAGCTTCTGCCATTAGATTTGTCCTTGGAGTGTGTGAGTGAGAACACAGCTTCAATTTCACTCCACTTGACAAATACCAGCTGTCCAGCCCAGAGGCCCCTCCATCTCCTATTTCAAATCCTGCTGAGAGACATGAACCCCAAAAGTCTTTATTGGGAGGCTGAAGGGTGAAGGTCTGTCTTCTGTAGCTTCTTCAGGCTGGCACAGGGCTCATAGACCCTACCTAGCTGGGGTCACAGAGCTCTCATCCTGCCTCATTCAGGGGCCCCAGGGTGACTTCTGTTGTTATCCCCACAGGATCTGTTCTGAAGAGTAGCTGGATCCATTATCTTGATATGAAACCATCGTAATCTGAAAGAGACAAACATAAGAAGTGGATTTAAAAAGTCAGGGGCCAAATATCTGTGATTAATGATCACAAATTATTATGAGCAGGAGCTATAGCAGAAGTAAGAACCAGGTTACATTTTTTAGCAGCTTTGATCCTGTCCAGATAGAGTCAGCACTGGTGGTACCCTCTCCACAGGCATGGAGACTTTTGCTGTGGTCTTACACACTTTTGATGTCTTCTGTATTAGCCCAGAGTGACTGACGTAGGTGTGACAGACTCAGTTTCAAGTCGTTGGAGGAGTGACAACCTGAACAATACTGTAAAAAATCAACCACATTTTTTTCCAGGAGAATAAGCTGGGTTCCCAGTCCAGACCTGGCACTTCAAGGAGACCGGTAGCCTGGTAGCCAGTTGTCCAGTTTTGTCTAAGTAGGTTCAGGCTGCTGACGTGGTATTCACACATTAATTCACATATTAGACCAGTTGTCACTGTTGCTGACTCTAGTGCTCCTCTAGGCATGAGAAGAGGCAAGAATCTGGGCTCATGAGAACCTTTACTGAGAGCATCTGACTGTCTGAAGGCCTGTTCTGCCAGCTTCCCCAGAGCACGGATGCCCCTTTTCTGACCTCCCCGCTCAGTGCCTTCCAGGGCTGCTGAAGGGCAGCCGCTGCAGCGGGTCCTGATTGAGTCCTAGCAGAGACAGACGGCAAGTGCCCCTTTTCAGCTGGCACGGCCCCTTCGTGGCAATCTGACCATGGTTTTGGGGGCGCTTCATGTCCATTTTCTCCCATGGTGCTAGGAATGCTCATGCCTAGATCTGGCAAAGATTCTGCTGACAGGCCACTCAGTGCGCTGTTACGGGACTAACCCCAAAAAACAGGAGCCAAGAGACGCTGGATCACCTGTCTCACCAGCCTCTATGGTCCGTGAAAACGTTCCCTCTTGTTGCTTCTTCCCATAGCTAGAGTTTCACCGTTACCCTCACTGATCGCATATCATCATTTTATCAGAGGCTCAGTCACACATTTGGTAACGCAAGAAACAATTGTGCAAAGCAGGCAGAAGAGGAAACAATGCAGCTAGCAGTATCAGCAGGACCACAAGCAGGAATCTGAGGACCTGCTTTAAGCACAGTCAGTATGTCCCAGGTGCTCTGACTTAGTTTGTTAAATAACTGTAGCCTGGGGTTAGTCTCCTGGTTGCAGACCATGGAGATCCTGACCCTTATCCAAAGACTGATTACTGAGATAAGATTTAGAAATACACTTAGGGAGCCCCTTACAATTCAGTTAACTCTCATCAGCATTATAACATAAATGCAAGGAACTATGTCATAAGACTTTCTTAGTAAACATAGACCTCAATTAACAAGACCAGAATTTAATATTTAGTGAAACATATTTTTTTTTCTAAAGTTGCCTCTATTTTCACTAAACTCGGCCAAGACTAATTTGTTTTAAGAAATAAGTTTGGTGTGCTGACCACATAGACTTCTTCTACACTGACTCTGCTGTAATTCCTCAGGAGTCTTAGACTAAATTCCCAAAAGGCCGCTTAAGGCCAAGATTTATTAATTGGTTCTACTTTCCTCCATTTATAAATGACTGACTGGAGAATAGAATTATCATTACTTTTTTACAACACAAATATTTCCAGTCTTTATATCTTCTCTCACTGAGAACACATATCCGACTTGCCATACACACTGAAACATTTCCCTTGTCACTTTAGTAGATCTTGAGTCCATAATTTTTAATCTTTAAAAAATTAACCCCTAGTGAAAATCAAGAAGAAAGCGATTGTGAACTATTTGCTGCATTGGCAGTCTCTGATTAGCAAACTCAAGAACATATTTTAGAACCTCTAAAAACATGTATTTTTCAAAAGTACAGGTTTTCTCCAGGTAATACAAGGCACGTGTCTAATAGATATACGTCTATGTATAACTGAATGAAGTTCCTGAAAATCAAAAAAAAAAAAAAAAAAAAACAAGAAACACAAAAAACACCCCACACATCGGAAATCGCGTTTACTCTAATAGAAAATTACCATAATAATAAAGAGTGGGGCATGAAGAAATGTTGCCACCTTGTGGCCACTTTGGGTAGCAACAATTTGAAACTTGTGAGGATAGGCACGTAATATCCCCAGGCCTTCAGGGATGCAAGGGAAAAAAGCCTGTGGTCAACGAACCACCTTAGGTAGATCCTGGAAAAAGAATTCAAAACTTGGCAATTGGTCAAGAAGCCAACCTTGGGAGGTAAGTTTTACTCACACTCTTTCAAAATAATCACACGAAAAGATTTCGGTATCACTAAAACTTCCTGCTGCTGCTGCTAAGTCGCTTCAGTCGTGTCCGACTCTGTGCGACCCCATAGACGGCAGCCTACCAGGCTCCCCCGCCCTTGGGATTCTCCAGCCAAGAATACTGCAGTGGGTTGCCATTGCCTTCTCCACACTAAAACTTACAGAAATTCAAATCAAAACTACAATGAAGGTATCACCTCACTCTGATCAGAATGGCCATTGGTTAAAAAGTCTGCAAACGAGAAATGCTGGAGAGGATGTGGGAAAACGGGAACCCTCCTACACCGATGCTGGCAAGGTAAGCTGTTAACCGTCAGCACGGAGGAACAGGATGGAGATTCCTCAAACAAGTGAAAAGGCGACGAAATTACTACACTGCTTAACCCCATGCAGAAAAACATACGCCAAAGCAGAGATCTAAACAGACGGATGGATACTATAAAGCCCTTGAGGAAAATATACAGAACATCCCTTGATATAAATCGCAGCTAGTTCTTTTTGGATTCATTCTTAGAATAATACAATAAAATCAACAAATGGGACTTCATTAACCTTAAGAGCATTTGAGCAGCAGGGTAAACTATAAACGAAAGAAAAAGACAACCCTCAGAATGGGTGGGGAAAAAAGTGTTTGCAAATGGAGATACAAGGAATTCATCTCCAAAATATGCAAACAGTCCACGCAGCTCAATTTATTTAAAAAAAAAAGAAAAAAGTAAAAGTGGGCCAAAGTTCGAAATGGGTGTTTCTCCATAGAAGGCATACAGGTGGATATAAAGTATGCAAAAAGATGCTCAGTGTCTGTAATCATTAGAGAAATGCACATCAAAAGTTCAGTGAGATATCACTTCACACCAGTCAGCATGGCCATCTCAAAAATTCAACAACAATAAATGCTGGAGGGGGTGTGGAGAGAAGGGAACCCTCCTACCCCAGATGGGAATGTAAATCAGTGCATCCACTCTGGAGAACAGTACAGAGGGGCTTTCAGACACTCAGCAACAAAGTACCGTGTGACCCAGCCATCCCATGCCTGGGCATGGATCCTGGGAAAACCAAAATTTCAAGATACTGCATGCCAACAATCATGGCAGCACTGGATACACTCGCCAAGATACAAAAGAAACCTAAGTGTAGAAGGACAGGTGAATGGTTAAAGAAGCCAGGTTACAGATATACAAACCCAGACATAAAAGGATGAAAGAAAGCCACTTCCAGTCACAGGGAAGAGCCAGAGATGATCACAGTAGATGAACTAAATGAGACAAAGTATCACCTGTTATCACTTCTAGGTGGAATCCAAACATGGAAACAAGTGAGCTTCTTTACAAAACAGTAACAGCTTCATACACTTACTAAAGAAATGTGTTACTAAAAAGGAAAGGCCGGGTGCAGGGAGAAATATATGTTTGAAAATAACATATACACACTGCTAGTTATAAAATATCCATAAGGACCCACTGTAGGGCACAAGGAACCCTACTTTGACTGTAAATAACCTATATGAGATAAAAGAACATACATACATCTATGTATAAATGAATAACGTTGCTTTACACATTAAAAAACAAACAAACAAACAAACCCAAAGCAGTGCAAATCACCTATATACTCAAATTCACAATAAACGAAACTGGAAAGAAAGAAAGACAAAAGAACTGCTGACTCTGTTCCCCTCGGGCCTTGGGGACCTGGGCTGGCGTCAGGTCCCTGGGGCCTGAGCAGGCTGGGTCTCCAGGCGGGGCTGTCCTGGGGCTGAGGGCGCTGGGGAGGATATGCCAGCCAATCAGCCCCCCAGCCCGGTGGACATGGGCTTCCTGTTCCCCTCTGCATGAGTCCACAATCTCCAGATCCTGTGGGACCCTCCTGCAGCAGCACTAAATCTAGTGCCCCCAAAGGATGGTGGGGTCTCTGGGCTGGAAGAGCTTTGCAAAGTGCCCCGGGCCCCGTGTCTCCTGGCGTTGGGGTTGCCACCTCCAGCCTCCTTCCTTAGGGTCACCCCACTGAGAGGACAGGTCCCTCTGCAGAGTGGTGTTGCAATTATTGGGACCGCCTGGAGGATGAAGGGGAAGGGGGAAAAAGTAAGGAGACACAAGCCTTAGTGCTTCCCAGGTGGTGCTGGTGGCAAAGAATCCATCTGCCAGTGCAGGAGACGTGGGAGAAGCGGGTTCAATCCCTGGGTCGGGAAGATCCTGGGATGTATTCTTATTGACAACCCAGAAACCAGATTTGCCCTAAGGCTCTGGTTGCCCAGGTAACCAGAGCGGGCATGAAGAAATGCTGCCACCTTGTGGTCATTCCCCGTAACAAGCACTTGAAAACCGGGGCTACTGGGCTCGGCTCTAAATGACACCAGCCCTAAAGAAATCTTCCGGGTAAATCACATGTAGAGAACTCAAAACAGGGCTGACTTTCAAGAAGCCACTTTCCAGAGGTTAACTGTACTCCCCCGTAGAAGGTAAAAAGCCCATGGAAAGATACTCATCATCAGTAAGTAGTGAAGAAATGCAAATTAAAACTACCATGAGCCATCTTCTCACACGGCTTAGAACGGCCATCCTTGAAAGATCTTCGAAGCTTAAGTGCTGCTGAAGGCAAGGGGAACAGGGAACCTTCCTATGCCGTAGGCAGGGTTGTAAATGGGTGGGTGCAGCCACGAACGAAAATATCTGGAGGCTCTTTGAAACACGAAATAGAGAGTTACCACGTTTTCCAGCAATACCACTCCTTGCTTTGATCTGGAAAAAATCCTAATTCCAAAGAATATGTACATTTCTATTTTCAGGGCAGCACTGTTCACAATAGCCAGGTCAGAGCATTAACCAAACATCGACAGAAAAATGAAGACTAACTGGCCCATCTGTACAGTGGAATACACTCAGGAAAAAAAAAAAAAACTACCATGAGCAGCAGCATGGATGTACTGAGAGATTATCACTGAGGTATGAGACCAAAGGCAAACATCCTAAAATAGTACTGAAAGGTGGAAGCCAGAAATTCATGCAAATGAAATAATTTGCAAATAGAAACAGACTCAGAGTTAAAAAACCAACTCATGATTATTTTTTAAAACGTTGCAGGAGGGATACACTAAGAGGGATTAAAATGCTCACATCACTACATATCAAACAGGTCATCTAAAAGGACCAACTGAACAGCACAGCAAGTTGAAGGAAACACACTGTGATAACCTTCATGGGAAAAGATCCCCCAAAAGAACAGCGGTTCATCTATTTATGACTGAATCAAGTTCCTGTACACCTAAAACGTAGTCGCAAATCAACTCTGCTGACCAAAATACACCTGTTCTCAACAAAGTCCTGGGATAGGTCCTGGAAAAGAATTCAAAACAGGGCAGATGGTCAAGAGGCCAACGTAACTTGTTAATAGCCAGGACAGAGGACAGGGAGGAGGGTCCTTAAACAAGCAAAAAGAGAATGAAATTACAACACTCCCTACCCATTTAAAGAAAAACTCCAAATTAGTTAAAGAACTAAATGGAGAGACAATTACTCCCTACAATTAGAGGAAAGCATAGGAAAAACAGGCTTTGACATAAATCACAGCAAATTCCCTCTGGATCCACCTCTTAGTATAATGAAAAATAGAAATAAGAAAAACTCAGCAAGGGATCTTATTAACCTTAGAAGCACTTACACAGCAAGGGAAACCATAACGAAAGAAAATGGCAACCCTCAGAGTGGAAAAAAAGTTGGCAAGAAAATATATCAACAAGTAATTCATCTGCAAAACAAGCAAACGGCACATGCAGCTCAACACATACACACACACTCACACACTCACACTCTCACACACACACTCACACACACACACTCACACACACACACTCACACACACCACAGAAATGGGCCAAAGATCTAAATGGATATTTTTTCAAAAAGTGTATCCAGGGAGGGAGGTGGGAGGGGGTTCATGTTTGGGAATGCATGTAAGAATTGAAGATTTTAAAATTTAAAAAATAAAAAACTAAAATTAAAAAAAAAAAAAACAAAACAAAACAAAAAAAAGTGTATCCAGATCGCTATAAGGCACATGAAAAGATGCTCAGCATCCCTAATGATTGGAGAAATGGAAATCAAAACGACAATGAGGTATCAGCTAAAATCACTGAGAGTGAGGATCCTCCAAAAGATCTACAAAGATTAAACTCTGCCAGGAGCAGGGGGAAAGGAATCCTTCTACCCTGGGGGCAGGGATGTAAATGGGTAAGTGCGGCCAAGAAGGAAAACATGGAGATTCCTTAAAACACTAAACATGGAGTTACTAACGCCCTGGAAGCCAACTCCTTGCCATAGATCCAGAAAAACTAAACAATTTAAATGATATGTGCTTGTACCCTTATTTTTAGGACAGCACTATTGACTATATTGAAGACAGAGTGTCAAACAAAATGTCCATCGATACAGAAATGAAGGTAACTGGTCCATCTAGACACCGGAATACATTCAACCAGCAACAGAAGGAGAAAGTGGCATTGGTAGTAGCAGGATGGACCGAGGGGACGTAAGGAAAACACACCTCTCCTCAACTCGCGTCCTCGGGTGGGTCTGGGGAAAAGAATTCAAAACAGGGCAGACGGTCAAGAGGCCAATCTTGAGAGGCTGGATTTAATCACACTGTTTTTATTTTTGTTTTTAAATCAAATGGAAACCTTTCAACATGAAGCAATTTTAGAGAAATTCAAATAAAAACGACAACTAGGAATGAGCTAGTCTCAGTCAGAATGGCTAGTGTGAAAAACTCTACAAACAGTAAATGCTGGAGAGGTTTTGGAAAAAAGAAATTCTCCTACCTTGAGGCTAGTAACCTCAATTATTAGCAGCCAGAGCAGAGGATCCTGTGGAGGCTCCTGAAACAAGTGAAAAGTCAATGAAATTGCATCTCTCCCTAACCTCATCCAGAAAAGAAGCTCCAAATCAATTAAAGAACTAAATGGAGGGATGGATACTCTAAACTTCTTGAGGAAAATATGGGCAAGACAGGTTTTGAAATAAATCACAGCAAGTTCTTGCTTTCCCTCTTAGGATAACAACAACAACAACAAACCCTCAACAAAAGTAACCTCATTAACCTCAAAAGCTTTAGCACAGCAAGGGGAACTCTAAATGAAAGAAAAAGACAACACTTAAATTGGGAAAAATGGTTATACTTGATTGGGAACACGTGTACACGTATGGTGTATTCATTTTGATGTATGGCAAAACCAATACAACATTGTAATTAGCTGCCAATTAAAATAAATAAATTTATATTAAAAACAAAAATAAAAAACAATTTACTCATCTCCAAAAACATGCAAACAGTTCATTCAGCTCAACATCAAAAATCAATCAATAGAAAAATAGGCCAAAGGTCTAAATAGGCCTTTGTCTTCAGCTGGCATCCAGATGGCCATAGCACATGAAAAGATGATTCCCATCAGTGTTGGAGAAATGCCCATCAAAGCTGCAGCGTGGTATCAACGCACACCCCTCAGAATGGCCATCTTTCAAAAGCTCTACGAAGTTTAAATGATGCGGAAGGCGAGGCAAATAAGTCTTCCTACACTGTGGGCGGGGACGTAAAGGGGCGGGAGTGGCAATGAAAGAAAGAAACGTGAAGATTGCTGCTGCTGTTGCTGCTGCTGCTGCTGCTAGGTGACTTCGGTCGTGTCCGACTCTGGTCATAGCAAACACCCTCTTCCAACAACACAAAAGAAGACTCTACACATGGATATCACCAGATGATCAACACTGAAATCAGAGTGATTATATTCTATGCAGCCAAAGATGGAGAAGCTCTATACAGTCAACAAAAACAAGACCAGGAGCTGACTGTGGCTCAGATCATGAACTCCTTATTACCAAATTCAGACTGAAATTGAAGAAAGTAGGAAAACCACTAGACCATTCACAAATGACCTAAATCAAATCCCTTATGATTTTACAGTGGAAGTGAGAAATAGATTTAAGGGCCTAGATCTGATAGATAGAGTGCCTGATGAACTATGGAATGAGGTTCGTGACATTGTACAGGAGACAGGGATCAAGACCATCCCCATGCAAAAGAAATGCAAAAAAGCAAAATGGCTGTCTGGGGAGGCCTTACAAATAGCTGTGAAAAGAAGAGAGGCAAAAAGCAAAGGAGAAAAGGAAAGATATAAGCATCTGAATGAAGAGTTCCAAAGCATAGCAAGAAGAGATAAGAAAGTCTTCTTCAGCGATCAATGCAAAGAAATAGAGGAAAACAACAGAATGGGAAAGACTAGAGATCTCTTCAAGAAAATGAGAGATACCAAGGGAACATTTCATGCAAAGATGGGCTCGATAAAGGACAGAAATATTATGGACCTAACAGAAGCAGAAGACCTTAAGAAGAGGTGGCAAGAATACATGGAAGATCTGTACAAAAAAGATCTTCACGACCCAGATAATCATGATGATGTGATCACTCATCTAGAGCCAGACATCTTGGAATGTGAGGTCAAGTGGGCCTTAGAAAGCATCTCTACAAACAAAGCTAGTGGAGGTGATGGAATTCCAGTTGATCTCTTTCAAATCCTGAAAGATGATGCTGTGAAAGTGCTGTACTCAATATGCCAGCAAATTTGGAAAACTCAGCAGTGGCCACAGGACTGGAAAAGGTCAGTTTTCATTCAAATTCCAAAGAAAGGCAATGCCAAAGAATGCTCAAACTACCGCACAATTGCACTCATCTCACATGCTAGTACAGTAATGCTCAAAATTCTCCAAGCCAGGCTTCAGCAATACATGAGCCGCGAACTCCCTGATGTTCAAGCTGGTTTTAGAAAAGGCAGAGGAACCAGAGATCAAATTGCCAACATCCGCTGGATCATGGAAAAATCAAGAGAGTTCCAGAAAAACATCTATTTCTGCTTTATTGACTATGCCAAAGCCTTTGACTGTGTGGATCACAATAAACTGTGGAAAATTCTGAAAGAGATGGGAATACCAGACCACCTGACCTGCCTCTTGAGAAATCTGTATGCAGGTCAGGAGGCAACAGTTAGAACTGGACATAGAACAACAAACTGGTTCCAAATAGGAAAAGGAGTACGTCAACGCTGTCTATTGTCACCCTGCTTATTTAACTTCTATGCAGAGTACATCATGAGAAACGCTGGACTGGAAGAAACACAAGCTGGAATCAAGATTGCCGGGAGAAATATCAATAACCTCAGATATGCAGATGACACCACCCTTATGGTAGAAAGTGAAGAGGAGCTAAAAGCCTCTTGATGAAAGTGAAAGAGGACAGTGAAAAAGTTGGCTTAAAGCTCAACATTCAGAAAACGAAGATCATAGCATCTGGTCCCATCACTTCATGGGAAATAGATGGAGAAACAGTGGAAACAGTGTCAGACTTTATTTTTTGGGGCTCCATAATGACTGCAGATGGTGACTGCAGCCATGAAATTAAAAGACGCTTACTCCTTGGAAGAAAAGTTATGACCAACATAGACAGCATATTCAAAAGCAGGGACATTATTTTGCCGACTAAGCTTTGTCTAGTCAAGGCTATGGTTTTCCAGTGGTCATGTATGGCTGTGAGAGTTGGACTGTGAAGAAGGCTGAGCGCCTAAGAATTGATGCTTTTGAACTGTGGTGTTGGAGAAGACTCCTGAGAGTCCCTTGGACTGCAAGGAGATCCAACCAGTCCATTCTGAAGGAGATCAGCCCTGGGATTGCTTTGGAAGCAATGATGCTAAAGCTGAAACTCCAGTACTTTGACCACCTCATGCAAAGAGTTGACTCATTGGAAAAGACTCTGATGCTGGGAGGGATTGGGGGCAGGCGAAGAAGGGGATGACCGAGGATGATATGGCTGGATGGCATCATTGACTCGATGGATGCGAGTCTGAGTGAACTCTGGGAGTTGGTGATGGACAGGGAGGCCTGGCGTGCTGCGATTCATGGGGTCGCACAGAGTCGGACATGACTGAGCGACTGAACTGAACTGAACTGAACTGAAGATAACCACCATGGTGTGATCACTCACCTAGAGCCAGACGTCCTGGAATGCGAAGTCAAGTGGGCCTTAGGAAGCATCACTATGAACAAACTAGTGAAGATGATGAAATTACAGCTGAGCTATTGCAAATCCTAAAAGACAATGCTGTTTAAATCCTACACTCAATATGCAGGGAAATTTGGAAAACTCAGCAGTGGCCACAGGACTGGAAAAGGTCAGTGTTCATTCCAATCTGAAAGAAAGGCAATGCCAAAGGATGCTCAGACTACTGCACAACACCAATAAAGTAATCCTCAAAATTCTCCAAGCGAGGCTTTAAGAGTATATGAACTGAGAACTTCCAGATGTTCTAGTTGGATTTAGAAAAGGCAGAGGAACCAGAGATCAAAAGGAGGGGAACCCTGAAGGAAAAACAAAATAACCCTCAGGAGAAAAAAATGTTACAACCAAGGTGAAAATAAGGAATTCATCCGCAAAACACGCAAACCACCCATGCTGTTCAGTTAAAAAAGTGGTGGAGGGCAAAGATCTAAATGGATATTTCTCCCCAGAAGACATCCAGGTGGCTATGAAACCCAAGAAAAGATGCTCACATTGCCAGTTATTAAAGAAATTAAAATCAAAACTACAAGAACATCTCACCTCACCCAGCTCAGAGTGGCCTATGTCCTAAGGTTTACTAACAAAATGGCAGAGAGGACGTGGAGACACGGGAAGTCTCCTACAATGATGCTGGCAATGTAAGCTGTTAACAGTCAGGATGGACAGGGAGAAGCTTCCTTAAACAAGGGGAAAGGGAAAGAATTACATCTCTCCCTAACTGCTTACAGAAGAAAAAAATCCAGATAGCTTGAAGAGTTAAATGGACAGAAGATTACTCTAATCCTCTTGAGGAAAATATAGGCAAACACACTTTGACATGAATCACAAGAAGTTATTTTTCAATCTATGCTTAGAATAATTAAAACTAAAACAAAACTTTAAAAAGGCACCTCATCATCTAAAAAGCTTTGCACTGCAAGGGCAACCTAAAGGAAGGAAAAAGACAGCCTTCAGAATGGGAAAATAAATGTTTGCATCAGATGTTTAAAATAATGAATTCATCTCCCAACATGCAAACTGCTCATGCAGCTCATGATAAAGCTGCAAAACAAAAACAACAACAAAAAAAAAAAAAAACCAAAACCCTATCAATCCAATAGAAAAACCACAAACATCTAAATGGATGTGTCTCCAAGGAAGGCATGCAGATGGCCATAAAACACATGAAAAGATGCTTAGGATCACTTTTAGAGAAACGCTAATCAAAACTGCAATGAGGTATCTCCTCAAATCTCACAGAATATCCATCTTCCAAAAGGTCTACAAAGGAATCCTCTGCGTCCTACAAAGGTTAATTGCTGCTCAGGGAAAGGGTCACAGAGAATTCTCCTATACTGTGGGCGGGAGTGTAATTGAGTGGGTGCAGCCACAAGGAAAAGAGTATGGAAATTCCTTAAAACACTAAATATAGACATACCACATGATCTGGCAAGCCCACTCCTTGCCTTACACCCAGAGAAAATCATATTTAAAATGATAGCTGCACCTCAAATTTCAGGTTAGTGCTATTGACAATATCTAAGACAGAGCATCCACCGAAGTTCCATCTATAGAGAAATGAAGAGTCAGGTGTCCATCTAAACACTGGCATGCACTCAGCCATCCAAAAGGATGAATGAATGACATGTTCAGGAGCATGGGTGGACTGAGAATTCATCATACTCAGTGAAGTCAGAGATGAAAGAAGAAGTATCTCTTAGAGGGGGAATCTATACATTTATACAGTTTAACTAACTATAAACAGAAACAGACTCACAGACTTAGAAACCCAACTTATGACTTAAAAAAAAAATAATGTAGTGGAAGGGAGACATTGAGAGGCTGTGATTAAAAAAACACATCGATTACCATATAGATAATGCCAGTGGACCTACCAAATAGCACAGGGAAGTCGACTGGATACACAGAATAGACATACATCTGTGTATAACTGAATCATGTTCTCGAAAACCTAAAACAAACAAAACAGAAATCAACTCTACTCCGATGGAAAATAAAAATTAACCAAAAAAGGGAAAAACAGAAAGAGAAATACCAAGGGAACATTTCATGCAAAGATGGGCACAATAAAGGACAGAAACAGTATGGACCTAACAAAAGCAGAAGATAATAAGAGAGGTGGTAGAAATACACAGACGAACTATACTGAGTTTCCCCTGTGGCTCAGCTAGTAAAGAATCCGCCTGCAATGCAGGAGACCTAGGTTCGAACCCTAGGAAGGTTGGGAAGATCCCCTGGAGAGGGAAAGGTTACCCACTCCAGTATTCTGGCCTCGAGAATTCGACAGACTGTATAGTCCATGGGGTCACAAAGAGTTGGACACGACTATTAAGGAGAGGTGGTGAAAATACACAGATGAACTATACTAAAAAAGATCTTATCACCCCAGATAATCCCGATGGTGTGACCACTCACCTAGAGCCAGAAATCCTGGAGTGAGAAGTCAAGTGGGTCTTAGGAAGCATCACTATAAACAGAGCTAGTAGAGATGATGGAATTCCAGCTGAGCTATTTTAAATTACAAAGGATGATGCTGTTAAAGTGCTTCATTCAATATGCCAGCAAATTTGGAAAACTCAGTAGTGGCTACAGGTTGGAAAAGGTCAGTTTTCATTCCAATCCCGAAGAAGATCAATGCCAAAGAATGTTCAAACTTCTGCACAATTGAACTCATTTTACATGCCAGCAAGGTAATGCTCAAAATCCTTCAAGCTAGGCTTCAACAGTATGTGAACTGAGAACATCCAGATGGATAAGCTGGATTTAGAAAAAACATGAACAAGAGATCAAATTGCCAACATCCACTGGATCAGAGAAAAAGTAAGAGAATTCCAGAAAACATCTACTTCTGCTTCATTGACTATGCTAAAGGCTTTCTGTGGAACACAATGAACTGTGGAAAATTGTGAGAGAGATGGGAATACCAGACCACCTGACCTGCCTCCTGAGAAATCTGTATGCAGGTCAGGAAGCAACAGTTAGAACTGGACATGGAGCAATGAACTGGTTCCAAAGTGGGAAAGGAGTACATCAAGGCTGTATATTGTCACCTGCTTATTTAACTTACATGCAGATAACATCATGCAAAATGCCAGATTGGATGAAGCTCAACCTGGAATCAAGATTGCCAGGAGAAATATCAATGATCTCAGATATGCAGATGACACCACCCTGATGGCAGAAAGCAAAGAGGAACTAAAGAGCCTCTTGAAGAAAGTGAAAAGGAGAGTGAAAAAGCTGGCTTAATACTCAAAATTCAAAAAGCTAAGATCATGGCATCCAGTCCTATCTCTTCATGGCAAATAAAAGGGGAAACAGTTGTAACAGGGAGAGACTTTATTTCCTTGGACTCCAAAATCAATGCAGAGGGTTACTGCAGCCATGAAATTAAAAGGTGCTTCCTCCTTGGAAGATAAGCAATGGCAAACGTAAACAGCATGTTAAAAAGCAGAGACATTACTTTGCCAACAAAGGCCCATCTAGTCAAAGCTATGGTTTTTCCAGTAGTTATGTATGGATGTAAGAGTTGGACCATAAAGAAGGCTGAGTGCCAAAGAATTCATGCTTTTGAAGTGTGGTGCTGGAGAAGACTCTTGAGAGTCCCTTAGACAGCAAGGAGATCAAACCAGTCCACCCTAAAGGAAATCAGTCCTGAATATTCACTGGGAGGACTAATGCTGAAGCTGAAACTCCAATACTTTGGCCACTTGATGGGAAAAGCCGACTCATTGGAAAAATCCCTGATGCTGGGAAAGATTGAGGAAAGGAGGAGAAGGAGGTGACAGAGGATGAGATGCTTTGTTGGCATCATCAACTCAATGGACATGAGTTTGAGCAAGCTCTGGGAGTTGGTGAGGGAAGCCTGACATGCTGCAGTCCATGGGGTCACAAAGAGTCGGACATGACTGAGCGACTGAACAACATTGTGGTCTCGGGAGAGAGGAAGGCATTGTAGAATGTGAAAAGAGTCCAGGATGTGACTTCCCAAAAAACTTTATAGAAAGCACATTTACTGTAGTAGGCAATAGTTAAAACCCAGATCCTAAGATCTCCATCAGAATAACACTCAGTCAAAAGTAAGAGTTGACCTCTGTCCTTATGAGGAAGGCAGCATGATTTTATACCAGTAAACTGAGAGAGTGACCTCTAGTCTAGAGCGAAGGAGGCAGAGAGCTCAAGAAAGAGGAAGGTTAGAATCATGTGGGTCATCAGGAAGCTTTCTGTCTATTCTCACCAACTCCCATTTATCCCTCAAAAGCAGAGATAGAAAACTCTTTTGTAGGACACAGACAATTCCAGGAGACAGTCTACAAGTGAAGGAACCAAAATCCCGAGGGTTGATAAGGGATTCTGGAAGGCAGCTGTTCTCACCGAGAAAGCCATGTTCCCATAGTTCTCTATCATCAGGTCCCTGTACAATTCCGGCTGACCGAGGTCCAGGCACTCCCACTCCTCTTGAAAGGCTGTTGCTGAACCACAGAAGACGCCGGGATTCTTGGCCTCTGAAGGACAAGAATTCGATTCGTGGCCAGAGACCAAGCTTGATCAGTCAGAGCTTTTGTGTAATAGAATTTTATTAATCTCTTCAAGAAAATTAGAGATACCATGGGAACATTTCATGCAAAGATGGGCTCGATAATGGACAGAAATGGTCTGGACCTAACAGAAGCAGAAGATATTAAGAAGAGGTGGAAGGAATACATGGAAGAACTGTACAAAAAAGATCTTCACGACCCAGATAATCATGTTGATGTGATCACTCATCTAGAGCCGGACATCCTGGAATGTGAAGTCAAGTGGGCCTTAGAAAGCATCACTAGGAACAAAGCTAGTGGAGGTAATGGAATTCCAATTGAGCTGTTTGAAATCCTGAAAGATGATGGTGTGAAAGTGCTGCACTCAATATGCCAGCAAATTTGGAAAACTCAGCAGTGGCCACAGGACTGGAAAAAGTCAGTTTTCATTCCAATTCCAAAGAAAGGCAATGCCAAAGAATGCTCCAACTACCGCACATATGCACTCATCTCACATGCTAGTAAAGTAATGCTCAAAATTCTCCAAGCCAGGCTTCAGCAATACGTGAACCGTGAACTCCCTGATGTTCAAGCAGGTTTTAGAAAAAGGCAGAGGAATGAGAGATCAAATTGCCAACATCCGCTGGATCATGGAAAAAGCAAGAGAGTTCCAGAAAAACATCTATTTCTGCATTATTGACTATGCCAAAGCCTTTGACTGTGTGAATCACAAGAAACTGTGGAAAATTCTGAAAGAGATGGGAATACAGACCACCTGACCTGCCTCTTGAGAAATCTGTATGCAGGTCAGGAAGCAACAGTTAGAACTGGACATGGAACAACAGACTGGTTCCAAATAGGAAAAGGAGTATGTCAAGGCTGTCTATTGTCACCCTGCTTATTTAACTTCTATGCAGAGTACATCATGAGAAACACTGGACTGGAAGAAACACAAGCTGGAATCAAGATTGCCAGGAGAAATATCAATAACCTCAGAGATGCCGATGACACCACCCTTATGGCAGAAAGTGAAGAGGGGCTAAAAAGCCTCTCGATGAAAGTGAAAGAGGAGAGTGAAAAAGTTGCCTTACTGCTCAAGATTCAGAAAACGAAGACCGTAGCATCCGGTCCCATCACTTCATGGGAAATAGATGGAGAAACAGTGGAAACAGTGTCAGACTTTATTTTTCTGGGCTCCAGAATCACTGCAGATGCTGACTGCAGCCATGAAATTAAAAGACGCTTACTCCTTGGAAGAAAAGTTATGACCAACCTAGACAGCATATTCAAAAGCAGAGACATTACTTTGCTGACTAAGGTTTGTCTAGTCAAGGCTATGGTTTTTCCTGTGGTCATGTATGGATGTGAGAGTTGGACTGTGAAGAAAGCTGAGTGCCAAAGAATTGATGCGTTTGAACTGTGGTGTTGGAGAAGACTCTTGAGAGTCCCTTGGACTGCAAGGAGATCCAACCAGTCCATTCTGAAGGAGATCAACCCTGGGATTTCTTTTGAAGGAATGATGCTAAAGCTGAAACTCCAGTACTTTGGCCACCTCATGTGAAGAGCCGACTCATTGGAAAAGACTCTGATGCTGGGAGAGATTGGGGACAGGAGGAGAAGGGGACGACCGAGGATGAGATGGCTGGATGCTATCACGGATTTGACGGACTTGAGTCTGAGTGAACTCAGGGAGATGGTGTTGGACAGAGAGGCCTGGTGTGCTGCGATTCATGGGGTCGCACAGAGTCGGACACGACTGAGTGACTGAACTGAACTGAACTGAAAGTAGAAAAGAGATAGAGAAAGCTTCTGACGTAGACATCATAAGGGGGCAGAAAGATCGCCCACTCACTAGTGTTAGCAAGGGAGTTATATACCTTTTAATTAGTTATCCCAATGAAACGAAAGAATGTCTGGAGTTTGTAAAGATCTTACTAGACCCACTCCCATAATTTACATTTAAAATAACAGGATTAACCAGAAGGTTTTCAGGAAGGAGAAACTGTCCTCAAGCAGGATACACTGTTGTTGTATAATCCCTAGTACAGGGGCTTCCCTGGTGGCTCAGAGGTTAAAGCGTCTGCCTTTGATGCAGAAGACCCAGGTTTGAACCCTGGGTCGGGAAGATCCCCTGGAGAAGGAAATGGCAATCCACTCCAGTATTGTTGCCTGGAGAATCCTGTGGACAGTGAAGCCTAGTAGGTTACAGTCCACGGGGTCACAAAGAGTCAGACACGACTGAGCGACTTCACCTTCACCTTCAATCCCTAGTATAGAGTTTAAATTGACTTGTGTAATTGACTAAGACTAAGGAATGCAGACAAAAAGGTCTTTCCTTTCCTTCTCCTTGAGAATTCCAGACCCCTCCCTCCTTGGGAACCCCCGGACTTCTTATCAACCTGCTTAGGAATTGACTCTCTCACTCTTGAGTGAAGTCTATGGCCGCAGCCCAGAATGTCAGCCATCCCTGGAATACAATGGACAGATGCCATGTGACTGTGGGAAGATTTCCTAATGTGACCCAAGTTGAAAACAGCAAGTACAGAGAGCTAGTTTTTCAATGAGAAGAGTGTCTGATGGTATACAATAATATACTTTTTTACATAGTAATATGCTCTAGCGCTCTTTACAGCATCAGACCTTGCTTCTATCACCAGTCACATCCACAGCTGGTTTTTGTTTTTGCTTTGGCTCCATCCCTTCATTCTTTCTGGAGTTATTTCTCCACTGATGTCCAGTAGCATATTGGGCACCTACTGACCTGGGGAGTCCTCTTTCAGTATCCTATCAATTTGCCTTTTCATACTGTTCATGTGGTTCTCTAGGCAAGAATACTGAAGTGGTTTGCCATTCCCTTCTCCAGCGGACCACATTCTGTCAGACCTCTCCACCATGACCCGCCCATCTTGGGTTGCCCCACAGGCATGGCTTAGTTTCATTGAGTTAGACAAGGGTGTGAACCTAGTGTGAGTACACTGACTTGTTTTCTGCGAATATGGTTTCGGTGTGTCTGCCCTCTTATGCCTTCTTGCAACATCTACCATTTTACTTGGGTTTCTCTTACCTTGGGAGTGGGGTATCTCTTCACAGCTGCTCCAGCAAAGTGCAGCTGCTGCTCCTTACCTTCGATGAGGGGTATCTCCACACCACTGCCCTTCCTGACCTTCAACGTGAGATAGCTCCTCTAGGCCTTCCTGCGCCCACTCAGCCACAGCCCCTTGGACTTTGGGTTGCTCCTCCTGGCCACTGCCCCTGGCCTCAGGCGCCGCCTCTGGCCTCAGGCATAGGGTGGCTCCTCCCGGCCGTTGCCCCTGGCCTCAGACGTGGGGTGGCTCCTCCCGGCTGCTGCCGGTTGCACTCAATATGGCAGCAAATTTGGAAAACTCAGCAGTGGCCATAGGACTGGAAAAGGTCAGTTTTCATTCCAATCCCAAAGAAAGGCAATGCAAAAGAATGCTCTAACTACCGCACAATTGCACTCATCTCACATGCTAGTAAAGTAATGCTCAAAATTCTTCACGCCAGGCTTCAGCAATACGTGAACCATGAGCTTCCTGATGTTCAAGCAGGTTTTAGAAAAGGCAGAGGAATAAGAGATCAAATTGCCAACATCCGCTGGATCATGGAAAAAGCAAGAGTGTTCCACAAAAACACCTATTTCTGCTTTACTTACTATGCCAAAACCTTTGACTGTGTGGATCACAAGAAACTGTGGAAAATTCTGAAAGAGATGGGAATACCAGACCACCTGACCTGCCTCTTGAGAAATCTGTATGCAGGTCAGGAGGCAACAGTTAGAACTGGACATAGAACAACAAACTGGTTCCAAATAGGAAAAGGAGTACGTCAACGCTGTCTATTGTCACCCTGCTTATTTAACTTCTATGCAGAGTATTTCATGAGAAACGCTGGACTGGAAGAAACACAAGCTAGAATCAAGATTGCTGGGAGAAATATCAATAACCTCAGATATGCAGATGACACCACTCTTATGGAAGAAAGTGAAGAGGAACTGAAAAGCCTCTTGATGAAAGTGAAAGAGGAGATTGAAAAAGTTGGCTTAAAGCTCAACATTCAGAAAACGAAGATCATGATATCCAGTCCCATCACTTTATGGGAAATAGAGAGGGAAATAGTGGAAACAGTGTCAGACTTTATTTTTCTGGGCTCCAAATTCACTGCAGATGGTGACTGCAGCCATGAAATTAAAAGATGCTTACTCCTTGGAAGAAAAGTTATGACCAACCTAGATAGCATATTGAAAAGCAGAGACATTACTTTGCCAGCTAAGGTCCGTCTAGTCAAGGCTATGGTTTTTCCTGTAGTCATGTATGGATGTGAGAGTTGGAGTGTGAAGAAGGCTGAGCGCCTAAGAACGATGGTTTTGAACTGTGGTGTTGGAGAAGACTCTTGAGAGTCCCTTGAACTGCAAGAAGAGCCAACCAGTCCATCCTAAAGGAAATTTGTCCTGAATATTCATTGGAAGGACTGATGCTGAAGCTGAAACTCCAATACTTTGGCCACCTGATGCCAAGAACTGACTCATTGGAAAAGAGCCTGATGCTGGGAAAGATTGAAGGCGGGAGGAGAAGGGGACAACAAAGGTTGAGATGGTTGGATGGTGTCACGGACTCAATGGATACATGCTTGAGTAAGCTCTGGGAGTTGGTGATTGTCAGATGTGCTGCAGTCCATGGGGTGGCAAAGAGTTGGACACAACTGAGTGACTGAACTGAACTGAAAAGAGCCAGGTACAAATCCATAGTTATTGAACTTTATGTGCTGTACAGATTTTACTGGTTTAATAGATTAGTAAGCAGAGAAAACAATCCTTTTGACCAGTTCTGAACCATTTCTGACCATTTCTATATAACTTTCTAAGTTTTTCCTTTGTAATCTTGAATGAGCCACATAAATAATTTTAGATTAAACAATATTGCTGTTCAAAATTGTTTGGAATATTTGATCAAATATTCAGAAAATGTAGAGCTTTGGATTTACTTCATTGGATCTGAGCTCGATTTTATGTAAAAAGAATTAAGTCAACACAGAGACCTTACTGAGCAACTGCATTGAACTGAACGCAGAGACCACTCTAATGGATGTTTTACCAGTAGAGGTAACTGGCAAAAGTATCAAAAACAGAAAAAATGTCATATACTGTTAACATTTTCATGCACACAAACATATACTAGTTGGGAGAAAAATGATTCATGTTTATAAAATCAGGAATAGATTTCTGTGCTTAAATCTTATAATTTATTTGTGGCAATATTCTGTATCTTTAAAATACACTAGGGTGGAAAAACACATAATGACAAAATTAGAGCTCTTCGTTCTGAATCTTTTATTCCTTTCAAAATCTCTATCATTTGTGTTGCATTATATTTTAGATATAACATTTAAAGATTCATAAGTAATAACATTCTTGTAAATATTGTAGAAAATACAAAGATGTGATAAGAATTCTGTCTGGAAAATGAGTGTGGAGTGTATTACCCATGGAAATGATCAGACCTGGGCTTGAGTGATGAAAACCTCCATTCTCAAAATGCAAGAACCTTACTAAACAGAGGTGAGTGTTCATTTTCCAAAGCAAAGGGAACTAAGAAGGCGCAGTTTGCTACATTAATTTTGGCAGCTTATACACATCCCTCACTAAATCTTTCAAAAATCCTTATGAAAGTCAAAAAGCAGGAACATCACAGTTCACAATATCACAATATCGCAGAAGCACCTGAACCAGGGAATGTGAGGTGTAGTGGGATAAATGTTAGCAGTGATCTGAATCCTGAAAAATATCAGTTTTATACAAAATTCACTTCTTATACAACTTCCATGTTCTGTATCCTAAGACTACACTTAAGAGTGAGTCCTTCCTGCCAATATAGACAAAGGTCTCATACTTTTCTCCTTCTATTCCCCAAACTTTCTGTGGAATTTTGGACCACTGAGGTAATTCTGTTCATGAGGACAATTTCTCAATCCTGTTCTAAATGTGTCAAGTTGCATATATATGTAAATTGATCCCTAATTTCCCCTGCTTCTCTAAGGTCCCAAACTGAACCACATGCCAATGAGAATCTCAGAACCTATGCCTCCCCATGTCGATCTCTCACAAAGGGAATATTTTCACCAGTTGAACGTCACTCATTCAGGTTAAGAATTCATCATGCTCTATAGAAAGCCAGGATACAGACAAGGGAGACAAGGTTCTCGGACACAAGGGAGAAGTGATCTAAAGAGCTGGTCCTCACTATGACAAGAAAAGGAAAAAATAAGAAGTTGATAACCAACTCCCCAGGCAGAAAAATTAGAAGCAGAGAACTAAAGGTTTGCAGGTTCCCTCAGTTCAAGTATTTTAGGGGGAAAAGCAGACGCAGCCCCAGACCCAGGACAGAACTGTCATTTCCTCCTCTTCTTCCTCCTGCTCTGTCTTCTCTGAGGATGTTATGTAGCAAACACACCTCTGCATATTGAAAATATACCTTCAAAGGCATCTGCACAGCTCTTTAACCTGCAACTACTTCACCTACAGACAGAAGAACCTTGAAAAGCTGAAAAGACCCACCTCTCCTGTCCTGTCTCAGGAGAGATTCAGGAACAATTACTTCCTACCTGGAGACCAGCCTTTCAACTTATTTCTTGATTTTTTTTCTCCTCAGAGAGAGCTCCTAACCCTCTGCTCACACAGGTGATGTAAGCTGACTGATTTCCCTGGTCCAAATCCAGCTAGACCATTCCTGCAGCCTCTCCTCAGACTGACGCCAGGCCTCAGTTCTCACAGATGGACCAGGAGCCACGTCCTTAACCCGGGCCTCCCCTGAGAGTCCCCTGGAGCACTTCCTACACACCACACTGATGCTCCCACAGGACCAAGACAGAACTTTGTGGGGAGGTTATCGCTTAACACTGGTCAGGTGATCTTGATAGGAAACCGGGTTGAAACCACTTACAAGGTTCTTTCTGAACCATTTCAGTGAATATGAACCCCTCGAAGTCAGGTCCCCACTCTAAGAAGTTATAAATCTGCAGTTCTGAAGAGGGGCCATGAAATGACTCTTCAGGAAGTTCCCTGTTTATTTTGACACTTCTCCACCAAGACCCACACTCAGAAGCCCTGAGCTTCAGCCCTCACCCTCAGCACACCTGAGACCTCCCAGGAGAGGTGGTTCTAGGGCAGGAATTTCTTAGGTCAAGGTTAGGACCAAGCAGAGAAAGCTCCAGTACTTGTGGTTCAGGTCTTTATAAGAGTCCTTGGGTGAAGTGCTGTGGGCTCCCCAGGCTGAGTGTGGATCGGTCCATTCAAACCAAGAGGAGCAGGAATCTGGTGAGCTCTGAGGGTGTCACTGAAGTGGGGCCTGTGCAGTAGACCCTGGGGTTCAGCAAGACTGCTGGTCTCAAGGTGGGTAGTCATCTAGTAGAGGTGCTCACAGGACTGGCTGGTGTGAGTTCAAGGACCTGCAGGCTGCCTGCTCCCCAGACAGACGCTGAGGCAGCAACAGCATGGAGTAGTTCAGGTCTGTATGATCCTTCTTAGAACCATCACAATGTCCCAGCAGTTACAGAAAGGGGGAAAAGTACAATGGAGAAATGATGGGGAATATCCAATTAGTTGAGGCTTAAAGGCAGTATGGAAACTAATTGTTACAGATATCATCCCTCTGTGCTAACAAAGAGTTTATTGTTAGGTATTTTCCCTTCAACCTTAAATCGGTAGGTTCACAATTCATTACACACCAACTTCATCACAAGAAATCATCCAGTTTTATTAACATGTCATATCACACAGTCAGAATAAAATCTTTTCCAGCCCACTGTATAACTGAATAAAATACAGATTACAAGCATAAACAACAATATTCATTCCTCTAATACAAGGATCTGAGAACTGTGATTCCTATGGTTACAAAATGGAGGTTAATCATTTACGAAACAAGACATACACTAACTACATGACTTTTCTGGGGGGGTTTCCATACATTTCTAGGGGATCAGAGATGTCTTTATCTGAAACATGTCAACTAATATTCATGACTTCTGTTGATATTATAAAGATACATCAAGATTTCAGTGAACTGTCATTGTATTTTACTTAAAAAACAAGTGACATAACTATTGAAAATGTACATCTTACTTAAATATGTGGAATTACTCCCTGAACACTTACATCATGGTGACCTATAGGGATGTTTGACCTGAATGAGTAACACCTCCATTTAGATGTACGTGTTACATTACTGTGTCCTTAATCTTCTAATGGAGAATAAATATAAATGATTTCTTCCTAGGATAGAAGGCCTTGTCTCATTTTTGAGACAGCAACCATCGAAAACATAACTTTGCATACACCCTAGAAATGAAGCATAGCAGCATGGAGTAATTTGAGAGTTGAATAACATTTATTTTGGTTTTCAAAATATTGACATGACAAATCATGTCAATATAAACAAAGACATATTGCTAATAATTGTACATTTCTAAATACCAACCTTCATGTTCTAAGCCATACTAACATATCAATTTTCTATCTATTTTAACTATGGATTACTATCTACAATACTCCTGAAGAGGAACTTCAAAAAAGAGGATTCATGAAATGCTTTCTATTGTGCGGGCTTCCCTGATAGCTCAGTTGGTAAAGAATCTGCCTCCCACTCCACTATTCTGGCCTGGAGAATTCCATGGACACAGTCCATGGGGATGCAAAGAGTTGGGACACAACTGAGCAACTTTCACTTTTTCTAGTGCACAATTTCTGATATTTATTTACATTTCATTTTTATTAAATACTTTTCTACATTTTCGTGATGTCATTCCTTCTCTTTCTTAAATAAATGGTCTTGTATTTTCTGAAGTGTATGTTTAGGACAAACCTCTTCCATCACTTATTACTAGGGTTTCTCTCTAGAACGTGCTATCTGATATCTAGTAAGGTGAGAGCTCTGATTAAAGCCTTTGCCACTTTCCTTACATTTGTAAGGTTTTTCCTCCAGTATGAATTCTCTGATGTTGAGTAAGATGTGAGTGCTTGATGAAGGCTTTTCCACATTCTTTGCATTTGTAAGGTTTCTCTCCAGTATGAATTCGCTGGTGTTGAGCAAGAGTTGACTGGTCCCTGAAGGCGTTTCCACATTCTTTACATTTATAAGGTTTTTCTCCAGTATGAATTCTCTGATGGTAAGTAAGACCTGAGTGCCTGCTAAAGTCTTTGCCACAATCCTTACATTTATAAGGCCTCTCCCCAGTATGAATTCGCTGGTGTTGAGTAAGAGTTGACTGGTGTCTGAAGGCGTTTCCACATTCTTTACATTTATACGGTTTTTCTCCAGTATGAATTCTCTGATGGTAGGTAAGACCTGCGTGCCTGCTAAAGTCTTTGCCACAATCCTTACATTTATAAGGCCTCTCCCCAGTATGAATTCGCTGGTGTTGAGTAAGAATTGAGTTCTGTCTAAAGGATTTCCCACATTCTGTACATTTATAAGGTTTCTCTCCAGTATGATTTCCCTGATGGTAAGTAAGACCTGAGCACTGGTGAAATTCTTTGCCACAATCCTTACACTTATAAGGCTTCTCCCCAGTATGAATTCTCTGGTGTTGAGTAAGATGTGACTTCTGAGTAAAAGCTTTGCCACACTTTGTACATTTATAATGCTCCTCCCTAGTGTTAATTCGCTGGGGTTGAATAAGACTTGAGTGGTGACTGAAGACTTTTCTGCATTCTTTACATTTATAAAGCTTCTCTCCAGTGTGAATTCTCTGATGGCAAGTAAGCCCTGAGGACCGGTTAAATTCTTTGCCACAATCCTTACATTTATAAGGCTTCTCCCCAGTATGAATTCTCTGGTGTTCGGTAAGACGTGACTTCTGATTAAAGGCTTTGCCACACTTTGTACATTTATAAGGCTTCTCCCCAGTGTGAATTCGCTGGTGTCGACTAAGGTTTGAGGAAGACATAAATGCTTTTCCACATTCTTTACATTCATAAAGTTTCTTGCCAGTGTGGACTTGCTGATCTTGACTAAGCTCTGAATTCTGATTAAGGGTGTTGCCACACCCTGTACATTTGAAAGGTTTCCATCCTGAATGAATTTTCCTGTGTCTACTTAGACTGGTTGAGTTAGTAAAGGCTTTCTCATATTGCTTACACTTGTAACTTTTCTGCGGATTCTGAATACTCTGCTGTTGAGTGAGATTTGAAGACTGAATAGAAACATCACCATATTCACAATTGTAAGTCTTCTCTCCAGTATGTGTACTCTCATTTAGTGGAAAACCTGATGTTTGATAAAAGATATTCCTCCATGTACTATTTTTAGAATCTTTGTCTGAAGATTGAGGTCCCTGATATTTCATAGGGTTAGAGTCTTTTTCAGTTTTACACTCACTTTCATTGCATGAATGGCTTCTCACTCCATCATAAATATGCTTGTAATTATTGGGTGTAGAGCTCTTACTTAAGGCCTGACTCGTGCAATTACACGTGAGAAGTTGTTCTGTATTAACCGTATCATGATGTGTATTGAAAAATGATGGTAGGATTAACTCTCTTCCATTATTATCAACATCACACGTTTTGGAACAGAGAGAAACTGTTTGTTGGTGGAAGAATAATGACCCCTTGCTCACAGATCCCTCAGACTGATTATATTGTGAGTTTTCCCCATCATTTTTAAATTTCTGGTTTTCAGACGTGCTTGAATGCATGTGTAATCGAAGCCTGTGTTCCGAGAGGTTTGTAGGAGTACTTGGAGTAGAGACTGGATGACTTTCCAGATTTTCCACATTTCCCTTCAGAGAACGTGTATGTTTCAAAAAATGATTTAAGCCTTTGCTTGAAGAGATACACTTCTCTGCAGATGTTGATAACTGAAATGGATGTTTTCTGCAGTTTGACTCACATTGCTGATTTCTTTTGGCAGTAATGTCTGCATTGTGTGATACTGTCTCTGTTTCTTTCTGTCCATATAAACATCTTCTAGGTCTTTCACATACCCCTGTATATTCCTGGTCTTTTATTAAACGTTCGTTTCCAAGGTGAGCTCTTTCATATATTCCTAGGTTTACTTTTTGGATTAAATTTTCTAATCTTGGATTCTTTGACATCAAACCATGGGTGTTGTGAGAAGACAGAGCTGAAAGATACCAAATGAAAGTTTTCTTATCTACTATTCTTATCTACTGGGGCTGGTGTGAGCTCAGCTGGGACCGAAGGGGAGCCTCATTCTCTGTGGGAAGAGAACATGGCAACAGTCTTGGCAGCAGGACAGAGTGAGACCTGTACGCAGGGTACTGATCCCAGCCCTGCCCACCCAGCCTGAGAGTGTCCACTGCTGCAGACAAAGGCTGGGTGCTGGAATGTGGGGTCTGGAGAGCAGACCCAGGCAGAGGACTGCTGCGGGCTGTGAGGAGACATCCTGAGGGGACGGGGGTAAGGGAGGAGCTCTATAAATAAGAATGCTTATGGAGGAAGCCTGAATCACCAGAGAGCAGAGCGCCGTTGTTGAGTGATGCCCAAAGGGAAGACCTACCATTGCAGCCCCTCTCCCCCTGCGCTGGCTCCTCCTCCCCCAGCATTCAGAAGGGCCACCACCCTGGTGGGCTCTATTGACCTCCAGCCACAGCCTCCCCCCATGCACCTCCTCCACAATCAGCAGACTCCTGTGCTCTGGGGCAGCCTCTGGAGCAGACACCTGTGGGTGGCCCACACACAGAGAAGGAGCTGAAACCTCAGCTGAGCCCCAGGGTTAAGGAAGAAAACCTGAAGTCTCTCCTCATGGTTACACAAACCATGCTTTAACACCTGCAACTGGCTTTGTCAACTCAGCCCCTACAGAACATCCAAATGGACAACCAGGGCTCCCCCAGTCACGGGAGGTGCAGCTTTAGCAGCTGTGGACTTTGTGGGGAGGTATACTAGGGGGTGGTGCCAGGCCAGAGTCTGAGCTGCCCTCATAGCACCACAGCAGGTCCAGCTCCTGAATACAATTCTGGGACCTTCGTTCACTGGATCTGTGCTGGTGTTCCAGTGAAAACAACATCTGAGAGACATCAGAGCAATGTGCCAGCATGCCCATGATTGAAGGGGGACCAAGAGCAGTGCCAACATGGGATCACATGAGACTCACACAGAACATGAGCACACCCAAGGTGAACATCCCCAGAGGAGCAATCCTTAGTGGCTTCTCTCCCAGTGGGTGTCCTCCAATCCTACCTCCCTTGACCACAGATCGGAATCACAGCGAAGAAACAGATCTGGGGGCTCTTCTCCACCAATCAGGGAGCAGACCCCACCCCTGACAGGGCAGTGACAACCACAGAGCCAAGGGGAAGCTCCCCTCAATATGCAGGGGAGGCTCACGTCACAATGACAGCAATCAAAGCCCAGATCAAGGGGATAAGGGTACAAGCCTGTGGACCAACCTCACCCCCCTAGGGGGAAGACAACAGAGCTAGAGGATCTAGGATCCTGAAGCCTGCAGAACAGACCACAAACCCAGAAAATGTGACAAAATGAGAGGACAAAGAAGTATGGTGTAGAGGAAAGAGCAAGACAAAAAGCTACTAGAACCACTAAATGAAGGGACCGGCAGTCTAATGATTACTCTTCGAATTAAGTCATCTTAAATGCAGATACCACTAGGTGCCCTCTAATTCTTTAACCCACTTTTTATTTTAGCGTGTTCTATATGATGTTTCAATATAAAAATCATAAATGATACTGACATAGGTCTAATCAGAAAGCGAGGACATGTAGGACAAAGTCTGGGGAAGCTGATAACAAGATTAATTAAATAAAGAAGCAGTTCTTGAGGAATTAAGAAATGAGACTTTGAAAATATGGTGTGAACACTATCAATGCTCTGTGGAGATCAAATTGGGAAGGAAATCTTAAAAAGAGTAGATATCTATACGTAAAATGGATGCTCTTTACTGTACAACATTGTAAACCAGTTGTATTCCAATGACAATGTTTTAAAAAGATTCTATTATCTAAACATTGCAATAGTTTGAAACCATTAAAAATATGTTGGAAAATGTTTTAAGCTCTTATGCCAATTTATTTGAAAATTCTTTCAGTTAATTGAATATATTTAAGTCTTCTACCATTGAGGAATTGAGGCAAATACACTTAACATTTCATAGGAGTTCATATGAAGAAACCAGAAACTTTGAAGTAACCCTGAGATTGGCATTCTTTCTCTTTAGGGAGGTTTTGGTTTATGCAGTGAAGAAATTACTTAAATTCAAAATTTACAAGATCCTATTTGAAGCTTCCAGTGTTTTAGAAATTAAAGTCAGGAAAACACACACACACACACACACACACACACACACACACACACACACAAAACCTCTGTCCCCAATATTCTTAAAAGTTTCGCAGCATGTCTACAATTCCACTCACACACTGCCATCTAGAGGTACAAACCTTAATAGGAGCGTCGTACAGTTTTTCAGAAATGTGCAGTTTTCCTAGGACCCCAACCCCCACCCAAGAAATGGAATAGTAATCGATTCATGCAGGTTGTCACAGGCCAAGAGAAGGATGTCTATTCTCACTGTGATTAAGAAAAGTAATCACTGGAGATGAATTCAGGAATGATTTAAAGAGACAGAATGGCGCAGGTGATATCCGCCTATGACAGCAACAGAAAGAAACCCAGACTTCTCTACAATCATTTCCATTGAAGCAGATCTTCCCAAACCACATGACAAAGGATGAATTCCTCACTAATCCTTGGACCCGTCGTTGACTCATCGGCTCCATCCATTCACACCTACCTGTGTATATGGCTGGCGTCTCCAGTCTCCTTTCATCCCAGGGAGTCTTCATTTGCTCCAGAAAGGTGACCAGGTCTGGCTTAGAGACCACAAGACCTGCTATCAGGAAAAGGAATATTTGTTTTGCTAGAGATTCATCAGTTTCCAATCTAATATGTATTCAAGTGAGAAGAGAAGACACATGTGCTAAGTTGCTCCAGTCATGTCTGACTCTTTGTCACCCTGTGGACTGTAGCCCGCCAGGTTCTTCTGTCCATGGGAGTGTCCAGGCAAAAATACTGAGTGGGTTGCCATGTCCTCCTCCAGGAGTTTGTCCCAACCCAGGGATCGAACCCATTTCTTTTTACATTTCGTGCATTGGCATGCAGGTTCATTACAACTAGTGCCACCTGGGAAGCCCAGAGAAGGCATGGTAGAATGTAATACAGCCTAGAAATAAAGTATTTGGGGACATAATTTCCTAAGCTGTATTAACATTCCCTGGTGGCTCAGCTGGTAAAGAAGCCACCTGCACTGTGGGAGACCTGTATTTGATGCCTGGGTTAGGAAGATCCTCTGGAGAAGGGAACAGCCACCCACTCCACTATTCTGCTCTGGAGAATTCCATGGACTACTCCATAGGGTCGCAAAGAGTCAGACATGACTGGAATCTTGCTCATTACATTATTACATTATTAACATTCTAGAGAAGGCATGGTTAAATGTTAATATAGCCTAGAAAATTATATCCCCAAATACTTTATCGAAGCAGTTTTAACACATAAAGAAAAGATCTTGAGATTCTAGTCAAGTACTACTAAGGCCAAAGTAAGTAAGTAGGAGAAATCTGATTTATAAAGGAGAGAGGCACCCTTTCATACCACAGAACCTACAGAATTACCACTCACCTAGAAGAAGGAGGCAGATTCCATCAAGGAAAAGTCAGAATCATAATGAATCATCATGAAGTCTTCTTTCTCAACTCATAAATATCCATTTTCCCATAGAAAGCAGGGATCTGAAGCTATTATAAGGAGCAGAAGATTCTAGGAGACATTCTAGAAATGCAGGAACCAAAACCCAGTGGGTAGAGAAGGGATTCTGGAAGGCAGTTATCCTCACCCAAGGAGGCCAGGTTCCTGTAGTTCTCTAACATCACGTCCCTGTACAATTCTCGCTGACTGAGGTCCAGACATTCCCACTCCTCTTGAGTGAAGTCTATGGCCACATCCTGGAATGTCAGCCGTCCCTGAAATACAAAGTACAGGTGCCATGTGGCCATGGGGAGACTTCCTAATGTGACCCAATAGGAAAACAGCAAGAGAAATGGTTTTGATTTAGGAGAATGTCTGGTGTTACACAAGAATACAATTTTTACACAGTAATATCTTCTACCACATTTTTAACCCGAAGAAAAGAGGATGAGATACGATCCATCAACCACTACAGAAATTATTCTGATTTGGAAGAGAAATTATAATCAGATCAACATTGGCATATTTATTTTTGAGTGTTGTACTCAGTTGACAGACGATAAACTGTCTATCAAAAGAAACAGGAAATATTTTTTAAAAGCACTTCCTGATCCAAATGTTCTGGAGTGGGCTCAGTGTGCCACATTTTTCACAAGCTTATTTGAACTAGTAATGTTGAAAATTCTGCTCCATGAGTGACAATGTTTGAACAGCAACAAAGTAGAATAGTAAGCAAAGAATTCATATTTAACTTTGAATTTTAAGTGCTTTACAGATTTTACAGGTCAGATAGGATAGTAACCTTGGCGACAAGAATCATTTTAATGATCTGGTATATACTACTCTCTGAGAGTTTTCAGAGTCTTGAATGTATAACAGAAATAATTTAAAATCAGTGATGTTGCTGTAGCATCTTCTGGCAAATATTTTAACAAACTTTGTTGAAATGACAGCTTAAGGGATGGGGGAGCCTGGTGGGTTGCCGTCTATGGGGTCGCACAGAGTTGGACACCACTGGAGCGACTTAGCATCAGCAGCAACTTTTACTTCAGTTTGTGACCCTAGACTTTAATCAAACACAGACAAACGCACAGAGCTAACTCTAATGAAAGTTTATAGAAATTACTGTATTTCTAAATAATACTAAAAACAGGAAAAGTGTTAGTCACTCAGTCTTGTCCTACTCTTTGCAACCTGTAGCCTGCCAGACTTCTCTGTCCACGGGATTCTCAAGGCACGAATACTGGAGTGGGTAGCTATTCCCTGCTTCAGGGACTCTTCAAAAAAAAGAAAAAGAAAAAATCAATCAAATGATGTTAACATGTTCATGCCTACAGACATACACTAAAATGGGACTGTATACTTATTAAGAGACAAATTGTCATGTCAATAAAATCAGGATAATTTTTAACTGATTGAAAATGTACACAAATATTTGAAGATGATATTTTTAGGTAGGTAGAATAGGGAAAAGGAGTCCAAAATGGCGGTGACTAAAAGACAAGGAAGGTCAAAGGAAGGTCCAAAGACCAGAGTGAAGACTTCAGGTAGAACAAACAGCACTCCTGGCTAAACCTAATTTGCATAGGGCAGGCCCAGGTCGAGGAGAAAACATATAAAAGGAGGAGCCAAAGCGCTTTCTCCTTCTTTTTCTCTCCCGCGTGCATGTGGTCTTTCTATCTTCCTCCCTCCGCCACGGGCTCCTCCATTCTCTTCTCTGCATCTGAATGCAGAATTCCAAAGAATAGCAAGAAGAGATAAGAAAGCGTTCTTCAGAGATCAATGCAAAGAAATAGAGGAAAACAACAGAATGGGAAAGACTAGAGGTCTCTTCAAGAAAATTAGAGATACCAAGGGAATATTTCATGCAAAGATGGGCTCGATAAAGGACAGAAATTGTCTGGACCTAACAGAAGCAGAAGATGTTAAGAAGAGGTGGAAAGAAAACACAGAAGAATTGTACAAAAAAGATCTTCACAACCTGGATAATCACGATGGTGTGATCACTCATCTAGAGCCAGACATCCTGGAATGTGAAGTCAAGTGGGCCTTAGAAAGCATCTCTACGAACAAAGCTAGTGGAGGTGATGGAATTCCAGTTGAGCTATTTCAAATCCTAAAAGACGATGCTGTGAAAGTGCTGTACTCAGTATGCCAGCAAATTTGGAAAACTCAGCAGTGGCCACAGGACTGGAAAAGATCAGTTTTCATTCCAATCCCAAAGAAAAGCAATGCCAAAGAATGCTCAAACTACAGCATAACTGCACTCATCTCACATGCTAGCAAAGTAATGCTCAAAATTCTCCCTGCCAGGCTTCAGCAATACATGAACTGTGAACTTTCTGATGTTCAAGCTGGTTTTGGAAAAGGCAGAGGAATCAGAGATCAAATTGCCAACATTTGCTGGATCATGGAAAAGCAAGAGAATTCCACAAAAATATCTATTTCTGCTTTATTGACTATGCCAAACCCTTTGACGGTGGGGATCACAATAAACTGTGGAAAATTGTGAGAGAGATGAGAATACCAGACCACCTGACCTGCCTCTTGAGAAATCTGTATGCAGGTCAGGAAGCAACAGTTAGAACTGGACATGGAACAACAGACTGGTTCCAAATAGGAAAGGAGTATGTCAAGGCTGTATATTGTCACCCTGCTTATTTAACTTCTATGCAGAGTACATCATGACTCAACTGAACAACAACAAGGGCGTTTGCCATCTGTCTCTGGGGAGAATGAACCCTATGGTGCTGCAACTGACTTCAGTCCCCTTAAGGGAGTTCAGGGTGGATTGAGGCACTCTGCTCCAGGGAATCTGCTGAAACAGGTCTTTCAGTTCAGTTCAGTCACGCAATCCTGCCTGACTCTTTGCAACCCCATGAATTGCAGCACACCAGGCCTCCCTGTTCATCACCAACTCCCAGAGTTCACTCAGATTCACGTCCATCGAGTCCGTGATGGCATCCAGCAATCTCATCCTCTGTCGTCCCCTTCTCCTCCTGCCCCCAATCCCTCCCAGCATGAGAGTCTTTTTCAATGAGTCAACTCTTCTCATGTGGTGGCCAAAATACTGGAGTTTCAGCTTTAGCATCATTCCTTCCAAAGACATCCCAGGGCTGATCTCTTCAGAATGGACTGGTTGGATCTCCTTGCAGTCCAAGGGATTCTTAAGAGTCTTTTCCAACACCACAGTTTAAAAGCATCAATTCTAGAGTCTGATATTTTCAGGAATTGCTTTTATGATCCCAATCCTTGCATCTCTTCATATCTAGAAAAGCACTAAACCACTAAATGATGACTTCAGTTCCTCACGACTTGCAGGAAACCTTTTGTAAAGTAAGTGCTTGATTGCACTGAACTCCCCCTTCACTAAAGTCACATACTGACCTTCCCCCACTGTCTCTTTGGAGCAGTTTCTCAGAGTTCTCTGAGATGCTGTCTCTTGGGCTGCTGTCCTCATTTTGTCCCAAATAAAACTTAATTCACATCTCTCAAATTGTGCATCTGTTTTAGCTGACAGTGTTCATTTTTCAAAGCAAAGAGTAACTAAGAAGATACAGCATTTCCTCATTAACTGTGATAGGCATATCCATCACTTTTTCTTTCCAAGACCCTTGTTCAAGACAAAAAAACAAAAATAAACAAAAAAAAAAACTGAATTTCATAGCGTGGAAATCTCACAGAAGCAATGAATGTTAGAGGTCACGGGGTAAGAGTACATGAAAAAATGCATATCACTGCCAGGCATCTTGGCAATATTAGGAAAACCATGATCTCAATCTATCATGAAAAATGTCAGGTTTCTGCAAATTCCACCTCCTATATACCTCCCATGATCTGTAGCTTAATAGTCCATCTAATTAGTATATTTTTCTTATCGGTATAGAGGATTGTCTCTGCTACTTCTGAAAAATTCAGGAATGCTGAGTTCATTCTATTAACAAGGGCATTTTCTTACTCCTGTTCTAGAGAGCTGAATTGTATCCACATGTAAATTCATCAAGGCATTTCCCCGACTTCCCTAAGATCCTAACACTGAACCACATCCCAATGGGATTCTCAAATACCAGTGCCTTCCCGTATTGATCTCTCACAAAGGGAATGTATTCAACATTGAAACTCACTATTTCATGTTGAGAATTCATCATGCTCTACAGAAAGCCAGGATACAGACAATGGAGAAAAGGCTCTGGAATATGAGGGAAACAAAACCTGAAGAGCTGGTTTTCACTATTTAAAAAAAAAAAAAGAAGGAAAAAAATAAGAAGGTGATAACAAGCACTCCAGGCAGAAAACTTAGAAGCAGAGAACTAAAGGTTTGCAGATTCTCAGTCCAGTCATGTCAGGAGGAAAAGCAGAAACAGCCCAGACGGGAGGCAGGACAATTACCTGAGAAGCTGCCATTTCCTCCTCTTCTTCCTCCTGCTCTGTGTCTTCTGTGGGGATACGACGTCTCAAACTCACAACTGCATGTTGAGAAAATAACTTCAAAGGCATCCATATGAAGAAGCTAAGCTACTCCATTTTGTTAACAGAAAAACTCCATTTTGTAAGGTTCCGGGAAAAGAGCCTTTGGAAATCCCCTGACCTCACCCCACTACCCACGAGCCAATTGGACCCCAGACCAAAATCTCCTGACTTAATGCTCAGGAACTTGTAGTCTACCTAGACAATAGGGACCAATCAAGAACCAACACAGAACCCTTCGAAAGAAAGTGACCAATCAGACGTTCCCCTACCTAGAAATCCTTTTTTTCCAAGTATACTCCCTATATAAGCAATGTAATCCAAAACCCGGGGCTCCTCCCTATAGCAGCTGCATAGGTGAGAGCCCCAGCTGGAGCTTGGTGATAAAAACTCTCTTGCTTTTGCATCGGATATTGGCTCCCTGGTGGTCATTGGGAGATTTCGCGACTTGGGCATAACACATACAGCCCTTTAACCTGCAACTGCTGCAGTGAAAAAGAAGTTTTCTTGTTTCTCTCACCCTTTTCTGAGCTCTTTGCTGACTTTCTGTGTTCCTGATCTGTAGTGGGTAATCAAGACTAACTTGAATGCCAATCACATGCTGGTGTTTCTCTCAATTTGCAAAATTTCCCGGCTAGTTCCTCTCCTTCCTTTTTGCATTACAGAGAGCAGGCCACAGAACAATTCACCAAAGACAATGGACCCTACTTCTGGGCTACCAGGGCTACCTGGCTACGAGGGTTTTTAAAAAATGCAAGAGGAAGACCTGCATTCAGGACCCTGAGGGAAACCTCACATTTGGCACATCTGAGACCTCAGGAAAGGAGGATTTAGGGTGGGAACTTCTAGAAGCAAAGGTCAACCTGATTTCCTGGGGAGAAGCTCTTTCTAGGATGCGTGTGGTGGTCCTCAGCCTGTACCTGCGCCCTTGGGGTAAGGGAGGGGAGAGGTGACTGTTTGGTGGGAATCACCTGCGGGACTTGGGTTCCTGCCAGGCTTTACTTGCAGAATTCTTCCCAAAGATGTCCTTAGTTTTTTTCACCCTCCTCTGCAGCCTGTGTCCCGGTTTTCACAAAATGATTTACATTGTGACCACCTCTCTGCAGGTGTGGCACCTCCAACTTCAGAGACCATGAGCCTGGAGGTATTTCCATCACAGCTTTCTTTTGACAATAAACCGGAGGCAGCGGGAGGCCTGGCGAGCTGCAATCCATGGGGTCGCAAAGAGTAGGACAGGACTGAGCAGCTGAACTGAACTGAACTGAGCAGGACACGCTAGGTTAACAAGTGTGTGTGGGCAGAGACAAATGCCTTTGAAAATGATGCCCTAAATGCTATCTGATGACCAACCAAGGAAATAATGATTGGTTGCCGGGAGCCAGTGTGAGGAATCCCGCCCGTGATAAGGTCATGAGGAAGGAAGCTGATATACGCAAGGCGTGCTCAGACTTCAGGGACCCTCTGGAAATTCCTAAGCATGTACCCCAACAAAAATCTGCCGGCTTTTGTGCTCTGCTTTTCCACTCTTCTGACATTTTCTGGAAAAAGTCAATTCAGGGCTTTAGTCTCCTGCATTTGAAAGAGTGTTTCAATCCAAAAAACCCTCTGATGGCTTTCTAGCCTGCCTGCAGGACTCCTACAGCTGCGCATGTGATTGTTTGAGGCCTCCTGACCGCAGGAGGCACAGGAAGCTTAAAATATCCTAGGAATGTAGGAGCTTCCGAGGAGTCAAAATCTTTAAAATAGGACTGATTAAAAGTTTCATTTGTTGAATCAATGCTTGCTGCCAAATTTTCATATCCTTTATTTTTAGATATAGTTGGTATATAGAAATGCAAGTAGTAGACCTGGTATTAGCAACATTAGATCTTTGAGTTAAGTACCTTCTTTGTTATATCCCACTGCACCTTTGTTCTATAGAGATGTAACTTTAATGCTTTAAGGAGATGTAGATTAAAGAAAAACACTTCAGGGGAAACAAAATTAACATTCATTAAGGAAGAGAGCCAAAAGTGTTAACAAGCCTCTTGGCCAGAAGATAATGTAAATCACCTGAGACTATTTGTATACAAAATGATGTATAGAAAGAGTCTGAGCTGCGAACGCTACATAATTTTGTGTTACCCATTGATCTCCATGTTTTATCAAAAGTATAAAAGGCCTTCTGAACAATAAAGGATGGGGCCAGTTTCTCGGACCAGTTTCTCTAACTAGTCTCTCCGCCTGGTTTCTTGGGGCTCTGGCTCCCCCCGTGTCTCTCTCTCTCTTTCTTCTTCTCTCCCTTTCCTTCTCTCTGCTCTTTACTTTAACTTCAGGCTGAATCTCCACCTGGGGCGAGGAGGCTCGCCAGGTCTACTTACTTGCCCTGGCTGTTAAGACCCGCACGAAAGGGAGCTTAAGGCGAGGCACCCTTAGATATTCAAGCGGGCGCCGGTGGCCCAACGTAGATGGTGTCAATTCCTTGTCTGGAATTTTATTGGCCTTCCGCGTAAACCAAGCTATTCAGCCCTCTTCCTTCACTTAATCTTCTTACTACACTATAGTTACTTAATCTAATCTTACATTAATAAATAAACAAGTCTTTCCACGCCAACGCCGTCCACCCTTCGAATTCCCTGGATCCACCGGGGCTGGACCCCGGCAATTGGTGTTGTCGTTTAAGTTACATTAACATGAATTAACACGTGAGAGCCTTGTTCTACTTCCTGTGTGTGTGTTTTTCTAGGTTTTATGAATCAACTGATACAGTTTGTTGTCTGCGCCATTTAGAGGGCTCTATTTTCTCACTTCTTTAAAGTATAATGACTAAGGAAAATTAAAGATAGCAGCATGTCCATCTTTCTAATATTATATATTCTAAAAAACATTCAGTGTGCATGCACCAGTACCAACTTTGTAGAAGATTTAGATTCACAGCAGAGTTGAGAATAAGGTATAGACGTTTCCCATATACCTCTTGTTCCCACAGGTGGACAATCTCCCTACTTACCTTTCCCCACCAGAGTGAGCATTTGTTATCACTGATGAATCTATAAGGACAGTAAAAAAAACTCTTATGTTTCTCTTTTAGGGATGTGCACTCCATACCTCTGGATAAATGCATAATAACATGTGTCCATCACAACAGTTTAACACAAATTATTTCACTGTCCTGAAAGTTCTCTAGATTTAGGATATTCATAGTCCTTTCTTTGAAACCCATGGCAACCACAGTTTAATCTCTTCTATATTTCCTACTAGATTCCCAGGTGACTGAGTGGGAAGAACTTTCTACCTGCCGATGCAGGACATCCAGGTGATGCGGGTTCGATCCTTGGGTCAGGAAGATCACCTGGAGGAAGAAATGGAAACCCACTCCAGTATCCTTTCCTGGGAAATCTATGGACAGAGGAGCCTGGCAGGCTACAGCCCCTGGGCTCACAAAGACTCAGATACAACTAAGCACATATGAATATTTACCTACACCATAGTGTCCTATTGTAAAATTGCTACTTTCTGTAGCATTTTTGAATGGGCTTCTTTCACTTCATAAAATGCATGCCACGATTGTCCATGTATTTTATGCCTTGAAAGCTTAACATCCAAAAGCTTAAGAACTACCTCTGCGCCTATATTCCTGCTCAGTAAATAAGTTCATCAACACCATTTTTTTAGGTTCCATATATATCTGTTAAGACAATATTTGCACAAATATAGAGAACAGATGTGTGGACACAGCAGGAGAAGAGGGGGACAAACTGAAGAGCCCCACTGACACACATACACCACTGTGGCTGAAATGCTGGAGAAGACTTGCGAGGCCCTTGGACTGCATGGAGATCCAGCCAGCCCATCCTAAGGGAGATCAGTCCTGGGTGTTCATTGGAAGGACTGATGCTGAAGCTGAAACTCCAGTACTTTGGCCACCTCATATGAAAAGCCCCTGATGCTGGGAATGATAGAAGTGGGGAGGAGAAGAGGAGAGACAGGATGAGATGGTTGGATGGCATCACCGACTCAATGGACATGAGTTTGAGTAAACTCCGTGAGTTGGTGATGGACAGGGAGGCCTGGCATGCTGCAGTCCATGGGGTCGCAAAGATGTGGACATGACTGAGCAAGTGAACTGAACTGAACTTATAGCTAAAACAGGGAGCTAGTGGGAAGCTGCTGGATAGCACAGGCAGCTCAGCTTGGTGCTCTGTGCTGACCAGAGGGGTGAAATGGAGATCACTGGAGGGAGGTTCAAGAGGGAGCAGATTCATGTATACTTATGGCTGATTGATGATGTCATACAGCAGAAACTAACACAACATTGTAAAGCAATTATATTCCAATACAAAATACACATGCATCTCAAAAGGAAATAAAGCTAAACAGACGGGTCGCCCAGTGGTGGAGAATCCATCTGACAGTGCCGGGGACATGGGCTTGATCCCTCGTCCAGAAATACTCCACATGCTTTGGGGCAACTACGCCTGTGCGCCGCAACTGCTGAGCCTGGGTGGGACAACTTGCTCTTTTAGACGGGCATGAGGCAAATGAAAGATGCTCACCAGCGCTAAACAACAAGAAATGCAAAACAAAGCTACAATGATGCATCATCTCATGCCAGTCAGAATAACAATTAGCAAAGAGCCCACTAATAATATAAACGCTGAAGAGGCTTGGAGACCAGGGAACCTCCTACATGACTGGAGGGAATGTAAACTGGGGCAGTCACAGGGGGAGGACAGTGTGGAAGTTCCTTAAAAAATGTAACCGCCTGACATTTAAGGAAATGAATTCCATGAAAAATAGACAAAACAGATTAATTGACAAATTGACAAGTTTTACAGTTTTTAGTCAGTCATCTGCAATTCTAAAATGACCAATTTTGATCTGGCATTTCTAAATTCTCTAAGTTAAATGTGTACGAATACACATCAGTTCAGTTCAGTTCAGCTCATTTCAGTCGCTCAGTCGTGTACAACTCTTTGAGACCCCATAAATCGCAGCATGCCAGGCCTCCCTGTTCATCACCATCTCCCGGAGTTCACTTAGACTCATGTCCATTGAGTCCGTGATGCCATCCTGCCATCTCATCCTCGGTCGTCCACTTCTCCTCCTGCCCTAAGCCCTCCCAGCATCAGAGTCTTTTCCAATCAATCAACTCTTCGCTGAGGTGGCCAAAGTACTGGAGTTTCAGCTTTAGCATCATTCCTTCCAAAGAAATCCCAGGGCTGATCTCCTTCAGAATGGACTGGTTGGATCTCCTTGCAATCCAAAGGACTCTCAAGAGTCTTCTCCAAAACCACAGTTCAAAAGCATCAATTCTTCAGCACTCCGTCTTCTTCACAGTCCAACTCTCACAGCTATACATGACCACAGGAAAAACCATAGCCTTGACTAGACGGACCTTAGTCTGCAAAGTAATGTCTCTGCTTTTGAATATACTCTCTATGTTGGTCGTAACTTTTCTTCCAAAGAATAAACGTCTTTTAATTTCATGGCTGCAATCACCATCTGCAGTGATTTTGAAGCCCAGAAAAATAAAGTCTGACACTGTTTCCACTGTTTCCCATCTATTTCCCATGAAGTGATGGGACAAGATGCCATGATCTTCGTTTTCTGAACGTTGAGCTTTAAGCCAACTTTTTCACTCTCCTTTTACTTTCATCCAGAGGCTTTTTAGCTCCTCTTCACTTTCTGCCATAAAGGTGGTATCATCTGCATATCTGAGGTTATTGATATTTCTCCTGGCAATCTTGACTCCAGCTTGTGTTTCCTTCAGTCCAGGGTTTCTCATGATGTACTCTGCATAGAAGTTAAATAAGCAGGGTGACAGTATACAGCCTTGTCGTACTCCTTTTCCTGTTTGGAACTGTCACATGAGTGTATATTCCTCGATTCTTTGTCTCATCACAACAAAGATTCAGAGTGATGGACATTAAAGCCCCCTCGGCAAGTCACAGCTCTCAGGTCTTGGATAGACTCTGTTATAGCTCTCAGGTCTCAAATAGCTCTTAGACAAATCAGTGTTACAGCTCAGTGTTACAGCTCTATTTTATTTAGAAGATAGCAGGAAAATCCATCTTTGAGGCGTGAGGGCACGTCGATCTAAAGACACGAGGAAAAGAGCGCCCCAGCGCGTGGGAGAGAGAGTGAGCCAGCTAGCTTTGGCTCTTTTATTTATATGTTTATTTCTCCCTGGGCCTGTCCTATGTAAATTGGGCAAGCCAGGAGTGTTGTTTCTTTTACCTGAGGTCCTCACTCCAGTCCTCAGACCTTCTTTTGTTTCATTTTCGCGAGCTTTTCCCTTCCTTGTCTGTAGCCACCGCCATTTTGGACTCCTCTTCCCTGTTCTACCTACCTAACATTCCCCCCTCAAGAGATGGGAGGCCCAATTATTTGGGAATAGGGGCGTCGAGGTCTTTCTGGCTACTTCCTGCTGAACTGGGGCAGTGAGGGGTATTGGGCTTCTCCCTCTTGCTAGTCTGAAGCATCAGAGTCCTTATAGCAGTGTCCATTTAAGGGTGAGTGATATTTTCTGTGGTCGGCTGCAGTTTTACATCTTTGTTGAACTGGCACTGTATGTTGTAGCTTGTTGACCTGGGCAGAGACAAAACAGGTTAGACAACTGACAGTACATGGAATAATCATAAGCATCATCAATGTAGCATAACAAGGACTAGTAGGGACATTAGCCAAGTTTAAATATACATCACCAGGATGGCTCAAGTCCCTCCTTGTTCAGGGATCAGAAGATCTATCTCTTGTCTATTTTGGAGTATAATCTCTGTCAAGCTGTGTTGGCTCTTTAGAGCTATCTTGAGAAATCTTATCCCCAGAAACTAGATTTTGGGGATGTTTATTAGAATGACACTCATTGGTAGTCTTGAATAGGTATCTGAGATCTCCCAGGGGCTCACAGGTATATTGAGTGTCCTCTTCTGTCTTCTTCCACAGCTTGACTTGTGAGTAGTGAAACCCGGAGTCATTTCCTGGTACCTTGACTGCTGTGGGGGTAGAAAGTATTACAGGATAGAGGCCCTTCCATGTGGGCTGGAGTTGAGCTTTTGGGGACCCATCTTTCCAGACTTTAATTAGGACTTGAGTCCCTGGAGCATATCGTGGTGACTCGTTAGAATCTTTTGGGTCCTGGTTTATACCCCACAAGCGTATATCCTGTTCGAATTGCCCAATGGCCATGGTATAAGACTGGAGGGTCTGAACCCCTGGATCTAGGAAGAGGTCATTGACATAAACAAAAGGTCTCCCATATAGCATCTCATAAGGGCTAAGACCAAGCTGTTCCTTAGGGGCAATGCGGGTGCAGAGGAGAGCTATCGGTAAAGCCTCCTTCCACCCCAAGGAGGTCTCCTGGGTTATTTTTTTTTTATTGCTGATTTTAAGAATTGATTGGCTCTTTCTACTTTCCCCAAAGATTGAGGCTTCCAGGCAGAGGAGATAATAAGTAATGCACAATGCTTTTGAGACCCCTTGGGTGACCTTAGAAGGAAATGATGTCCCACTGTCACTTTGTAATGACCTGGGCAGACCAAATTTTGGAATGATTTCATGGAACAGTTTTTTTTACCACCTCCTCAGCCTTCTCAGTCCGGGTGAGAAAGCCTTCAATCCATTCTGTGAATGTATCTATCATGACTAATAGGTATTTATACCCTTGAGAAACTGGCATCTGGGTGAAATCCATCTGCCAGTCCTCTCCTACGTAGGTCCCATGTCGTTGGATTGGGCTGGGCCAGCTGGGGTCTTTGAGCTCCTTGAGGGTTGTTTAATTGGCAAGTGGGACAACAGGACACCACCTGTCTTATAGTTGTTTGGAAGCCTGTTCCCCTGAAGGACCTTTCTAATAATCTTTGGAGGGCCTTTTCTCCTAAATGAGTAGTGGCATGTAAGGAGTTAACCAACTTCCATTGGACGTTCCCAGGCAGAAAAAGGAGTCCCTCCTTTTGGAATCACCCCATATGATCTTCTTGAAAGCCCTCACTTTTAGCTTTAAGAGTCTCACCTTCAGGATATGAAGGAGTTTCTGGCAAATTAGTCTGTGGAACTAAGGTGGCAACCCCTATTAGGTCATGGTTCTGTAATGCTGCTCTCCTAGCTGCCTGATCAGCTGCTTGGTTCTCTCCTGGCACTTCTCTGTTCCCTTTTTGTTGTCCTTTACAGTGGGAGACTGAAACCTCAGTGGGCAGATGGACTGCCTCCAAGGGTCAAAGAATTTGATGACCATATTTGATTGGGGACCCTCGGGTGGTCAAGTGGCCCCTTTCTTTCCAAATAGCCACATGTGCATGTAGCACCAGAAAGGCATACTTAGAATCAGTGCAAATGGCTATTCTTTTTCCTTTTCCCACCTCTAAAGCTCGAGTCAGGGCTATGAGCTCAGCTAATTGGGCTGAAGTAACTGGTGGCAGAGGCTTAGCCTCTATGGTCTCGAAATTGGAGACTACTGCATACCTGGCTCTTCTTTTTCCATCCAAGACAAAGCTGCTTCCATCAGTGTACCAGATTTCCTCAGGATTGGTCAGAGGATCTTCTGACAATCCCTCTCGGGTTTTATCCAGTGGTCCAAGGTTTCTAGACAAGAGTGAAAGGGGAGAGAGCCCTCGGGGGTAGGCAGGAGGGTGGCTGGGTTAAGAACCTCACAAGGGGATATAGTGAGGCCTCGATCTTCCATCAGCATTACTTGACATCTGAGGATTCTTTGATCAGACATCCATAAATGGCCTCTCCCATTTAGGAGTTGTTTTACTTGGTGGCTGGTAAAAATAGTTAGTTTGCCCCCAAAGGAGAGTTTTAAAGCATCTTCTATCATGATTGCAATAGCTGCAAGATTTCGAAGGCAGGGGGGCCAGCCTCCGGTAGTTGGATCGAGCTTTTTGGATAAGTAAGCTACAGGCTGGGGCCCAGATCCCAACCTTTGAGTTAACACTCCCAAAGCTATTCCCTCTCTTTCATGGACATAAAGTTGGAATGCTTTTTGTGGGTCTGGCAACCTCGAGGCAGGTGCTCAAGTTAAGGCCTGTTTTAGTGTAGCCTCTGCCTACTTTTGTGGAGTTCCCCATATCAGTGGGATTGAATCATCTCATCCCTTTAAGCTTTCATATAAGGGCTGGGCAATTAGACCATAGTTGGGTATCCGGATTCTACAATATCCAGTTAGCCCCAGGAAAGCTCACAATTGTTTTCGAGTCGTGGGGGAGGACAACTGGAAGATTCCTTGTACTCGATCAGAGCACAGCCTCCTGGACCCGTGTGTAATCTGAACTCCCAGGTAAGTGACCTTTGTCTTGACCATCTGTGCCTTAGCACAGGAGACTTTATATCCCCTTTCTGCCAAGAAGTTTAGAACCTGAATTGCATGTTGTTGGGCACTTTTCTCCTCCGGAGAGCAGATTAGTAGGTCATCTACGTACTGTAATATTTTCCCATTAGGTCCCAGGTCCAGATCTAGGAGATTCTGGCTAATGGCCTGTCCAAACAGGTGCGGGCTATCTCTGAACCCCTGAGGTAGTACTGTCCAAGTCATCTGTTGGCGTTTTTCTGCTGGGGCCTCCCACTCAAAGGCAAAAAGATATTGGGATTCTTTAGCCAGTGGTATGCAAAAAAATGCATCTTTGAGATCCAAGACTGTAAACCACTTGGCACTGGGTGGGATTTCTCCCAAGATTACATAGGGATTGGGTACTGTGGGAATGAGGGTTCATTTATCAACAGCTTCATTTATGATCCGGAGATCTTGAACCATTCACCAGGTTCCTTCTTTTTTCTTTACTGAGAAGATTGGGGTGTTACATGGTGAACTGGTGGGGACCAATAGCCCACAAGCAAGGAATTTGTTTATTAAAGGCTGTAGTCCCTCCCGAGCCTCTCTTTTGAGAGGGTATTGTTTCTGGTTAGGAAACCGAGTGGGATCTTGGAGGACAATGATGGCCGGTTCTGCTTGGCAGGCTCATCCAGGAATCCCCTGGTCCCACACATGGGGGTTAATTTTGTCTTCCCATGGTTTTTGGTCCCTCTCTATTGAAGGTGTAATGGGTTGCTCAGTAGTAACCAGGAGCTGTAGAGCTCTAGGAGCTGAAAAACTTCCCATCACAAGGGAGGCTCCCAGTTTAGTGAGTATATCTCTTCCCAATAAGGGAGTAGGACACTCAGGGACCACCAGAAACTGGTGGGGAAATATTTGTCCATCCCAGCAACAAAGAAGTGCTCGGGTGAATCTTTTAGTAGTTGCTTTTCCTGTAGTACCCAAAATGGTACAGGTTTGGGAGGAGAAGGGTCTGGAGAAGGAGATCAAGACAGAGTAGGTAGCCCCTGTGTCAACCAAGAAATTTTTGGACCTATCTGCCACATCCAGTTGCACCCTTGGCTCCAGCCCCATGATGGTTATCTGTGACAGGCAGGCTGGCTGGAGTGGGCCGCTTCAGTCTTCTTGAACCTTCATGAGGGTAGGCTTGGCGCTTGACCTTGAGGCTCTTGGGTCCCGAAGGCAGAGTGCCGCCCAATGTCCCAGTTGATGGCATTTGTGGCAAGCCATTCTAGGAGACTTGTCGTGGTTTGGACACTCTTTGGCCCAATGGCCCGCCTGTCTACAGATCCAGCATTTGTCTCATGCCTTGTCCTTCAAGGACTCGGGGTTTGCTGTAGGGCTTCTCTGGAGGGTGGCCAGCGTCTGGACATGCCTTGTCTCTTTCTTTCTCTCCTTTCCCTGGGCCTTGGCCTTCTCCTGTTCTCTGTTATAAAAGGTATTGGTGGCTGTCTGGACCATCTCATCTAAAGAGGTAGCAGGGTCCTGCTGTTGTAGCTGTTGTAACTTAATTCTGATATCTGATGCACATTGGGACAGGAATTTGTCCTTTAAAATCACCTGTCCCTCATAAGAGTCTAAGTCCAGATTGGTAAACTTTTGGAGTGCCTCTTTTAGCCTTCCCAGAAAGGCAATGGGGTTCTCATTGGGTTTTGAGTTATTGCTGAGACTGGGCACAGTCCCGCAAGTAATAGGCTTCCTTCTGTTTCCATGGGTGCACTTCTTTAGGGGGTGAGTCTTTCTGAAGCTTATCCTACCCAGAACTGTTGAAACCTGAGAGCCAGGCGTCCCTGGGTCAGGGTGCAGATCCCCAGGCAGGCTGAGGTGTGACAGCCTCCTAGAGATCGAATCCCTGGGCAGGTCGAGGCGTGACGACCTCCTGGGACCCCTGGGACTAGCAGATCCCTGAGCAGGTTGAGGCGTGACAACCTTTCGAGAACCAGATCCCTAGGCAGGTCAAGGCGTGATGACCTCCTGGGACCCCCGGGACTAGAGGATCCCCAAGCAGGTTGAGGCGTGACAACCTTTTGAGGACCAGATCCCTAGGCAGGTCAAGGTGTGATGACCTCCTGGGACCCCTGGAACTAGTGGATCCCCGAGCAAGTTGAGGTGTGACAACCTTTCGAGGACCTGATCCCTAGGCAGGTCAAGGTGTGATGACCTCCTGGGACCCCCGAACTGGAGTTTGGGCATCTCCAAGGTCTCCAGCGTGACCAGTGCTGGGTAGAATTAAGGGGTTTGTAACTCATTGCTAGTTTGCCCACCATGGACGGAAATAGATATGATGTAAGTTAATCCTACCTAGTACTGTTGGAACCTGACAGCGAGGCGTCCCTGGGTCGGGGTGTAGATCCCCAGGCAGGCTGTGGCGTGACAGCCTCCTAGAGATCGAATCCCTGGGCAGGTCGAGGTGTGACGACCTCCTGGGACCACTGGGACAAGCGGATCCTCAATCAGGTTGAGGCGTGACAACTTTTCGAGGACCAGATCCCTAGGCAGGTCAACACGTGATGACCTCCTGGGACACCTGGACTGGACTTTGGGCGTCCGCAAGGTCTCCAGTGTGACCAGTACTGGGTAGGATTAGGGGGTTGGATATTATTGAGTATTTCCCTCCTAAGGCCAGCTATTTTCTGGTTGTCTCTCCAGAAGATTGTAGAGGCAACCTTGTGGGTCTGGATGGGGCTCAGGGAAAGAGCATGAAACAGGAGGGAAGGGGAAGAGCACAACCTTTGAAAGAATGACATAGCACAAGGGGATAATGTAAACCAATTAAAACCAACTGGGTCCAAGATGAAAAGTAAAATTCAAGTACTTAATCCCCAATCTATAAGCCAACAGACACAACCAGAGGTGGCAGGACAGCTCCAAGGCAAAAGAGGGAGGAGTGGGTGGTTCCCCAATGGTAGGGATGATCCTCCCACTCACGAGCATATGAATTCCATCCCTTCACAAAACCTAGCTAGGCCTAATTCCGAGATCCCAGCCCTTGCCCTTGGCAGTGGTTCACACCCTGAAGAGTGGCTTCTCTCTGGATCCTAACAGTTCAGTTCAGTCCCTCAGTAATGTCCAACACTTAGCGACCCCATGAATCACAGCACGCCAGGCCTCCCTGTTCATCACCATCTCCCGGAGTTCACTCAGACTCACGTCCATCGGGTCCATGATGCCATCCAGCCATCTCATCCTCAGTCGTCCCCTTGTCCTCCTGCCCCCAATCCCTCCCATAATCAGAGTCTTTGCCAATGAGTCAACCCTTCTCATGAGGTGGCCAAAGTACTGGAGCTTCAGCTTTAACATCATTCCTTCCAAGGAAATCCCAGGGTTGATCTCCTTCAGAATGGACTGGTTGGATCTCCTTGCAGTCCAAGGGACTCTCAAGAGTCTTCTCCAACACCACAGTTCAAAAGCATCAATTCTTCGTTGTTCAGCCTTCTTCACAGTACAAATCTCACATCCATACATGACCACAGGAAAAACCATAGCCTTGACTAGACAGACATTAGTCGGCAAAGTAATGTCTCTGATTTTGAATATACTGTCTAGGTTGGTCATAACTTTTCTTTCAAGGAGTAACCGTCTTTTAATTTTATGGCTGCAATCACCGTCTGCAGTGATTTTGGAGCCCCCCAAAATAAAGTCTGACACTGTTTCCCCATCTATTTCCGATGAAGTGATGGGACCGGATGCCATGATCTTCGTTTTCTGAATGTTGAGCTTTAAGCCAACTTTTTAATTCTCCTCTTTCACTTTCATCAAGAGGCTTTTCAGTTCCTCTTCACTTTCTGCCATAGGGTGATGTCATCTGCATATCTGAGGTGTTTGATATTTCTCCCAGCAATCTTGATTCCAGCTTGTGTTTCTTCCAGTCCAGCATTTCTCATGATGTATGCTGCATAGAAGTTAAATAAGCAGGGTAACAATGTACAGCCTTGTTGTACTCCTTTTCCTATTTGGAACCAGTCTGTTGTTCCATGTCCAGTTCTAACTGTTGCTTCCTGACCTGCATATAGGTTTCTCAAGAGGCAGGTAAGGTGGTCTGACACTCCCATCTCTTTCAGAATTTTCCACAGTTTATTGTGATCCACACAGTCAAACGCTTTGGCATAGTCAATAAAGCAGATATAAATGTTTTTCTGCAACTCTGTTGCTTTTTCCATGATCCAGCAGATGTTGGCAATTTGATCTCTGGTTCCTCTGCTTTTTCTAAAACCAGCTTGAACATCAGGGATTTCACAGTTCACGTATTGCTGAAGCCTGGCTTGGAGAATTTTAAGCATTACTTTACTAGCATGTGAGATGAGTGCAGTTGTGCGGTAGTTTGAGCATTCTTTGGCATTGCCTTTCTTTGGGATTGGAATGAAAACTGACCTTTTCCAGTCCTGTGGTCACTGCTGAGTTTTCCAAATTTGCTGGCATATTGAGTGCAGCACTTTCACAGCATCATCTTTCAGGATTTGAAACAGCTCAACTGGAATTACATCACTACTAACTTTGTTCGTAGTGATCCTTTCTAAGGCCCACTTGACTTCACATTCCAAGATGTCTGTCTCTAGATTAGTGATCACATCATCATGATTATCTGGGTCGTGAAGATCTTTTTTGTACAGTTCTTCCGTGTATTCTTGCCACCTCTTCTTAATATCATCTTCTTCTGTTAGGTCCATGCCATTTCTGTGCTTTATCAAGCCCATCTTTGCATGAAATGTTCCCTTGGTATCTCTAATTTTCTTGAAGAGATCTCTTTCCCATTCTGTTCTTTCCCTCTATTTCTTTACATTGATTGCTCAAGAAGGCTTTCTTATCTCTTCTTGCTATTCCTTGGAACTCTGCATTCAGATACTTATATCTTTCCTTTTCTTCTATGCTTTTCACCTCTCTTCTTTTCACAGCTCTTTGTAAGACCTCCCCAGACAGCCATTTTGCTTTTTTGCATTTCTTTTCCATGGGGATGGTCTTCATCCTTGTCTCCTGTACAATGTCACGAACCTCATTCCATCAGGCACTCTATCTATCAGATCTAGGCCCTTAAATCTATTTCTCACTTCCACTGTAGAATCATTAGGGATTCCATTTAGGTCATACCTGAATGGTCTAGCGGTTTTCCCTACTTTCTTCAATTTAAGTCTGAATTTGATAATAAGGAATTCATGATCTGAGCCATAGTCAGCTCCTGGTCTTGTTTTTGTTGACTGTATAGAGCTGCTCCATCTTTGGCTGCATAGAATATAATCAATCTGATTTCGGTGTTGACCATCTGGTGATGTCCATGTGTAGAGTCTTCTCTTGTGTTGTTGGAAGAGCAAATCCACCTCTTTGTCTCTCAATAAATTTTTGCGATGAGACATCAGAGCCTGAGTTTCATTAGTTTTGGCTGAGCTTGAGTACGGGGAGAAAGCTGAAGGACAGGAGGAAAAAGCAGTGGGAAAAACGTGCCTTCATAGCACGCGGGAAAATTTGCTAAATATCTGACCAGTGCTCACAATTTCATTGGTCTGATCCTTGGCACAGAGAAGAGAAAGGACAAAAGAACCCCCACTGGCTTGTGTAACAGCTACTAGGGCTCAGCAGATAGCGCCTTTGGGACATGCTGAGGAGTAGCCTCTCCAGAGTCCCTCAATTGTGCCTCCTGCCGCCTGCCTGTTCGTGGGAGGTTCGAGGAAACAAGAAATGAGAGATTATAAAGGAATTAAGATTTCGTTAGGCATGTCCCTCCAGCCAGAGGAGCAAGGACCTCTTACCTTAACTGGAGGTCTTCTGGGATCTGAGACTGGGCCCGGTGGGCTTTCCGCTGTCCCAGTTTCCAGCACGATGGGCCTTCCCCTGCGCTGGATTTTGTTTGCGTTCTGCCTCTACTGCGGGAGCTTTGCTGAGTTGGGCTCCGGCTGTGCTTGCCCTTTCCACGTGGAGATTTTCAGCCAGGTTATCTCCGAGTCACGGCACTATAGATGTCACGCGAGTGTATGTTCCTTGGTTCTTTGTCTCGTCACAACAAAGATTTGGAGCAACGGACATTAGAGCCCTCAGCTCGTCACAGGTCTCAGTCTTGGACAAACCATGTTATAGCTCTTAGGCAAATCAGTGTTACAGCTCTATTTTATTTAGAAGATAGCAGGAGAATCCATCCTCAAAGGGGATGCCAACCCAGAGATTTGAAGGGAAGACAGTGGAGGAGGGTGGGGGAGAGGGGGAGGGAGGGAGAGAGAGAGAGAGAGAGAGAGAGAGAGAGAGAGAGAGAGAGAGAGAGAGAGAGAGAGAGAGAGAGAGAGAGAGAGAGAGAGAGAGAGAGAGAGAGAGAGAGAGAGAGAGAGAGCGAGAGAGAGAGAGAGAGAGAGAGAGAGAGAGAGAGAGAGAGAGAGAGCGAGCACGGGCTTTGGCTCCTCCTTTTATCCGTTTTTGCCTCCACCTGGGCCTGCCCTATGCAAATTGGGCTTAGCCAGGAGTGGTATTTCTTCTACCTGAAGTCTTCACTCTGGTCCCCAGACCTTCCTTTTCCATTTCTTGTCTTTTAGCCACCGCCATTTTGGACTCCTTTTCCCTATTCTACCTACCTAATAATTTAATCAAATCTAAGTAAATATCAAAGAATGTAGAGGCACGGCTGCTCTGCGGGTGCGGGGGCGGCGAGCCGGGGACCGAGCCACCGCGGCCTGAGCGCGCGGGCACCGCCCGCACCGCCCTTCCGCCCGCCCTCCGAACGCGCAGCCCCGCGGCCTCCGCTGCAGACCCGCCCCGCCCCGCCCCCGCCCCGCGCCGCCCCGCCCCGCCCCGCCCCGCGCGCCTCTGCCGCCTCTTCCTGAGCCCCCGCTCGCCCAGCGGCCGCCGCCGCCCCCGCGCCAGGTTCCGGCCGCGGCCCGCCTCTGCCGCCCAGGGCCCTTCCGTCCAGGCCCCGGACCCGGCTCCCGCCAGCCCCGGCCCCGGCCCCGGCCCCGAGTCGGAGAAGAGCGTGGAGGCAGCGGCCGAGTTAAGCGCCAAGGACCTGAAGGAGAAGAAAGAGAAGGTGGAGGAGAAGGCAGGCCGGGAAGAGCGGAAGAAAGAAGTGGAGGAGGAGGAGGACGGCGCAGAGGAGGAGGAGAAGAAACTGCCGAGGACGGCGAGGAGGAGGGTGAAGGGAGCGAGGAAGATGAGGAAGAAGAAGAGGAGGACGAAGGGCCCGCGCTGAAGAGCGCTGCTGAAGAGGAGGATGAAGCGGGTCCCACGCGGCAGAAGGCAGAAAACGGGGCCTCGGCATGAGCCCCCCGCCAGTGGGCTGGGGGTGGAGGGAGGCCGCTGGGGCCCGGAGGTGGGGGTGGGGAGCGCCGCGGGCAACCCCTCTTCACCTGGCTCCCTGCTCTGGGCCCCGCGCCAGAGTTGCCGCCCTCTCTCCCCCCAGCCTTCTCATGCCGCACCTGCATCCTCACTGCCATCTTCCACCTCCTTACCTGCTCCATCTGAGCTCCCCAGCTGCTCCCCAGGCACCCCCTCCCTCTCCCTCCTCTCTTCCCGCCCTTCCCACAGCCAGCCTCTCCCTCCTTCAGTAGCCTCTCCTTCCTAAGCTCTGCATCCCAGCCTCAGGTCATTCTGCCCTGCCCATCCCTACCCTGCCTGATCCCTGGGTCTCCTCGCTCAGATCCCTTTCTCTCAGACAGCGCCAGGACGGGGTGGGCCTAGGGATGGGGCCGAGCCCCACAGCTGCCCCCCTCCCCTCCTCTTTTTTTGTATAATTTAATAAAGAAACGGTCGCTCTTCTGTTTTGTTTTGTTTTTTTTTTCCTTTTAAAAGAATGTATAGGAAAGCATTTCATCACTTTCTCTTTTCTGAAGTTCCTGGAGGAGAATTAGTGTAGATAGTAATCCATACTTAAGACAGATAAAAAATTGATATGTTACTCTGCATCACCAGACAAAAGGTTGGTGTCTCAGTTCAGTTCAGTTCAGTCGCTCAGTCATGTCCAACTCTTTCCAACCCCATGAACTACAGCACGCCAGGACTCCCTGTCCATCACCAACTCCCAGAGCCCATCCAAACCCATGTCCATTGAGCTGGTGATGCCTTCCAACCATCTCATCCTCTGTCGTCCCCTTCTCCTCCTGCCTCCAATCCCTCCCAGCGTCAGGGTCTTTTCCAATGAGCCAACTCTTCACATGAGATGGTCAAAGTATTAGAGTTTCAGCCTCAGCATCAGTCCTTCCAATGCCTGGCTGCAGTCAATTTCCGCATAGATTTTGGAGCCCAAGAAAGTGAAATATAACCCTTTTCATATTTTCCTCATATATTTGCCCTTTTAAATGCTGTGGTTCTGTCTCTAGACAGAAGTTTGTCCATGGAGTCATGGACAAACTGCCAAACTTCTAGGAATACTGGGGACAGATAGTATTTGCTTTCTGCTTTATACTTTCCAATCCCCTGCACACTACACATATGACTTGATAAACTTCACACTCGGCTCATTTCTTCACTGCATAAGGGACCTCTCTCCAGTGAGAAATACAAACCTGAAGATTTCTTCAAAGTTTGGTTTTTCTTTGTACGAACTAATGTCAATAATGTTAAGTGTATCTGCCCCATTTCTACAAACCTAAAATACTTTTGTATTTATTCAACTCATGGAATTTTTAAATTGTTGACTTGGGAAATTAGAACATTTACCACCTAAATGTTTGTGGTTAATTCTCACTATTAAACTTTTTAGATTATATAAAGAATTTTTTTAATTAAAAAATAATTTGAGTATAGTTGCTTTACAATGTTGATGTTAGGTTATGCTGTAGTGCAGAGTAAATCAGTTATATCTGTATATATATATATATATATATCTGTGTGTGTGTGTGTGTGTGTGTGTGTGTGTGTGTGTGTGTGTAATCCCTGGAGGAGGGCATCGCCATGCGCTACAGTATTTTTGCCTGGACAATCCCATGGGCAGAGCAGCCTGGAGGGCTACGGTCCATAGAGTGGCAAAGAGTCAGATGTGACTGAAACGACTTAGCAGCATGCACATATATAATATTTTATCCACTCTATTTTAGATTTCCATACCATTTAGGTCACCATAGAGCAATGAGTAGAGTTCCCTGTGTTAAACAAGAATTGAAACTTAAAAAAATTCCACCATATTTTAAGATCTCAATTCTTGTTTGTTTTCGTAAGAACTGTTACTTTGTTAAGTTTGTCTTGTTTGTTATGAAGCTTACCAGGACTGTGTCCCATACGTTCTTACCTTCTGATTAAGTATATATCAAGATCATTTAAGATTTCAGATTCAAAACATCTACCAGAACACGCCAAAATAAAAACGCTTGTGTGAAGAACTGCATTACAGAATTCGTAGGCACCTTGCATTGGTGAAAATGTTTGCTTTGTAAATTTAAGATTGCTGAGGAGGAGGCAGCAGCTGGGGTCATGAGATCGCCCTGCAGTCCATGGGGTCGCAGAGAGTCGGACACAACTGAGTGACTGAACTGAACGGACCCTGCTGGGAGCTCTCGCTAGTGCCTAGTGAGGCAAAGGCTGGAACACGCGGACAGAGGATGGGATGGCGGCCCTGCCCTTCGGGCATCACTCGACAACGCTGCTCTGCTTCTCTGGTGGTTCAAGCTTCCTCCACAAGCATTCCCGTTTGCAGAGCTCCTCCCTCCCTCCTGCCCCCTCAGGATGTCTCCTCGCAGCCAACCCCAGTGCTCTGCCTGGATCTGCTCTCCAAACCCCACATTCCAGCACCCAGCCCTTGTGTGCAGCGGTGGACACCCCTCTCAGGCTTGGGGAGCAGGGCTGTGGTTAGTACCATCTGTAGAGGTCTCACTCTGTCCTGCCTGCCTCTAGCTGGTACTGCCTCCTCTTCCCATAAGAGAATAAGGCTCCCTTCTGTCCCACTGAGCTCCCCCAAGGGTTGCAGGTTCCATCTCACTTCCTCTCCTCACCATTTTCCTTCTTGTTTCTTTGGTCCTACCTGGCTATGAGGGAATCTTTTTTGCCCTTTTAGGTGTCAAGGTCCTCTGCTAGTGTTCAGCAGGGGCTCTGTGAATATTGTTCCATAACAGATGTATCCTCAATGAGTCCGTGGAGCGAGATGAACTCCACGTCTTCCTAATCCTCTACCGTCTTGACTCCTGTGTCTGTTTTATCCCTAACATAGCTAAGCGAGTATCAATTTTATGTAAGTTGTAAAGTATATTCCGTGAGAATAGTAAGTGGTGGAATAACTTGTTATTTGCTTTCAGCTGTGTCTTTTCATGACATCCAGGGTTTGATGCCCCAAAAGCCAGGCTTAGAAGATTTATTCCCCAAGAAAAGTTAACAATATATGAAAGATTTCACACTGGAAATTTACATTTAATGAAAGGGCATGTGAAATACTGAGAGGATGTTATGATGGACATAACCAAATGAGGACAGCTTCTCATAATATAAATATTAATGCCAAAAGAAAAGGAGGATATGAACCAAACTGGGAAATATGCCCATTTCAGTCATTAATATCTGCTGAGAAGTGTATGTTTGTAAGCAAAGACCCATGCTTTTTTGAAACATACATGTTCTCTGAAAGGAAATATGGAAAATCTGGAAAGTCACCTAATCTATACTGCAAATACTCATTCAAACCTTTCTGAATGCAGGTAATACACAATAAAATATGTCTGAAAACCAGGTATTTAAAATTTAGGTTAAAAATTCCCAGTATAATCCATTTGAGGGATCTTTTAGCCAGAGTTCAATATTCTTCAACCAACAGCTCTTTTCTCTTTGTTCCAAAGTCTATAATGTTGCTTATTTTGAAAGAGACTAATCCAACCATCATGGTTGAAGACATATCACAGTACACTCAATGTGAAAGAATTTTTCATGTGTAACAAAATGAGGAAAGCTTTAAGCAAGAACGCTACCTCCAACAATCACAAGAATATTTATAGGGAAGGGAGAAGATTTTCATGCAATGAAACTGGGGGTAATGTTGACCGAGACTCAAGTCTTATGAAACATCAGGGACCTCAATCTTCAGACAATGATTTTAAAAGTAATAAATGTATGAATATCTTTTATCAATGATCACATCTTTCTTTATATAAGAGAAATTAATCTTTAAAACTTATTCAACAGCAGAGTATTCAAAATCTGCAGAAGCATAACAAGTGTAATAAATGTGGTAAAGTCTTGCTAAACCATTACATCTAAATAGACATAGGAAAATTCATACAGGAAGGCAACCTTTCATATGTACAGAATGTAGCAAAGCCTTTAACCAGTACTCATATCTCACTCAGCATCAGCAAATTCATACTGGAGAAAAGCCTTATAAATATATGTAATGTGGAAAAATTAATCTGATATCCATTCTTGCTAGACATTTGAAGATTCATGTTGGTAATGCAGACAAGACTTAAATGTACAGAATGTGGCAAGGCCGTTATCCATTACTCAAAATTTATTCAACATAAGTGAATTCATACTGAAGAGAAGCCTTATAAATGCACAGAGGGTGGCAAAACTTTAGTCATAGTTCAACTCTTAATAGGCATCAGATAATTCATACTGGAGAGAAACCTTATAAATATAAGGGTTGTGGCAAAGCCTTTAACCAAATTCCTAGCTTTATTCAACATTGGCTAATTTGTACTGGAAACCATTCCGATGTAAATAATGTGGCAAAGCCTTTACCTAGAGCTCAAGTCTTTGTCAACATCAGAGAATTCATCCCTCAGAGAAAACAAAAACTTAAATGTAAAGAAAGTGGCAAAGGCTTTAATCAGAGCTCTGACCTCACTAGACATCAGAGAGCATGTACTGGAGAGAAACTCTAGGAATGTAATAAGTGATGAAAGAGGTTAGTCCTAAATGTACACTTTAGATAACATGAGAGCATTTATGCAGGAAAGATATGTGATGATGTTCAAAGAAAAGTAGGAAAGTTGTAATAAAAATCAACTCTAAATTAATACCAGAGAATGTATACTAGGAAGCATTTCATCAATTTCACTTTCCTGAATTTCCTCTGAAGGAGAAATTACTGTAGATAGCAATTCATAGTTAAAACACAGAGAAAATTGATATGTTAGAATGGATCCCAGGATGAAGGGTTGTGTGTGGAATGGTACAAATATTAGCAATGTATTCTTGCTTGTTTTGACATATTTGAGATTATATGAAAACCAAATGATAGTAAGTCAATTTCAAAGTACTACATGTTATGGTTTTTTCTACTGTGTATGTGAACTCAAGTTTTTGATGGTTGCTGACTCAGTGATAAGAGAATCCCTTCAATCTGAGGTAGGAACCATTGGTATTTATTCTCTAATAAGGCAGTTAAGTACGTAGTAATATAACGTGTACACTGAACATCTAATGGAGGTGTTTGTCATTGGTGTCAAACAACCCTGTTGGTCACCATGATGTAAGTGTTTAGGGACAAATTCCACATGTTAAAGTCAGACAGAGGTTAGTTCTAAATTTTCAATGTCACTGGATTTTTAAGGATAATACAATGACAGTTGACTGAAATTTTGATATATTTTTATAATATCAACAGAAGTCATGAATATTAATTGACATGTTTGAAACAAAGACTTCTCTAATACCCTGGAAAAGTATGGGAAACCCTTCCCAGAAAAATCATGTAATTAATCTATGCCTTCTTGATTAAATGATTAGCCTTCCTTTTGTAACCATAGAAAGTGCAACTCTCAGACTATTGTATCAGAAAAATGAATATCGTTGTCTATGCTTATAATCTGTATTCTAATCAAGGGTCACACAGTGGATTGTAAAAGGTTTCATTCTGATTACGTGTGATATTCATACATGTTAATCAGTAAAACTGAATGGTTTCTGGTGATGCAGTTGCTGTGTAATGAATGAAGTGTTTACCTACCACCGACGTTAACCTCTCCAGCCTTATTTAAGGTTGCAGGGAAGAATGCATACCAGTGAACTATTAGGTAGCACAGTGGGATGACATCTGTTACTGCCCTTAAGCCTCATATAATTTGATCATGTATTTCCCATCATTTATCCATTGTACTTTTTCCCCCTCTCTGTAACGGCAGGGACATTGTGATGGTTCTAATAAGAAGGATCATACAGAGTATTGTTGAGAGCTTCCCTGACTGCCCCATGCTGTTGCTGCCTCAGCATCTGTCTGGGGAGCTGGCAGCTTGCAGATCCTTGAACTCACAGCAGCCAGTCCTGTGAGCACCTCCACTAGACGACCCCCTTCCTTGAGATCAGCAGTCTTCCTGAACCCCAAGGTCTACTGCACAGGCCCCCCTTCAATGACACCCTCAGAGCTCACCAGATTCCTGCTCCTCTGGTTTGAATGGACCCATCCACGCTCAGCCTGGGGAGCCCTCAGCACTTCACCCAGGGTCCCTTAGAAAGGCCTGAACCCCAAGTACTGGAACTTTCTCTGCCTGGTTCTAGTCTGACCTCCCTCAGAAATTCCCACCCTAAACTCTCCCCTCCTGAGATGTCTCAGCTGTGCTGAGTGAGAAGGCTCAAGCTCAGGGCTCCTGAGTGTGGGTCTTGGGGAAGAAGCATCAGAACAGAGAACTTGCTAAAGACGTATTTAATGACCCCACCTCAGACCTGCAGATTCATAACTTCTTAGAGTTGGGACCTGACCTCGAGGGGTTCATATTCACTGAAATGGTTCAGAAAGAATCTGAACCATTGGCCACGTGATTTCCATCTGTTTCCCATCAGAGTCACGTGACCAGTGTTAGGAAAGGACCTCCCTGGTGCCCGCCCCACAGAGTTCTCTCGTGGTCCTGTGGAGGCATCAGTGTGGTGTGTAGGAAGTGCTCCAGGGGCTTCTAAGGAGAGGCCTGGGTTAAGGACGTGGGTCCTGGTCCATCTGTGAGAGCTGAGGACCAGCTTCAGTCTGAGGAGAGGCTACAGGGTTAGTCTAGCTGGATTTGGACTGGGGAAGGCAGTCAGCTCACATTATCTGTGTGAGCAGAGGGTTAGGAGCTCTCTATGGTGAGAGAACAATCAAGAAATAAGTTCACAGGCTGGTATCCAGGTAAGAGGTGATTGTTCCCGAACCTCTCCTGAGACAGGACAGGAGAGGTGGGTCATTTCAGGTTTTCAAGTCCTTCTGTCTGTAGGTGAAGTAGTTGCAGGTTAAGGAGCCCTGCGGATGCCTTTGAAGGTATTTTCTCAAGGTGCAGAGGTTTGTTTGCTACATAACATCCCCAGAGAAGACAGAGCAGGAGGAAGAAGAGGAGGAAATGGCAGCTTCTCAGGTACATGTTCTGTTCCGGGCCTGGGGCTGTGTCTGCTTTCCTCCTGAAATGCCTGGACTGAGAATCTGCCAGCCTTTAGTTCTCTGCTTCTACTTTTTCTGCCTGGGGTGTTTGTTATCCAATTCTTATTTTTTCCTTTTCTTCTTATCATAGTGAAGACCGGCTCTTAAGACCATCTCTCCCTTGTGTCCCAGATCCTGTTCTCCATTGTCTGTATCCTGGCTTTCTATAGAACATGATGAATTCCCAACCTGAATGAGTGACTTTCAGCTGGTGAACATATTCCCTTTGTGAGAGATCAACACGGAGAGGCACTGGTATCCGAGATTCCCACTGGGATGTGGTTCAGTGTTGGGATCTTCGGGAAGTAGGGGAAATGCCATGATGAGTTCAGACGTGGATGCAATTCAGCTCTTTAGGAGTTAGAAAATGCCCTTATATATTGAGTCAACTCAGTGATCCAGAATTTTTCAGAAAATGCGCAGAAATAAATAGAAAACTAGGAGACACTGTCTTCTGTAATGATAAGGTTTACAAGTTAAACACACTGTTAGGATACAAAACAGAGGAAGTATATATAAAATGAATTTTGCATAAAACTGATATCTGCTTGTTAGGTTCAAGTTATAATTTCCTTATTTTTTCCTAAATGCCCAGGCTCTGATAGTGCATCTTCCGTGTGGTCCATTTACACCATGACAGATGCTGTCCACTGGCTTTGGCGATTTCTCTGAGATTATCAGGCTAGGGAGTTCATTTTTTCCTCTCTGTCTTTAGCAAGCCTATGGAAAAACGCAGTGGGGAATGCGTGAAAACCCTCACAGTTAATGGAGAAATTCCGCATCTTTTTGCTTTCTCTTTACTTTGGAAAATGAACGCTCACTCTGTTGATGATAGACACTGTGTTTTGGGAGTGGGCATTTTCATCACTGAAGCCCAGGTGTGATGTTTCCAGTACACTCCACACTCATATCACACATAGTCTTCTTATTCACATTTTTTTCAAAATATTTGCAATAATCATATTGGTGCTAGTCTGTTTTCACCTGTGTTGAATTTCTAAGATACAGCTCAACAAAATGATACAGTTTGTCAAGAAATTAAAGTTTCAGAACCAAGAGCTCTAATTTATCTTATACCATTGAATATGTTTGCACCCTAGTGTATTTAAAATATACAAAGAATATCACTCACAAGTAGATGTATATATTTTAACCCATTAAAAATAATCTTGATTTTATTGACATGACTCAGTTCAGTTCAGTCACTCAGTCGTGTCCAACTCTTTGCGACCCCATGAACCACAGCACAACAGGTCTCCCTGTTCATCAACAACTCCTGGAGTTTACTCAAACTCATGTCCATTGAGTCAGTGATGCCATCCAACCATCTCATCCTCTGTCGTCCCCTTCTCCTCCTGCCTTCAGTCTCTCCCATCATCAGGGTCTTTTCGAATGAGTCAGCTTTTCACATCAGATGGCCAAAATATAAATGTACAGCATGTGGCAAGGCTTTTAAGTAGAGTTCAACTTTAACTGAACATCAGTGAATTCATACTGGGGAGAGACCTTATAAAGGTACAGAATGTGGCAAATCCTTTACCCGTTATTCACTTCTTACTCAGCATCAACGAATCCACACTGGGGCGAGACCTTGTAAACGTACAGAATGTGGCAAAGCCTTTAACTGGCATCTGAGTCTTCCTGTACCTCAGTGAACTCATACTGGGGAAAAACCATACAAATGTAAAAAATGTGGCAAAGCCTTTATCCATTGTTCACATCTTACTCGACATCAACGAATCCATATTGGGGAGAGACTTGATAAATGTACAGACTGTGGCAAAGCCTTTCCCCAGAGTTCAGGTCTTTCTCAACATCAGAGAATTCATACTGCAGAGAAATGTTAGACATGTAAGAAATGTGGTAAAGGATTTCGTCACGGCCATCACCTCACTCCCCGTCAGAGAATACATACTGCAGAGAAACCCTAGAAATGAGTCACTGATAAAAAAAGGTTGGTCCTAAATATACAATTTTGAAACAACGAGTGTTTACTTTGGAAAGATACATGAATGAAATGCAAAAAATATAGACAAGAGTTTAATCAAACATCAGAAGTAAATCAATGCCAGAGAATTCATACTAGAAAGCATGTCATTGGTACCACTTTTGTTGAATTACTCTAAACAGAAACACTGTAGCAAGTATTCCATATTTAAAACATGTACTAAATTGATATGTTAGTTTGGATCACAAGATGAAGGGGTGGATATTTTCAGAGGTATGATTATTAATCATGTATCCTTGTTTATATTGACATTATTTGAGATCATTAAGGAACCAAAGCACATGCCATTCAGCTCTCAAGTTACTATGCTGTGCTTCGTTTCTACTGTATATATGAACGTCTGTTTTTGATGTTGTTCCCTCAATTGTAAGAGAAGCACTTCTATATTAGGTAGGAATCATTTATATTTATTCTCCAATTTATAAGATTAAGAACACAGTAATCTGATATGCACACTAAACCTCTAAATGGAGGTATTGTCGCTAATGTCAAACATCTGTGTTGTCACCATGATGTAAGTGTTCAGGAAATAATTCAAAGTAAGCTGGAAGTTTGCTCTTAGTTTTCAATAATTATGGCAATTGCTTTTTAAACATAAACATAAACCATTTTATTGTTCATTAAAATCGAAAGTCTCTTTATAACATCAACATCGAGAAATCATGCATAATACCTGGCAGGCTTGAAGTAAGGACACCTTCTCTTCTACCTGATGTAAGTATAGAAAACTCTTTCTGGAAAAGTCATATTAATATAATTAATGTCCATCCATGTTTACTACATTAGCCCCCATTTTGTAAACCGCATAAATCACATTCACAGATCATTTCATCAGAGACACAGGAAAGTATTTAGAAGCTTGTAATCTGTATTTTAATCAAGGATCAA